>NC_053023.1:505303008-505633397 GCF_003073215.2 Triticum urartu | reverse complement strand
CAAATGATAATAAGCATGAAATATATCGTCGCTTTGAGAAGTATGTGACAAGTAAGAGCTCCCCCTAAATTTGTGCATATTTAAAATTTGCTTTGGACTGCAAATGCACAAAGAGTTAGAGTCATGGGTTACTCTTCCATGTCACATACATCTTGGTGGAGCGCTTAAAATGATAAGAATGAAATACATGCACTCATCACCAAGAATAGTGAATGATCACATAAGATAGATAAGATGATAATATTAAGCAAACATTAAGTGTAGCTTATGATCAAACACATGATCATCAATGTCTCACGAGCAATGACATAGTATCTCACACAAAAGCAAACAAAGTTTGAAAAACCACCAAATAAAACAAGAGAGAATAAAAGCAACACTAAAAGCAACACTCTCTCTCGAAGCCTATGATCTATACATTTTCTCCCCCTTTGGCAACAAGTTACCAAAAAGTTCCTAGAAAATGCATAGTGCTAAGTCGACACTCAGGCTTGATCTTCAGGTGGTGGTGGAGTCCGGAGCACTCCAAGGACGAAGCCTTCTGTAGACGTGGTCGGAGTCGAGGCTGAAGTGGACGCTGGAGCTGGTGGAACTGAGGCTGTAGCTGGTGCAGACGTGGTGGCTCTGGGGTCAGCAACTGGCACTGCAGACGACCTCGGACCTCGTGGCACTCTGGCAAAGGCATCAGTTGTAGTCTTGCCTCTCCTCTCCTGCATGTCATCCTGGAGCTGCTCCACTGCAGTCTGAATCTCTGTCACTTTGACATCCAAGTGATAGAACTTTTGTTCCATGGTCCTCTCTAAGCTTGCCTGGTTCTGAGTTAGGGTGGCTAGTCCTTGCTCAATCCGCAGGGTGGATGCAATCAAGTAACCAAGCTGCTCTTGTTCTTATGGCATCACCCATCAGCTTGGGTGCCTTAGGTGCTGGTGCAGCTACCTCTTCTTCTTCCTCCTCATCTTCCATGATGGAAGCCTTGCCAAGCACTCTAGCTACAGTTTTCTTCACCCTTTCTTTCCTCTTCTTGCCTTCAGCAGCAACTGGCTCAATGGGAGTGGGCTTCTCAGTTGAAGCTCTGGCCTTTGACATAGGCTGCCTGCCTGCTGGCCTTTTGATCTTCATCCCTGGTTTTATGCCCTGTGCTGGCTCAACTCTCTTGGAAGTTGCTTCCTCTTCTGCCACATAATCCTCATCTTCTGAGTCTGAGGTTCTCTTCTTTTTCTGTCTTGTGGCAGCTTTAGGCAGATTTCTAGGGGTGCTCCTGCTGCCATCATCTGAGGAACTTGAGGGACTAGTGCCCTCACTCATCTGCACTTGCTGCTCTGACAAGTTCTGGCTATCACTTTGGTCTGACATGATGCAAACTCTGACTGCTGACCCTGTGAATAGGTTATAGATGAGATAGAGTGGATAAGCATCACAAAATGCAGAGATTTTTGCAAAAGAATAATTCAAAAACTTAGTTTTAGTTTCCCACTGAAAGCATCTCGGATCTACCGATTTCTAAACTCGGTGATACCGAAGCAGTTTTGGCACCTAAACTAGTGAACTCAGTTAGACCGAGTCACAGTTCGGTGGCACCGAGACTGCTAGGGTTTCACAGAGTTCCAAAATCGGTCACACCGATAAGTAATTCTCGGTCAGACCGAGTCTCACTTGTGCAATCGCATAAGCCAAATCGGTGGGACCGAGTTTTTCAACTCGGTGGGTCCGAGATGGTTTCGGCGGAAACCTAACCCTAAAATTTTCGAATTAAACCTAATCTACGAGTTCATTGATTGGATAGAAGTTTAACAAACATGGCAAGAATCATGATGATCACAATGTGCTAAGAATCGGATTGGGGAATAGCACAAAGATCGAGTCCATACCCTAGTACGGCGGAGACTCGCTACGGCGGCAACAGCGGGGTTGAATTTCCGTTGACGGCGACGGAGACCAGCGACTGGAGGCGGCTGGCGGCGAGGAGACGATCCGGAGACCAAGTTGGCAGAGCAGGCTATCGCGCGGGCGAAGGGGTTCGGAGAAATTTCCAAATTTTTGCCCGTGACTATATATAGCCCGACCTTGTCGGTGTGACTGAGTGGAACAACTCGGTGGCACCGAGATGCAAAACTGTATACAGTTGTTGCAACTCGGTGTGACCGAATGGTTCAAATCGGTTGCACCGAGATCGAAAACCTAGATCAACTTAATGATCTCGGTAGGACCGAAAGTAGGGTATCGGTCAGACCGAGAATCATAAAGAGGTTTTGGAAGTTTAAGTCTATGACGAATCGGGGACTCCGAGCGCTCCTCACACAGAGTGGTTCGAATCTGACTTGATCAAATTTTGTGATGTAGCATGAATAGAGTTTGAGATGAGAAAAGCATAGATAGCTAGAGGAGGTTCTTAGGCATTCTTGTCCATCCACTTGGCAAAAGGAAATAAAACCAAACAATCAAAACAACAAGTGGATGTCCTTGAATGAGTAAAATATGCAACCAACATGCTCACACAATAAGATGGCAATTGAAATATGTGACAAGGCATGCACAACCAATTCTAGCATCTATCAAGCAATTTGCGATGACAAGGTCATCTATATATGAGTATATTGACTTAGGAGTCAAGTGAGAACACTTGATCATAGGTCATACTCATCGTTTAAGCTCAAGTGGGGTTACCACTTTTACATAAAGCATTGTCGTGTTCACATCTTTAGAGTTTCTTTAGCTCAAGTCTTAGAGTAAAGCTCCCCCTAGATGTGATATCCCCCCTTAGAGGGATGAACTAACCTCGGGTTTTGTCGATGATGACTTCATGTAGATGTTGAAGATGTGGATGCTCAATGTTGATGTAGATCACTTGGAGCTATCCATTTGAGTGAATTGCACTTTCAATACCTACATGGGTTAGTCCCACAAGGAACAAACAAGGATATCCATAGACATAGAGTGATGCACACACAAGATGATGTCCATGAAAACTTTTAGGTTACCTTGTCCCTTGTCTTACCAACAAGAGGGTTTGTGACTCCTTGAACTAGTGCAAGATGCGGAAGTTGATTGCACTTGTTCTTGCCAAAATGATAAGAGTGAAGTATGTTGGCGGAGTCACCCTCAAGAACTCTCTAGTTCTTCTTCTTTTGGATCCACACCATCTTGATGGGAATCCTTGGAGTTGTAGTCGTACTTGATGAAGTGGAACTTGAAGTAGTCTTGGGAATCCACTTGACTAAGGTCTTAGGAGCTTCTTCAAATGCATCAATTTCCTCTTGAAGCTTGTCCTTGCCTTTTTGCTTGTAGTCTTGTGGTGGAGGATCATCTTGAGCTTGTGTCCCCTTGAAAGAAGTATCATACTTCTCTTGTTGAGGAACAAGATTTGTCTTGGGGTATTGATCTTCTTCCCACTCAACTCCATTGGCATTGAATTTTCGTTCAAAACCAACACCTTGATTCTTCCGTGCATTCCTTGCTTGTGCACAATTTCCTCGAATTGCTTACTCCCGGCAAGGCTTTTGTACACTCCTTTCTCTATAATTCCCTTCAATAAGCTATTTTCTTGCTCAAGTGTAACTTGGCTAAGAGAATCATTAGTGGAATCAAGAGAACTACTAGAAGCAACAATATTGGATTTAGCATGATCATTGTTACTGCTAGAGGAAGAATCTTTCTTGTTCTTGTTACTAGACTTGACTTGAGGCATGTAAGTGGGTAAGAGTAAACGGTTGGCAATGTAAGAAGAAATTTTCTTGCGGAGATCATCATTGATTGCTTTTAAGAACTCATGCTCTTGCTCAAGATTGAGCTTTTCAAAGTGTAATTTCTCATGAGCTCTTAAAAGTTCTCGATGATCTTCGAAGATAGTTTCATGAGCTAACTTAAGAGTGTTTAGTTCTTTAGTTAGAGCCTCAATCTTCTCCTTATCATTGTCATTCATTTTATCTTGATTAGCATGATTAATTGATGTTTCATCATAGTATTCATCACTAGAGTTGTCAACAAGCAAATCATCACCTAACAAGTCATCTTCATCACTATTGAAATCAACATACTCGGGGTGTGTTACCTTAGGACCTTTGGCCATGAAGCATCTTCCAATTCCTTCATTTGGTGAGTCAAATATGTCGTAGGAGTTGGTTGACACAAGTGCTAGACCGGCAACACCTTCATCTTGAGTATCTTCGGAGTCGGAGTGATAACTTCTCTCACAGTGGCTATCGGAGTCGGAGCCGGATACCCATTCACCAACATGAGCTTGATGTCTTCGTTTTGTGTAGCTCCTTGATGATTTTTCCTTCCTTTCCGAATCCTTGCTTCTCCGTGAGTATCTTCGTTCATAACGATCATCTCTACTCCTTCTCTCTCTTGGTGGTGATTCTTTGCTTCTTCTTTTTGGAGAATCTTCTCTTCTCTTGTAGGGAGCCGTACACTCATTGGAATAGTGTCCGGGTCTTCCACAACTGTAGCAGTTTCGCTCTCGACTAGAAGATCTTTTGTCATTGTAGGACCTTGACTTGAAGCTTCTATATTTGCTTCTACTCTTGTAGAACTTGTTGAAGTTCTTCACCATTAAGCTCAATTCTTCATTGAAGTTTTGTTTCTCACTTGATGATGTAGGGGCTTCACATGAGGCTTTGTAGGCACCACTTGATTTGTTGTGAAGTTCCTCTTTATCCTTAAGTGACATCTCATGAGCAACAATTCTTCCAATCACCTCCGTTGGCTTGAGATCTTTGTAATTGGGCATCATTTGGATCAATGTGCACACGGTATCATATTTTCCATCCAAGGCTCTTAGAATCTTCTTGATGATGAATCTATCGGTCATCTCTTCACTTCCTAAGCCGGCAATCTCATTTGTGATGAGAGCAAGCCTAGAGTATATTTTAGCGACACCTTCACCATCCTTCATTTTGAACTTGTCAAGTTGACTTTGAAGCACATCCAACTTGGATTCCTTGACGGAGTCGGTACCTTCGTGCATATCAATCAAAGTGTCCCAAATTTCCTTTGCATTCTCAAGACGGCTGATTTTGTTGAATTCTTCGGGGCACAATCCGTTGAAGAGAATATCACAAGCTTGAGCATTGTATTGCAACATCTTCAACTCATCCGCGGTAGCTTCACGGTTTGGTTCTTTCCCATCAAAGAAGTCACCTTGCAAACCAACACACACAATAGCCCAAACGGCGGGGTTATGTCCAAGAATATGCATTTTCATTTTATGCTTCCAACTAGCAAAATTAGTACCATCAAAGTAAGGACCTCTACGGTGATAATTTCCCTCGCTAGACGCCATACTCTCCTAGGTTGTGAAACCAAGGCTATGACCACCAAAAGCTATGGAGATCAAAGCAAATGGAGACCAAAGTGTAGGATCGAAAGTATGTCTAGAGGGGGGGTGATTAGACTACTTGACCAAATAAAAACTTAACCTTTTCCCAATTTTAGTTCTTGGCAGATTTTAGCTATTGTAGGACAAGTCAAGCAATCATCACACAATTCAAGCAAGCATGCAAAGAGTATATTGGCAGCGGAAAGTAAAGCATGCAACTTGCAAGAATGTAAAGGGAAGGGTTTGGAGAATTCAAACGCAATTGGAGACACGGATGTTTTTCCCATGGTTCGGATAGGTGGTGCTATCCTACATCCACGTTGATGGAGACTTCAACCCACGAAGGGTAACGGTTGCGCGAGTCCACGGAGGGCTCCACCCACGAAGGGTAACGGTTGCGCGAGTCCACGGAGGGCTCCACCCACAAAGGGTAATGGTTGCGCGAGTCCACGGAGGGCTCCACCCACGAAGGGTCCACGAAGAAGCAACCACCCACGAAGGGTCCACGAAGAAGCAACCTTGTCTATCCCACCATGGCCATCGCCCACGAAGGACTTGCCTCACTAGCGGTAGATCTTCACGAAGTAGGCGATCTCCTTGCCCTTACAAACTCCTTGGTTCAACTCCACAATCTTGTCGGAGGCTCCCAAGTGACACCTAGCCAATCTAGGAGACACCACTCTCCAAGAAGTAACAAATGGTGTGTTGATGATGAACTCCTTGCTCTTGTGCTTCAAATGATAGTCTCCCCAACACTCAACTCTCTCTCATAGGATTTGGATTTGGTGGAAAGAAGATTTGAGTGGAAAGCAACTTGGGAAAGGCTAGAGATCAAGATTCATATGGTAGGAATGGAATATCTTGGTCTCAACACATGAGTAGGTGGTTCTCTCTCAGAACATATGAGTTGGAATGGTGTATGTGTTCTGATGGCTCTCTCGTCGAATGAAGAGGAGTTGGAGGGGTATATATAGCCTCCACACAAAATCCAACCGTTACACAGTTTTCCAATCTCGGTGGGACCGAATCAATGATCTCGGTCGGACCGAAAATGTAAACCTAGTGACCGTTAGAGATTTTCGGTGGGACTGACATGCAACTCGGTAGGACCGATATGGTTAGGGTTTGGGCATAACGTAATCTCGGTGAGACCGATTACACAAACTCGGTGAGACCGAATTTGGTAATTAGCTAACCAGAGAGTTGGTCAGGCAAACTCGGTGGGACCGATTTGCTCTTTCGGTGAGACCGAGTGGAACTCGGTGAGACCGAAAAGTTACAAGGGGAAACACTGAGTTTACATTGCAATCTCGGTGGGACCGATTCGCTCTTTCGGTGAGACCGAAAAGTTATGAAAGGGAAACAGAGAGTTTGCAACCATCTCGGTGAGACCGAGATCCCTATCGGTAGAACCGAATTGCTAGGGTTTGGCAGCATGAAGCAAGAGGCTCATTAAGCAACACCTCATCCCTCCTTGATAGTATTGGCTTTTCCTAAAGACTCAATGTGATCTTGGATCACTAAAATATAAAATGAAGAGTCTTGAGCTTTTGAGCTTGAGCCAATCCTTTGTCCTTAGCATTTTGAGGGTTCCACTTTCACATCCATGCCATGCCAATCATTGAGCTTTCCTGAAATAGTCATCTTGGAATAGCATTAGCTCAATGAGCTATATGTTGTTATGAATTACCAAAACCACCTAGGGATAGTTGCACTTTCAAATAGCATATTGCCATGTCATGATCATGCATCATATTGTTGCATCGCATTGATTGTGTTCTTCCTTGTTTGCCGGTAATTGTCCCCTCTCGGTAGACGCTGCTCCGACGCTGTGATCGTTGACACCGATGAAGAACTATACTATCTTCAGAAGTGCCAGGCAAGCAAAACCCCCTTGTTCATTCCGATACAATCCCACTCTCTCGCTCCTGCTCTCTTTTACTGCATTAGGACAACACCGATTCAACTGTTACATGCTGCGGTAGCTGAACCCCTTTCCTTTGCATGACCTGTCATTGCCACAGTAAATAGATGAAACCCACTAGCATGAGTAGAATTGTTTGAGCCCTGATGTGCCTACTCATTCATGCTTGTTTTCATGCCTGCTACTGCTTAGAGTTGAGTCTGGTTTGATTCATCGGGAATGAATTGGAACGTGGTGAACATGTCCTACCGTTGAGAGGTAAGTGTGTGAACACGATTTGGTAAAGGTAGCGGTGAGACGCCATGTAGGAGTACATGGTGGGTTGTCTCATTGCAGCCGTCCTCAGGAACTGAGTCCTGTGTTTGTGATCCATGAACAGTTACTACCACACATTGGGTTCCGGTAACTCGGCCCCTCTCGGCTTATTAATCAACTCGATCTCTGTCCAGGAGTTGCAACTAGTTTCTGGTGTTTGTAGGTAGTGTTAGTAGTCTACCAAGTGGCACCTAGTACAGGTGGGCTTGGCACAGACTAGGCACAGTGGCACGGTGTACCAAGTGGCACCCGAATGGTGGGCTTGGGAACCCTGCACACATCGTTTGGGGCCGTGAGCGACACCCCGGCCGGATCTCCTTGCGGATGGAACCCGAATAGGCAATAAACCTGGACTAGAGACTTGTGTGGTTAGTCATGTCGTGGCCGACTCCCTCGCCAGGATTCCGCTTGAAGGTTGCCGAGGTACATGACGTGTACATGGTGGTAAGTGGTGAGAGCGTGTGTGAAGAAGTACACCCCTGCAGGGTTATCATTATCTATTCGAATAGCCGGATTCCTCGGATATGGAAACTTGGACCCCTTGCATAGTTCATAGTCAAGTGAAAGTGGATACTCTAAAATGCGCAAGATAAGCGTGAGTGCTATGGATGACATTATCGTAGGAAGATGGGAGCGGATCCATAGTGGTGTATTGGTATGGTGAATATGTGGACTCGTGTGCGCCACCTCAAAAGAGTTACTGGCAGTCGTAGTTCAGGATAGCCACCGAGTCAAAGCTGGCTTGCTGCAGTTAAACTCCACCACCCCCTTTGTTGATACCAATGCATATGTAGCTAGTTCTGATGTAAGTCTTGCTGGGTACATTTGTACTCACATTTGCCTATTTTATGTTTTTGCAGAGAGACATCAGTCTCACTATTAGTTCCGCGTGGACTTCAATGTTTAGCTTGATACCTCAGCTACGATCTTGTGCCCTCGGCATGATCTGGTAGATAGTAAGGCTTCTCAGCCTTCTTCATTTGTAGTTGTCTGTACTTAGACATGTTAAGCTTCTGCTTGTGCTTTGACTTGTATGCTCTGAATGTTGGGTCATGAGACCCATGTTTGTAATATCTCGCTCCTCGGAGACTAATGAATAAATACTTGAGTCGTAGAGTCTTGTTGTGATGCCATGTTGTATTTACACATATCGAGCATATTGTGTGTATGATTGAAATGCTTGGTATGTGTGGGATCCGACAATCTAGTTGTTTATCCTTGGCAGCATCTCTTATGGGGAAATGTAGTCTAGTGCTTCCATGAGCCATAGTAGTCCGCTACAACCCGGTTCACCGGAGTCCTGCTAGCCCAGCTCTACTGCTCCAAAACACTTGACTGGCCGGCATGTGATTCACTTCGTTCTTGTGTCTGTCCCTTCGGGGAAATGTCACGCGGTGACATCCGGAGTCCTGCCTAGCCTGCTACAGCCCGGGTTCCCGGAGTCCTGTTAGCCCAGTGCTACAGCCCGGATTCGCACGCTGTTGACCGACATGCTCGATGTTGATTCATGTATGCCTGTCTCCATGGGTTAGTGCCGCTTTGGGTTCACGACTAGCCATGTCGGCCCGGGTTCTCTGTCATATGGATGCTAGCGACACTATCATATACGTGAGGCAAAAGGCACAAACGGTCCCGGGCCATGGTAAGACGACACCCGTGGGAATACCATGCGTGAGGCCGCAAAGTGATATGAGGTGTTACCGGCTAGATCAATGTGACTTGGGATCAGGGTCCTGACAGCTTTGGTATCAGAGCCTGACTGCCTGTAGGATTACCAAGCCAAACTGGTCAAAGTTGTGTCTAGAAATGCTTTAGTTATATAAGGGAATTGATTGTGGAAGGGAACGTAAGGCTCTTTTTACTCCTTATACCTCATGGCCTTCTGATCTGAGTCAACCTCTTCTCTTCTACAGGGATTAAGAACTAGGCCTTCTCATCTATCTATCAGGATGACGTGTTACTAATCCATAGACTTATAGGATTGTTGGTTTCAAGCCCCAGTTCAGTTCCTACTCCTTCTGTGTGTTGTAAGTTGATCTCAGAACCTTGATATGGTGATGTTGAGTGGTTATGCCACTATCTTGCAGGATGTCTCAAATCTTTTTGAGCATTTACAGCCGTTATGCTGTCCGAGTCATCCCAGGTTTCTAAATAGTCTGATGCATTTGCAAATTCCTTCTCATCGTTCCGAAGTTCCGTTGAGCCAGATCAACCACACTAACTAGTGTGTTGAGGTACTTCATTGCCTCAGCATTTGTGTTGGAGCTATTATTATGGCCCTAGGTGTCTAGAGTATCACCTAGTAACCTAGCCATGTTTTGTGTTCCCAGTGTGATGATTCTGGCCACCATTCTCAAAAGCATCCCGTGATGCCATTTAGTAGTAGGTATTCTACTCCTGGGTTCTTGACCCAAGATTCACCCTACTTACCTTGTGTTGATACTGTTGCTCATACCTTTAGGATATTAGTAACCTTTGCAATAGTCCTCGAGGTCCGTGGTATTTCCTTCTTCCAAATACCATGAACTGCTTATGGCAGAAGTTCGTTGAACCAAATTGACGAGTTCTCCATTCAAATTGTGAATCTGCCAGTCCTTCTTCTTCTGCATGGGTTATCCGGAAGAAATATGTTGAACTTGTTCGACATACTAATCCATGCGTCCACAACTCAAAAACAATTATATGTTCCTTGAGTTGTCTCCCTTTAGTTGTATTCCGACCTTAGTCTATCAGTTGATAGTTAAGAGTATGTGTGCATTCGTGTTTATCTGTGCCTTTTACTCTTGTGGTCCATCAAACCATTCTATTTCAGAATGACTAGGAGAGGCAAACTCCAGTACCTCATCCATATCTAGGATTGGGTCAAAGTAGTTGTATTTCGCAGATCAAAATGCCAATCCAGTTTTTGATTCTGTTCTATCCTGAAGTATTACCGTCTTATGTCAAGAATGTCATGGGAATTGCACACCATATTATGAATTTTTGACACAGTGATACTTCTCGCCATCATTAGTCATTCCTCGGTGTCGTTTTGTCGCAACCGAACTGTGTTGCTTGGTAGTTAATGGACAATAATCTTATCCTTAGCGTGTTGATTATCAAATCATCACCCTAAGGTTTATCGTGCTACCTAGTCCTTATTTCTGGTGCACTCCTCGATCAATGAGTTAGGATTGTGTCAATCCCTCACTCTTTTGATCATACCATCTTGCCTTGAAAAGCAAGGTTGTTCTCGAGCTTAGTAACATATCAGTGGTTCGTGATGTTCCGAATATCTTCTCGGAAGTATTACCAGGTTGTCACCTGACCGCTATGTTGAGTTCATGGTCATGTTGGTTTTCCTCCAAGCCACCCGTTCTCCAAGAATCTGTGTCGGATATCCCTGAGCTAGTTGGTTAAGCCAAACAACAACTTGGAGAGTTGGAAGATGAAGGCTTGCCTGACTTAGTTCTTCACTAAGGGATATCTCGTGTGTGTGTGTTGAAGAAAGATGATATCTCCATCGATTGGTCCTCGTGGTCAGTTGTTGGATCTATTGCCTTGTCAAAACTTTGACTTGAGTATGGGCTATCGTTAAGTCAAATCAGAACCAACGACGTTCGTAATGTTGTCTTACTCGTGGTTGATCCCTCGAGCATACACCGTTACATATCTTGGTCTGACCAATGCTATCACCGTGTTCACATGATGGTGGAAGTCCAGTGATATGGAAATTCCGATGAGTTGCTGTTGAGCCCATCAACAGCATCTTGTCTCCCCCATGATTCATGTTGAACATCAACCTAGTGTTGAAAACTTTGTAAGCAATGCCTTCGTGTTCCGTTCATGGAGCTTATGCTTGGATGGAAGAAGTGACTTCCTCGAATTCTTGTGCATTTGGTGCAAGTTTCCGCCGTGAGTTCGAGAAAGATTGGTTTTGTGTTCCTCTGGAATCATCCCAAGTCAGTCATGCATGTGCAAAGTATTCTATGGTTTCATAGACTGATCATCTTCGTTCCATATGAATTCCTAGCACACAAGCCACTGAGTGATTTGTTCAAGGTAAGGAAGTCTAATTTAAGTGCACAAGACTTTGATATCCTCGAGGATGGTTTCCCACATGAACCCGGTAGTATTTTTATTATAAGACTACTATATGGTCATGCTTGTCTGGGACAGCATGTTCACATGTTGTAGCAAAACTGCTCATGTTTTGGAGTTTGCTATCGTAGTTCATTTCCTGAGAATCTTGCAACGTCATCTCGTCGATTTGTGTTGCAATCCTTCCTTTCATACATGATGAGTCTAGAATGTCCTGACCCCAACTAGATCTAAATCTCAGGCAGATATGGTGGTTGGAACGTTTTCCCAAGAACTATACTAATGGTCTCTCTGTAACCCGATAAGGGGATGTCGTGGCCAACACACCCAGCTAGAAGACCTATTATTGTAGTATCTTGATTGAGAAAGTCGGCCACCTCCCCATGAGGATTTCGTAGGATTTACCTCCATAGTTAATCCTTACGGATTCTTGTGCTCCCGAACTCCGACCTTTTACTTGATGTCCTAGATACCAAACCATATCAATAAATGGGTTATCCTAGCACATCAAGGAGAACATTAGAAGCAGAGTGCTAAATGTCTCTCGGTCGATCATCCAGATTTTGTTCCCTTGGCCTCGCTCAGGTGAAATCTGAGAAAGTGTTATCTTCCTTTGCATCTGCATCACCCATCACCATTCATCATGGTGGTATGTTGTGTTGCCAGGATCCTTGACAAGGATATTGGTAAAACCTTGATGAATATGGAGATGCTCAAGTTCTTGAGAGCACGCGCAAGCACTAGGTTTTACCGTTGGCATCAACTGGGATTTGCTTCCAATTTCCTCGGTTATGTTATAACCTTTTCAAACAGTGGACTCACTCTCGACTGTTGAGTTCTTCCCCAGTTACCAGAATCATCCCAACATTTGCATTTTGTTCCCAGCTTGCATCTCAGTAGTTGTTGTTCAGGATCATCTTCAAAAGTGGACTTACCATGGGTCCCATCCATTTCCGATGATAAACAAAATCATCCATTGCGTTGTCTTCAACAAGGGAGTCCACATCATCCATTCTAGTCGGAGTATGCCATTCTTCGAACTTCTTCAAATGATCGTTGTGATTGCCTTAGGCTGGTATAGAGAGTTTCAATGATCTTCGTATCAAAAGTAATTATTTTTGCCACCTAAGGGAAAATCCCACGGGTCATCTCCCCTAAGGTGCTCCATTATGGAATCATGGCAATTATTTCCTCGCTATCTTGAAATCTTGCACCATCCTTTTCAGCGTGGAATTTTAGCCCACCCAGTAGAACCTTGTCATCTACCTCTTTTCCATCACTCCTGATCTGTGTTTCATGTCTTAGCTCGAGAGATGTTACTATGTCTCATTCCATGAGTTGATCTTGTGATCATTAAGATGATCCTAAGTTGCTCGAACCTCAGGAAGGTTGATTCTTCTTAAATTCTCCCTTTCCACTCGTTGTCATGTTGGATGTAGTTCTCAAAGCAAGACGTCGAGATTAAGGTGATGATCGGATCAACGTTCTTATGAAGTGCAACCTGGATCGTGAAGATTGTGCTAGCCTTATGTTCCCTCTATCTTCTTACCTCACGTATTGAATCTCGGGACGAGATTCTTGTTTAGTAGGGGTGAGCTGTCACATCCCTAGCTTCTGGTGTTGCCTAGTGTTTGCATCTTGCTTCCATCATGTTTTAATTTCCAAAACTTGAATTGAGGATTGTTGAAACCTCAGAAATCTGATTAAAAGAAGGGCAAGCACCCTTTAAATAGCATTCTGTGAACCCAAAATGCCCTAAAAATAGTTTTGTGAATTTTGGCAAGAGTTATATATCAAACCAAAATTCTGGAACATTTTTAAGGAATTATTTGGTCTCTGAATTTAAATCAATAAGCTATTTGAATTTGGGGATATATTCATAATATATAATGAATATATTTTCAAATGCTTTGAAATGTTTTATGTACTTTTGGAATAGTCCAGAGAGGGAACATAAAATATCTCAGAGTGTTTTGGCACTGTTTTGAATTCATTTTGAATTTTTAATAAGTGGCAAAATGTATAAATAAAAACAAAACAAAACAGAGATAAAATTAGAAAGGGCAGAACTCACCAGGCCTTACCTGAGAGGCCCAGCCGTAGCCAGCCCACCAGAGCCCACCAAGGGCAGCGATGTCTTCTTCCTCCTGCTAGGAGGAGAAGCAGCTGAGTGCGGCGTGCACAGCCACCCGTGGCCACCTCCTGCCTCCCTGCTGGCCTCCCCGGCGCCTCAGAGTCGCCACACAGCACCTTGGCTCACTCCCTCACTCCCCCCATCTCTCTGGTGCCTCTCTCCCTCTCTAGCCCTGCTCCACGCGCAGCCCGAGCAACCACCGAGCGCCTCGCAGCGCGCCGACGAGCTCCAGCGCAGCCACCCCGCACGCCTCGCCTCGCCGTTCGGTCCTCTAGCTTTGCCTCGACGCCGTGGAGCCGCACACTAAAGAACGTGACTGTGGGAGCCCCTGCAACGCCGCCTGCATCGCCTTCTTCTCCCTCCAGTCGTCGAGATCGCCGTCAATGCCATGACGCCGTCCGTGCTTCCCCGAGCCCATTTCAACGCCCCCTACAATGCGGTGAGCTCTGCCACCGTTTCCCCCTGACCCCGTGGTCTATCCCTCGTCGTAGACGTCGCCCCCAAGAGCTCAGAAGCTCGTCGGCGCTGTGATTCAACGCCGTCGTGGCTAGGGACACCGTGGCTTGCACCTGAGCTCATCATCGTGCTCGGGTTGCTCCCAGGAGACGAACGCGGCCACTAGAACGCCTTGTCGTGCATCGTAGCGCCACAGCTGTCGTTGCCCAAGCTCCGGCCGCCGCCGTTGAGGTCGACGTCGCCGTTTTTGGCCACCCCAGCCAGTGACTTCAGCCCCATTGGATGTGGAAGAACGCCAGCTACGCGTAGAGCCTCTCCGCCGCATGTTTGGTCACTGGACGACAAAATCCGACGCCCTCCGCCGCGTCTGCTGTCGCCGGCATCGAGCCGTGGACCAAGTCCGGTGGGTTTGAACCCGTTGGCCAGGGGTTTGACCTCCCCTGGTTGACTGACGTGTGGGACAGGCCCCTTTTTAATTAGTGTTAGATTTAGTTAGAACTAATTAACTTAGTTAAGTAAATTAGACACTGACATGCGGGCCCAGGCTCTAATTAACTTAAGTTAGTTAGTTAGTCACTGACCAGTGGGCCCCACTGGTCAGGTTTGACCTGGACGGCTCCTGTTGACCTGCTGATGTCAGCATGACCCAATGCTGACGCAGTAATACATTTTCTGGATTTATTAATAATCAGTAAATTCCAAAAAATGCCCAAAACTTCTAAAAATCATAGAAAATTATCTATAGCTCCAAATGAAATAAATTATATATGAAAAATTATCAGAAAAATCCAAGGAATCTGAATATGGCATTTTCATGCATGTTTGAACAACATAACCTCACTGTTTAGTCCAAAACATGATAATGCACTATTTGAATTCATAGTTTGAATTTGAATTTGAACCTAGTGTTCAAACCAACTCCATTTAACTTGTTGCTAGTTGCACTAGCTCAATAAACAGCATATTGCCATGTCATGATCATGCATCATATTTTTGCATCGCATTGATTGTGTTCTTCCTTGTTTGCTGGTAATTGGCCCCTCTCGGTAGACGCTGCTCCGACGCTGTGATCGTTGACACCGATGAAGAACTATACTATCTTCAGAAGTGCCAGGCAAGCAAAACCCCCTTGTTCATTCCGATACAATCTCACTCTCTCACTCCTGCTCTCTTTTACTGCATTAGGACAACACCGATTCAATTGTTACATACTGCGGTAGCTGAACCCCTTTCCTCTGCATGACCTGTCATTGCCACAGTAAATAGATGAAACCCACTAGCATGAGTAGGAATTGTTTGAGCCCTGATGTGCCTACTCATTCATGCTTGTTGTCATGCCTGCTACTGCTTAGAGTTGAGTCCGGTATGATTCATCAGGAATGAATTGTAATGTGGTGAACATGTCCTACCGTTGAGAGCTAAGTGGGTGAACACGATTTGGTAAAGGTAGCGGTGAGAGGCCATGTAGGAGTACATGGTGGGTTGTCTAATTGCAGCCGTCCTCAGGAACTGAGTCCTGTGTTTGTGATCCATGAACAGTTACTACCACACATTGGGTTCCGGTAACTCGGCCCCTCTCGGCTTATTAATCAACTCGATCTCTGTCCAGGAGTTGCAACTAGTTTCTGGTGTTTGTAGGTAGTGTTAGTAGTCCACCAAGTGGCACCCGGTACAGGTGGGCTTGGGACAGACTAGGCACAGTGGCACGGTGTACCAAGTGGCACCCGGATGGTGGGCTTGGGAACCCTGCACACATCGTTTGGGGCCGTGAGCGACACCCCGGCCGGTTCTCCTTGCGGATGGAACCCGAATAGGCGATAAACCCGGACTAGAGACTTGTGTGGTTAGTCATGTCGTGGCCGATTCCCTCGCCAGGCTTCCGCTTGAAGGTTGCCGAGGTACATGACGTGTACATGGTGGTAAGTGGCGAGAGCGTGTGTGAAGAAGTACACCCCTGCAGGGTTATCATTATCTATTTGAATAGCCGGATTCCTCGGATATGGAAACTTGGACCCCTTGCATAGTTCATAGACAAGTGAAAGTGGATATTCTAAAATGCGCAAGATAAGCATGAGTGCTATGGATGGCGTTCTCGTAGGAAGACGGGAGCGGATCCATTGTGGTGTATTGGTATGGTGAATATGTGGACTCGTGTGCGCCACCTCAAAAGAGTTACTGGCAGTCGTAGTTCAGGATAGCCACCGAGTCAAAGCTGGCTTGCTGCAGTTAAACTCCACCACCCCCTTTGTTGATACCGATGCATATGTAGCTAGTTCTGATGTAAGTCTTGATGGGTACATTTGTACTCATGTTTGCCTATTTTATGTTTTTGCAAAGAGACGTCAGTCTCACTATTAGTTCCGCGTGGACTTCGACGTTTAGCTTGATACCTTAGCTACGATCTTGTGCCCTCGGCAGGATCTGGTAGATAGTTAGGCTTCTCAGCCTTCTTCATTTGTAGTTGTCTGTACTCAGACATGTTAAGCTTCCGCTTGTGCTTTGACTTGTATGCTCTGAATGTTGGGTCATGAGACCCATGTTTGTAATATCTCGCTCCTCGGAGCCTAATGAATAAATACTTGAGTCGTAGAGTCTTGTTGTGATGCCATGTTGTATTTACACATATCGAGCATATTGTGTGTATGATTGAAATGCTTGGTATGTGTGGGATCCGACAATCTAGTTGTTTATCCTTGGCAGCCTCTCTTATGGGGAAATGTAGGCTAGTGCTTCCATGAGCCATAGTAGTCCGCTACAGCCCGGTTCACCGGAGTCCAGCTAGCCCAGCACTACTGCTCCGGAACACTTGACTGGCCGGCATGTGCTTCACTTCGTTCTTGTGTCTGTCCCTTCGGGGAAATGTCACGCGGTGACATCCGGAGTCCTGCCTAGCCTGCTACAGCCCGGTTCCCGGAGTCCTGTTAGCCCAGTGCTACAGCCCGGATTCGCGCGCTGTTGACCGACATGCTCGATGTGGATTCATGTATGCCTGTCTCCATGGGTTAGTGCCGCTTTGGGTTCACGACTAGCCATGTCGGCCCGGGTTCTCTGTCATATGGATGCTAGCGACACTATCATAGACGTGAGCCAAAAGGCGCAAACGGTCCCGGGCCATGGTAAGACGACACCCGTGGGAATACCGTGCGTGAGGCCGCAAAGTGATATGAGGGGTTACCGGCTAGATCGATGTGACTTGGGATCGGGGTCCTGACATAAGTTGACAAAGCCTTTGATACGCGTCAACTTAGTAGGCCCACAACTCGGATTTGGTAGAGAACATATAGCCTATTTGCGATTTGTAAGAATGTACAACCCATTTTTTTAATTCTAATGGAATTTACTATAGCCCATTTACAGTTTGTTAAAAGTACAGCCCAACTTCTAACTAGGACAACGATTAATAATTTCAAACAACAGCTCAAAATGGAATTAAAAAAAATACCACATTTTGATGGGATCCGAAATATTTTTATCCGAAATTTCTAGTGAGGTTAAATATAATTTAAAAATAAAGTTGTATTACGTTAAAATCCAACGAAATATTGCGCGCAATAAGTTATGAAATTAAAATTTTCAAATTCCAAAAATAATATATTTTCAAACTAATTACGTGTTTGGTGCATAGTAACTGTCCAGTTATTATAATTACATCTCATTTATTATTTCTTAAAGTCCATTTTCTTGTTAAGCCTAATGCATACCTCCTAGGAAAGTTTGCAGCCCAGCGGGGTGGAGAATAACAAGTTGACCCGGATATTGTGTACAACTGTCGGCGCAGTTGCATTGCTGATGTTGAAAAAAAGCTATGTTTTATACATACATTAATTTTTTTTGTATAGATAAGGAAATTTTTTATACACACATTTAACAATTTTTAAATACATGATTAACACTTTTTAAAACATATTTTTTAGTCAACAGTGGACCCATAGCGAGCGGAGGAGGTCACAATACACATATTTTTTAAATACATGATTAACACTTTTGCAAAAACAATTAGCCCACAGCGAGCCAATTAGCTCCAGTCGGCCCACAGTGGGCCGATAGGGGCCAGTCGGCCAGCTGTAGGCCGACTGGAATCCAATCGGTCTGCTGTGGGCCGACTAGGCCCAGTCGGCCTGCAGCGGGCGGACGGTGTATTATTTTTGAAAAAATAAACCCAGCGTAATATTTATGAAAATTAATAAAAAAATGTATTATTTAAAAAAATAGCGAAAAAGGCCTGTGTAGTACAGTACAACCTAACATGGTTACTCAGCCCACATTCAGTGACGCCGGAAAGGCCCATACAAGGCTTCTGTACAACTTTTTGAAGTCACTGAGCTCAATTAATAACTTAAGAAAAAAGTTAGATTACACTGGAACCTAATTAAAAGCTGTCACGAGCAAATAAATAATTCAACGGGTCCCACTTGTGTGTGTGTGTGCGCGCGCGCGCGCGTGTGTGTGTGTGTGAGAGAGAGAGAGACCCATCAGCCGATGCTCATAAATACATCTTTCAGCCATATGCATTGCTGATGCTCAGTAAAAACTTATATAGTTGACACAATCATATAGAACATCATAGCACACTGAACTTGCATACAAAAATTTCACGCAGGCGGCACAATCAGGATGGAAGCAGTGGATCGCTACGAGAAGGGCTATGTTGAAACCAACGAAGTCGTACATAACGGTTCATCGTCTTTATCAATGACGGGGAAATCTCTTGAATGTTGTGCAAAGAAAACAGACAGACAACACAATAAGTTCTCCTATCACATTAAGTTGACGTACAACCCTTTCTAAAAAAAGTTTTGGTACAAAATTAGAACAGGTCACAATCAAATGTACTGGCATATCAGTGCTTCACACCCATAGCTCGGATTTAACTAGTATCTGACAAGATTCAGTTGTTACCTCAAATTAGAGAACATCCTGGCAGCCAGCCCTGCCTCTTCTCCCAAAGAAGCAGTGGCCTCCGCCACGCGATGGGGTAGGCCCTGTGCCATCCATCGTTCCGAGCAACACGGGGAAAGTCTAACGTTGACTCCTGTAATGGACGTCGTCGACGGACCCTGGCACCAGCGGCGGCGGCAGGACTTCGATTGATGGATTGACCACTTCTTCGACATGCACACACACTCGATACAGGTACATCCCTAACGTGGTCCTCGGCGGCCTTGGTGGCAACAAATAGTACAACCCTGGTTCCTGCACCGGTATCTCAACACCAATCACCTTTGGTATGGTGGACGGCTTCTTCATCCATGCCATAACCGCCAGAGCCCAGCTGTTTGGAGGAACAAACATACTTACGAGCTCACCTCCAAGGTCATTGATAAGCTCGTTCATGAACTCGCTGTTCCAAGCACGTCGAGGCATGCCGTGGAAGGTAAGCTTTGTTAAAAACTCAAGCTCAGAGGGCACCGAGCCCCATCCTGGGTGCCACCGATCAAAGCTCACCAGCGCTCCATCGCAGAACAAACGCCGGGAAGATTCGAACACATGATTGCAGTCGAAAGTTGTCCGGATCCTGACGAAGAAATCAGCCGGTGGCGGACAGACTTTGATGAGCTAGTCACTTATTTGGATACCGTGCGCAATGCCAAGAGCTTTGACAAGGTCATCCGGCTAGACGGGAGGCCGGTCGCCGTTGATGGTTACCATCAGCACTTTGCCGGCAAACTGGTCGTCAAGCGATGCCATGCCACTGTTGAGCGACAGCACGCAGTGATCGAAGGCAGGACAGACCTTAGGATCTCTGGCTCGGAGATCCGCATTGACCGGTGACATGATAGTGCGCTTGAGTACAGGGAGTACAGGAGGGGGATTTGGGGGAACTGGAGTAGGAATCGAGATTCCAGAGGTGGGGGAGGGGCGGGAGACTGCGGATGAAAAGGTAGCATGAATTTCGAGCACGCGGCAATATGCTCTCAGTGTGCAAGCGCACGAAAACACCGGTGGCGCCCACATGTCGGCCTAAGAGTCCTTATTCATTCTTTTTTGGAGAGCTCGACCTTTTTTTCAGGATCTTTTGAGAGCCCGGCCTGAGAGTCATAATTGACCTGTTTGGCATTGCGTTACTACTCGGCCCATATTCAACGACACCTCACTGGCCGAAACAAGTGTACATCATCGAAAAGACACTGAGCTCAAATTATATAACTTGAAAAAAGGAGATATACTCTGAACACTAGAGAATGGTGATGCCCTCACTTAGCCCACCAGTAGTTCGAGACAATAAATAGTTCGAAACAACGATATATACAACATTCAAACACTGACTAGTGACTACTACTGACATAATTAGCAAGACATGATCGTTCATAAGAAGTCTTGCGACACCACCAAAACGCACCCATGTGCAGCGCTCAGACTCTCGTGATCCAGACGATAATGACATTCTAAACAGAAGTAACTATTACATAGTAAGAGTGACATAGCCGAGGATGGCCAAATGACAAGGAATATGCATAACAAAAGAAAGAACTACCCATCCAGAACCAGCAGCAAAGACAACAAAGTCATTCGAAGAGATGATCCAACACCATCATAATTTGCAGCCCTGCTTCAGCGACCAGTGATCCGGAGACACCAGTACTCCACCCTTTCAATGCAACAGCCCAATTACCTATCAACCTGAAGGCTCGAACCACATCACTGCCTGTCGTAATTGAGACATCCAAGGATCAAAGTTAACCCGAATTCCTTTGTCATTCTCACCTTCTTTTGGCTGCAAGCTGTATCTTTGACAATTAGGGGAGTTTGCTCCCGAACTCCCAGGGCTCGCCGTGTAGACATAGTTTTCCATAGCAAACAGAGCCTCTCTGCCATCAAGGTCCTTGCCAACAGTAATCTCCTGGTTAATCGGATAATTGAGTTCGAGAAACAGAGAGTGTGAACCAAGGCTGTTTACCCGCCTCCAACTAAAAAATCCTAAAGGCCCCAACAAGCTGGTATCCTGCTCATAGACGTAACAGCCACTGTCCGGATACTCACATATTACACGGTGCTTGTATACAGTGGGGTTTTTGCAATATAATTTTTCCGGCTCATGTGTCTGAATGATCATCAGTCTTTTGCCGTCGTTTGATCGAGCGAGGAACCAGTTGTGCTTCCCTGTTTTTGGCAAAGGTGGTGTGATTACAAAGGGAAGTAACTGTAGGGACACTGCATCATATAAAAAAGGACATGCATTGTTAATGTAAGATCATCATTGTTCAGAGTATGAGTAGGATAATGCAAGAAACATCATTGATATGTCCCTGTTGGAACTGGGAGGAAAATACAGGGAAATGTATACTGGGTTCGAAAATATAGAAGTGCCATGCATGGTTATACTCATGTTATCTCGCAATCGATTCTTCACAGGAAACTACCATGTCATGCATGTTATGTAATCATGTTCTGTCCTCACAAACAAATTCTTCAAGGTAACTAACCGACCATGCATTGTTATATACTCGTGTTCTGTGGGCAAAAATTTTGTGAGGATATTATTCTAGCCATTGATTGCTGAAGGGCGAATATAGGTATGTACACATGGTAAGCATTGCAGGATTTCACTACTTCCAAATATAGAGTTCTCCATATGCACATTTACTTCCCTAATGTATGGTTAGATGAAACCAACAGTGTGGTGCATGTTTCTACATCATGAAAATGAGGAAACTAACATGGCCATTGATACACACTCATATTTAGTAGTAGTATATAGATTACTGTAAAATAAGGATAATATCCATATATTCCTAACCGTTTGATTATTCAGGGTACAAATTGGCTGTAATTACATGGTCACAATTGCATGAATTAACTCATTCCAAATATAGCTGATTTACGGCGTCTCTAATACATTGCCATAGTTCTACTCAAATTCTGCTCAAACAGAGATATGCCAATCATCACAAAAAGTTCAAACAGTGTCATGGCGTCATCATTAACATGAGAGGAAACAACTTACACGCGTCGTCCCAGCAATACGTGGTGCCATCTGCTTTGTCGATCGCGTAGATGATGCCATTGTGTTCAATAGCATCACAGAAGTGTGTATCAGCTTTGATGATGATCCACTATGAGCCGAGTTTTCTCCAGCTAAAGAAGGCACCGACGTAAAGATAGGCGAGTCCGTGGTCGAACAAGGCAATTAGCTTGAAGTCTGCGTAATTCGCATGTCGTGTGGGTACTTGGCAGATAAGAATCTTCTGCAAAACAAGGTCCGTCCAACTGACGTAGTTATCTAGATGACTTGAACCGCGATGGTAATACTCTATATAATACAATGGAGGAAGGATAATCTCATGGGAGGTCTGGAAGTTCACGAGCACCAACTTTTTACCGTCTTCTCTGAAGGCAGCCATCCAGTGGGAGTTCATCCCGACCCAGTACATACCTGCCAAGAAGTTTTGGGCGATGGTGATCGGATCGATGTCGAGGGAAATGATGTACGGCGACCCACTACATACCTGCAAAGAAGTTTCGGTTAATGGAGATCGGATTGAAGTCGAGGGGCATCATGCACGCCTCCGTATCATGGTGAGCCAATCTCGCAAGACCAGATAGCAGCAAGCAGGGTGTCTTAAAAAGCTTAGGCCTCACTTCGACGATGGCCATGTGCATGTCCCTCGAGCATGCAGCCAGCCGCAGGGCGCTCGACATATCCATACACAAACAGCAGAGGTCGAGGATGTCACTGGGGAGATTGCTCCAATTGCGGCTCATATGGATGCTGCACGGTTCGCGTTCGGCCATGGTGGAGTTTGGAAGGGGGCTTGATTTACGAGGGAGAAGGATGTCGGTGCTGGAGCGGCTAGCGAGGGAATAGTGGTACTGGGGGAGGCGAGTGAGGTGATGGTTCACGGGGGCACAGTGAGATGGAGACGGAGAAGGAGATGGAGATGGAGATGGAGTAGTGCTATGGGAGCGGAGAAGGAGATGAGGCAAAGCGCCAATGTGCTGTACAGCAACGGTGACAGACTGCACTGTGCACAGGGTGAGGCTGACTTTGGTAACCCGAACACGTCACCTGGACTAGTGTCAGGCGCAGGGTGTTGTCACTTCACTGTGAGGACCGGATGAATAGTATTTTGACCATCAAGTGTACCACAGTTGTACTACTACTACTACTACTACTACTACTACTACTACTACTAGTTGGTACATGAGTACTCCAGTATTGTATAGCGTAAATAGGCCTCCCGTGCTAGCATGCCTGTTCACTTCATCGTTCAGGTATCATCCATATTGCGAGCAGAAGCAAATTCTTGTGCATGCCCAATCAACGCTCTGCCGCGATGCATGCAGTGGTCGTTCTGGTGCCTCAAGGATGGCATGCAGATCGTTCCACACTTGAGAAGAGGAAAAATGGAAAGGTAGAACGCGACAGCAGAGGAAGAGAACGCTGGCTAACGAGGCTGGGTGGGGATCGAGTAGGAAGTTAATGCTCCACGCCTAAAGGTTTTGGGAAAACCTGATTTTCATAAGGTGACTTATACTCACCTAAACGGAGGGAGTATTCCTTAACCAGAGAATGTTGTGTCTCCCACTCACGCGCTCAAAACCATAACCTGATTTTTATCTGTTTGCATAGGTCCCACCTTCAGGAAGGATGGGCACGTACACGAATAGTTACGACTCATCAGTCTACCCGCATAGCCTTTTCATTTAGTCTACCTAGCCGTCTAATAAACTGCCTACACGCCACTTCTCCCATTTACTTCTCCATCGGGAACCGATTCTCCTCGGCTTCTTCACCTCCCCTTCGACTTCATTTGCATCCAAACCCCACTGCGTTCACATTGTTTTAACCTCTTTAAATAATCATCTACTACTTCAATTAGACTAGCCATCTAATCCTAATTCTCCAAACCATAGCCCTCCGTTCTAGCGGTTCCAAATGGCGATAGAGATCGAGATGCAGGTTTTTTGTGTCCAACATGTCCTCGTCGAAGGCTCAATGTGCATAGTTGCCACCGTCACCGTCCACCCAAGGGTTGTTCGGAAGTGGATCAACAAGGGTCATCGGTCTCAACGCAGAGTACACGGAGCGTGCCCCTGGGAAGATCCAGCGCGCCGCCGTCCTTCATCTATGCCTCGAAGATGATGTTTTGGTGTACCACATCATACACTCTCCCTCCATACTAGGTGAGCTTCATGATTTCTTGTCTCGGGAGGACGTATACTTCTGTGGGGCAGCCATCGAAGGGGACAAACAGAAGCTAGAGCAGTACAACCTTGATTTGAATAGCATCACTGACCTACAAACCAGAATCAAAATTCCTGTAGAAGTTTGTGATAAACAGACACCATCCCTATTCGATGTAGCAAATTTTGTGCTCGGTACAAATATTCAAAAGGGTGACGAGACGGTGGCATTAAGGTCGTCTGGATGGGAGAATTATCCCTTGACGTACGAGCGGATAAAATATGCTGTGCTCGATGCCCGTGTGAGTTACGAGATAGCTGCAAGGTCCAAAGAGCTTGTTGCGAAGCCGTCTCCCACAGAGAATGAGAACAAGAAGAAGAAGAAGAAGAAGAAGAAGAAAATGCTGCACCAACAGGAGGGCATTATGGATGGATGAACTATTTCCTCTCTTGTAAAAAAAAATTATTCCCTCTCAGTGTATATTGATATAGATGGACTATTTCGATGGTGTGCATGTCTTTGGAACAGAGTAGTAGCATGGGTCCACTTGACTATAAGGAACTATTTATCCGGATATATAGCTTTCTCTGCTACTCCTTCCAGTGATCGGTATGCAGTGCATGTGTCCGTAGACATGACAGCTTGTCCATGGAAGTTCAACTACGGCGACTGTCGGTGTCAAAACCGGTGGATCTCGGGAAGGGGGTCCCGAACTGTGTGTCTAGGCCGGATGGTAACAGGAGGCAAGGGACACGAAGTTTTACCCAGGTTCGGGCCCTCTTGATGGAGGTAAAACCCTGCATCCTTCTTGATTAATATTGAAGATATGGGTGTTAGAAGAGTAGATCTACCACGAGATTAGAGAGGCTAAACCCTAGAAGCTAGCCTATGGTATGATTGTATGTTGTGATTGTTGTCCTACGGACTAAAACCCTTCAGTTTATATAGACACCGGAGAGGGTTAGGGTTACACAAGGTCGGTTACAAAGGAGGAGATATCCATATACGTATTGCCTAGTTTGCCTTCCACGCCAAGTAGAGTCCCATCCGGACACGAGACGAAGTCTTCAATCTTGTATCTTCATAGTCTAACAGTCCGGCCAATGGAGATAGTCCGGCTGTCCGGAGACCCCCTAATCCAGGACTCCCTCAGTAGCCCCTGAACCAGGCTTCAATGACGATGAGTCCGGCGCGCAGTTGTCTTCGGCATTGCAAGGCGGGTTCCTTCTCCGAATACGTCACAGAAGAATTTGAATACGAGGATAGTGTCCGACCCTGCAAAATAAGTTCCACATTACACCGTAGAGAGAATAATGTTTTCACGGATCTAATTTGCTAGCTTGTTTCGGCAACATGATGTTACGTCATGGCCCGGTGATTATTCGAACCGTTTCTTTTAACCAGTCCTGCACATAACACGATGCCGTTTTTCAACACGTCTTGTCAAAGCAGAGATCGTGTCCCCTTATTACGGGATTCTCATCAATACGGGCGTGGGTAACCCAACCGCGCCATCAATTGCGGCGCTTGGGGAATAAGCGAGTTTTACCATGCAAGTGGGGACGCTTAATTTTGTCTGCCCATATAAAGGGATAAGGATTCACCTTTGTATCCACGCCTTCTTCCTCCTCTGCTCATCTGCTCCCGCACACTCGAGCTCTAGCACCCAAGCTCTCACTTCCATCTCAACCTTCTCCAACCATGTCCGGAGCGGGAGGCAAGTGGATGGTCTCCTCCGTCACGGAGGGAGACGTCAAGAAACTGAGGAGAGCCGGATACCTGCCCGACGACATCGCGCATCGGCTCCCAGATGAGGGACAGCTCATCCCCACCCCCAAGCCCCATGAGAGGGTGGTATTCCTCACCCATTTCCTCCGCGGACTGGGATTACCTCTCCATCCCTTCGTCTGGGGGCTCATGTTTTATTATGGCCTGGATTTCCACGATCTGGCCCCGAACTTCATCCTCAACATCTCGGCGTTTATCTCGTGTGCGAGGCCTTCCTCCGCATCAAGCCCCACTTCGGCTTATGGCTGAAGACCTTCAATGTCAAGCCGAAGGTAGTGAGCGGCCGCCAGGCGGAGTGCAGAGGTGCCATGGTGGGCAAGATGCCCAACATCACATGGCTCGAGGGCTCCTTCGTGGATACCATAAAGGGGTGGCAATCGGGGTGGTTCTATATCACCGAGCCACGCGACCCCGCATGGGTAGCGGCCCCCGAGTTCTGATCTGGCATCCCCATGCGGCTCACCTCCTGGAAAGAGAAGGGCCTGTCCTGGGGTAATTAAAAAGAGCTGACCGGACTCCAGACATGTATTCAAAACATGGTGGACAAGAAGCTCAAGCTCGTCAACATAGTCCAGGTTATGCTCATCCGCCGGATACTCCCGTGCCAACAACGGGAGTTCACCTTGTGGGAGTTCAACCCGGCGCAACACCGAACTCTGAACAGGCTCTTCGACACGACTCATGAAGATGCCTGGAGGGTGCTGTTCAAGGGCGCCACGGTCCCTCCCCCCATTACTGAGGATCGCGGATTCAGCGCGAAGCGCCAAGCCAGTGCGGTAAGCTGTTTTACCCTTTACATGATACTTGTTTTCTATATAGATTGACTCTATGCGGGATCTAAACTCCCGTGCCGTTAATAGGACTGGCAGAAGATGGCCGGACAAATCAACTATCCGGCTCCCTTGCCTGAAGGCCCTGCAGACGCCCTTCTGGCGAAGATGTTGACTCCGGCCCCTTATAAGGTGCCGGAGAAGACCAAGAAGGCCAAGGGAGCTCGAAAGAGTTCCCGACGCCAGGCGTCGTCGGACTCACCGTCCTATGCCTCTGCGGCGCACTCTTACCTCGAAGACGAGGAAGAGGAAGAAGAGGCTCCCCCACCGACTGGAGGAGACAAGAAAAGGAAGGCCGCCCCAACTGGGGAGGCCGGAGGGTCCAAGAAGGGAAGGACTCTCCTTCCGGACAGCTCCACCACCGCCGATGAAAGTGAAGACGAGTGGTTGCCTAGGGCCAAGCCCCAGGGGAGATCGTAAGTATTCGGATACCAAAGTAACCCATAGGATTCCTTTGTCGCATTGCTTTCCCTAATCACCGAACATAATTACGCAGGCCGCCACGAGCCAACATCGAGGTATCATCGGACGGCTCCCTGGGTTCGTCGGACATGGATAGCGATCCAGTCCCGACTGCCACCTCCCCTCGTCCTGCCGACAACGCCGAGGTGTTGTCTCAAGAGGCACCGGATCAAGGGGAGACAGTCCCGGAGGCGCCTCAAGGCGACCTTCCAGAGCAGAGGGGACGGGGCCCCTGAGAGCTCCGAGTTCGGCCCTCAGCCGAACACCGCGCCGGAACCTCCAGCGGTTCCGGGCTCGGGTAGGCTGTCTCCTTCTAAGAGGGGTGAGACGCCTGTGCCGGTGACCTCTATCCATCCTGAGGCGCCGGACAATCTGTTGCAAGCACTTCGCAGCACTTCCATCAAGGAGGAGCACCGCACTATCATGAGTGCGGTGATCCAGAAGGTTCAGTCCGCCAAGAGAGGATTGACTGAAGCCTGTACTAGCCTTCTAACAGGCTTCGAGGTAAGTGTTTTAAAATGTAGTAGAAGTATTACCGCATAGACAGTTGCCCCTGATGCTTTGTTCGGTGTTCGTAAAGAAAAGCCGAACAGAGGATCAAATAATATCGCAGGAGTCTAATATAAGTATGTCAATATGCATATGCAGGCTTCTCTGCTGGCGTCCGCCGCACTAACTGCGGAGGTCGCCGTACTGAAGCAGGACCTCGATGGGTCCAAGAAAGAGCTCGGCCTTGTCAAGAGGCAGCTCGAGGAGAATGAAGGTAAGTAATACCCCATCTATAGATATATGTATATAAAAAGGACGCGATTGCAAAATGATAGGATCATTCTATGTTTTGCCAGGGGCCACGACCGAGGTGGCGACCGTGAAGCAAGCGCTGACCAAGGCTGAAGATACAGCGGCCAAGGAGCGCACCGAGCGAGAGAGGCACGAGGCTCGGGTGGGCGAGGTGCAGCAAGAGCTCCAGGCTCTCGTGACGAAGCACGAGGAGTTGGAGCTTGACTTGAAGACGCGAGAGTCTGAGCTTGCCGCGGCCCGTGAGAGCGCGAAGAGTGCCAAGGCCGAGGCCCAGAAGGCCCTTCAGGAGATCGACGCGATGAAGAAGATAGCGGCGGGCAAGTCTTTCTATATGCAAAGCAAGCATGTAAAGGTGAATTACCGATTACTTACTCGAATCCGGAGCTCTTCAGGAGCATTCACAGATTTGCCCCGTAGTGTGTCCGATGCCGCACAATTCTACCAGGCCGAGGACGGAAGCTCGACGGAGAAGCTGTTCTGGTCTCAGTATGCTGAGGCCAAACATCCGGTGCCAATGAGTGACCAGCTGAAGCAGATGGCCGAGCTACATAAGGCGGCCGATCAGGCCATGAAGGGCTTCATAGTCCGGTTGTGGCCTGGCGACGCCCTTCTGAACAGCTGCTTTGGCCTGGTGAGGCGGCTTGTGGATGCCTGCCCTCGTCTGGAGGTCCTCAAGCGATCCGTCTGCATAGAAGGTGCACGTCGGGCTTTCGCCCATGTAAAAATGCAGTGGGTCAAGCTAGATGCCGTGAAGCTGATCAAGGAGGGGCCACCGGAGGGCAAGGAGCACCGCCACCCCGAGATGTACTACAAGGGTGTTCTGCCGGGTGCCCGTCTTATCGTGGATGAGTGTTTGCAAAATGTAATATTTGAATGAGACTTGCTCGTGTTGTCCTCTATGTATGAAAACTTGTATTATGTTCTCTATGCAACACTTGTTAGAATTTAAAATATTACCTTCTGTTTGGCTGTTTATCCAATCTGAGAGATGGCTAGTCCTCGGCTTCTGCCCCCATGCCACTAGTGCTGGGGTGTTCGGGATAAACCTGAGCATTCTTGTTCCCATGTTTGGGTCCTTTGAGGGAGGTGCCCAGCACAACGAACAAGGCAACATGACTAATAATGCTTTATCACTCTCACTTAGCCATAGAATTCTATAATTTCAAATTTTGGCGAAGCCCCTGGTATTCGGAAGGCTGAATTCGGGGCACGATGCACGCCTGTAAGCCAGACGGAGCCGGCCCCTCGCCCTAAGCGGCATAAGTCTTTAGGGACTCGAAAAACCTCGCCGAACAGCAACCAGTCTCTCGCCTTATCATGACAGTCAGTTTTAGCTTTCTCTACTGAGGTGCTCGGCCCGGCAGAACCAGGGCACAATCGCAGTAGTTCTCCTAGCGCTACCTTAGCCGATAGAGCAGAACGTAAGGTACCAAAACATAGGAGCCGGGCAAACCCAACATTTGACAAAAGACATGATTCGGAGCTGATGCATATAATGCTATAAGTTCGGGGTGCCGCACTTGTGAAAGTGTTCGGACTTTTCAAACCATATTGTGGGTACGTAAGCCACTGGTGCATTGGCCGTACCAGAGTGTACGGTTGCAAGGCGTCATTAATGAACACATAGATATATATATATATAACAAAAATGCAATAATAGTCGTAATGTCATGCATTGTATATTAAAAAAATTGCATTAAAGCAGAGTGATACAGATAGTGCAATAAGCAAAAGAGTAGGACTATGTCCCTTCTAAGGGCGAGCTGAGGAATGATATGAAATCTGTAATCAACATGGGAATTCTGTTGTATAACGTAGTTGTTTGCCTCCTTGGTTGCTGTATCCTATGTTCGATAATAGATCTGCCGGGCAGTGTTTCCAGAGATTAAAGTCCTGAAAGAAAAAGAAAAATAACCAAACGGGAAGCCCCTAGTGCGGTTTAGGCCGCGTTTTGGGGTGTGCCGCAGTTGTGCCCCCCCTCCCCACCTATGCCCATGGTATTTCTAATGCGTAATTATGTACATGCGGCACGAATAATGCCATTGGGCTGGGATTGGGGTGGCTGCCATATTGCTACGCGAGCTCAGATCACGCCAGGCGGTCTATCTGCCGATTGCCCCGAGCGCGCTTGAAGGTGTCCGGGCTTTGAAACGCCAAACTGGTAGATTGCCTTGAGATGCTGCTTTGCGCTTCTTCTGCAAGGGCCGCGGTGCGCTCCTCTGTTTGGAGAGAGCGCTCTGTGTTTCCATTGACTGTAATAACTCCACGAGGTCCTGGCATCTTGAGATTGAGGTATGCATAATGTGGTACCGCATTGAATCTAGCGAATGCGGTTCGTCCGATCAGCGTGTGATAACCACTGTGGAACGGGACTATATCAAAGATTAACTCTTTGCTTCGGAAGTTATCTGGGGATCGGAAGACCACTTCTAGTGTAATTGAGCCTGTGCAGTGGGCCTCTACGCCTGGAATGATGCCTTTAAAGGTCATTTTTGTGGGTTTTCTCCTTGAGGGGTCTATACCCATTTTGTGCACTGTGTCCTGATAAAGCAGGTTCAGGCTGCTGCCGCCATCCATAAGGACTCGAGTGAGGTGAAATCCGTCGATGATTGGGTCTAAGACCAGTGCGGCGAATCCGCCATGACAGATACTAGTGGGGTGGTCCCTGCGATCGAAGTTGATCGGACAGGAGGACCAAGGGTTGAACTTTGGGGCGACTGGCTCCAACGCATATATGTCCCTGAGCGCACGCTTCTGCTCCCTCTTGGGGATGTGGGTTGCGTATATCATGTTCACCGTCCGCACTTGCGGGGGAATCTTCTGTCCTCCAGTGTGCGGCTGCCAGGGTTCTTCCTCGTCATCGCTATGCGGCCCCTTGTCCTTGTTTTCGGCAATTAACTTGCCGACCTGCTTGAACACCCAACAATCCCTGTTGGTGTGATTGGCTGGCTTGTCTGGGGTCCCGTGTATTTGACACGAGCGATCGAGTATACGGTCCAAGCTGGACGGACCTGGCGTACTTTATTTGAATGGCTTTTTCCGCTGACCGGGTTTAGAGCCTTTGAATCCGGCATTGACTGCCGTAACCTCAGTACTTTCGCTGTTAATGTGGCGCTTATGCTTGTTGCGATGTGACCTACTATTGCCGTCCTTGGCATCTGAGGTACCATGGTTCTTTGATATGTTATTACTGCGAGCCAACCAGCTGTATTCTCCCACACAAAAGCGGGTCATGAGGGTCGTGAGAGCTGCCATAGATTTCGGCTTTTCCTAACCAAGGCGTCGGGCTGGCTACTTGTCTCGGATGTTGTGCTTGAAAGCAGCTAAGGCCTCCGCATCCGGACGGTCGACGATTTGATTTTTCTTTGCAAGGAACCGAGTCTAGAATTGCCTGGCCGACTCTTCTGGCTGCTGAATTATGTGGCTCAAGTCATCGGCGTCTGGTGGTCGCACTTAAGTGCCCTGAAAGTTGTCGAGGAATGCGGCCTTCCAGATCTTCCCAACAGCTAATGGAGTCCGCTGGCAGGCTATTAAGCCAATGCCGCGCTGGTCCTTTGAGTTTTAGTGGGAGGTACTTGATGGCATGTAAGTCATCACCGCGGGCCATGTGGATGTGGAGGAGGAAGTCCTCAATCCATACTGCGGGATCTGTTGTGCCATCGTATGATTCAATGTTTACAGGTTTGAAACCTTCTGGGAATTGATGTTCCATTACTTCGTCTGTGAAGCATAAGGGGTGTGCGGCGCCTCTGTATTGGGCTATATCGCGACGCAGCTCGTATGGGTCCTGCCCGCTGTGTTCGGCCCGGCCGGATTTGCTTTTACTGTATCCGGCGTGACGTTTACCGTCTCGTAGAGTGGTGCGCCCTCGTGATCCGTAGATCGATCTTGAATGCTTTGCTTTGTCCTGCAATATGTCTCGCAGGTCTGGCATATCTCCCCATGCCTTTTTATTTGGATGGCGTTCGGGTGGAGGGTGAGCTTTTGGCTGGAATGCCTCTCTATCGTGGCCACAAGGTGGCTGATCAGCCGTATCATACGCTTCTTCCTCTAGTCAGGGTAGTAACCTGTGCTTTGGGTAACTCTTGGAGGGACGCTCGAGTTTATATTCCTCGGCCACGAGGACTTCAGTCCATTTGTCAGCTAGCAGATCTTGATCAGCTTGAAGCTGCTGCTGCTTTTTCTTCAGGCTATTTGCCGTGGCCATAAGCCTGCGCTTGAAGTGCTCTTGTTCGACGGGATCCTCTGGTACGGCGAATTCATCGTCGCCGAGGCTTGCCTCATCTTCGGAGGGGGCATGTAATTGTCATCCTCCTCCTCTCCGCCAGCCGTTCTCTCAGGAGAGCTGGCTCCTTCATCCTCCTGCTCTAAATCTTGCTGGAGGGGATTGTTGTTGTCTTCGGCGCTATCCGGAGTGTTATTATCTCCTGTGCCAGTATCACCACTTTTGCTTTGGCGGGACTTAGAGCGGCGCCTGTGACATCGGCCCTTTGGTTGCTTCTTGGAGGGGTCATCCTCCGCTATCTCGTCGTCGTTGCCTTCATTGAATGTATCCACCATGTATATGTCATACGACGAGGTGGCCTTCCAGTGCCCTATAGGTGCTAGTTCATGTTCGTGTCCTACATCGTCGTCCATACCGTCGATGTCTTCGGAGTCGAAGTCGAGCATGTCGGTTAAATCATCGATAGTGGCTACAAAGTGGGTGGTGGGTGGGCGTCGAATTTCTTCGTCGTCCGCATCCCAATCCTATTGGCCATAATCCGGCCAGGGCTCTCCTAACAAAGAGAGAGACCTTAGTGAATTCAGAATGTCGCTGAAGGGCGAGTGCTGAAAGATATCCGCGGCGGTGAATTCTATGATCGGCGCCCAATCGGATTCGATTGGCAGGGGCACGGATGGTCCGGGGTCCGGAAGAGAGTCCGTCACCTTGGAGTCACGCGCTGCGCAGAGGATTATGATGGTGTTTGGCTCGATCGCCATCGACACTGCAGCCCCTGAGGCAGTGTCTAGCCACCCGTCCTCGATTGGCACAGCTGGCGCCGAGCTAAGGGTCGGAGCTGATGCGGGCGCAGCATCTGAGGTATCGTCCGGTGGCAGAGCTAGGTCATACCCGTCGCGACAGTGCGGCGCGCCCTGCTGTGGCTCGAATCCGTCGAAGATCAAGAACCCACGGATGTTGGCCGTGTAATTCAAACTTCCAAATCTGACCTGATGGCCAAGGGCATAGCTTTAATCTGCTCCAGATGGCCAAGCGAATTAGCCCGCAGTGCAAAGCCACCGAATACGAAGATCTGTCCGGGGAGAAAAGTCTCACCTTGGACCGCATCGCTATCGATGATAGTAGGAGCCATCAAGCCTAACAGCGACGACACAGAGGAACTCTCAATGAAAGCACCAATGTCGGTTTCAAAACCGGCGGATCTCGGGTAGGGGGTCCCGAACTGTGCGTCTAGGCTGGATGGTAACAGGAGGCAAGGGACACGAAGTTTTACCCAGGTTCGGGCCCTCTTGATGGAGGTAAAACCATACGTCCTGCTTGATTAATATTGAAGATATGGGTGTTACAAGAGTAGATCTACCACGAGATCAGAGAGGCTAAACCCTAGAAGCTAGCCTATGGTATGATTGTATGTTGTGATTGTTGTCCTATAGACTAAAACCCTTCGGTTTATATAGACACCGGAGAGGGTTAGGGTTACACAAGGTCGGTTACAAAGGAGGAGATATCCATATATGTATTGCCTAGCTTGCCTTCCACGCCAAGTAGAGTCCCATCCGGACACGAGACGAAGTCTTCAATCTTGTATCTTCATAGTCTAACAGTCCGGCCAATGGAGATAGTCCGGCTGTCCGGAGACCCCCTAATCCAGCACTCCCTTAGCGACCATCACGTTTCATCTCGCAATTCCCACGACGCCTCTCCAACCCACGACACCATGCCCCCTGACGTGCGCCTCACCCCTCTCGGCCGCATCGCCCCTCTGCCTTTGTGTGCATAACATGTGGGCCACCTAAAATGCGGCGAGGATCAAGTTTCTACCACAGCCACCCGCGATTCCCACGACGCTCCTCGAACCCATGAAACCACGCGTCCCCCGACCTGCGGCTCACCCCTCTTAGCCCCACTGCCCCTCTGCCTACGGGAGCATTACATGTGCACCAGTCACCTATTGGGTCCAAATTGTCAGATTTCGGGTTCCGGCAGACCCTTGAGGTTCGAACACTGGGATGCGCGGGGAGATCTCTCCCCTACCGATCTACGTCCAATCTCCTCGTGTGATCTAAGCTGGAAACAACGAACAACACAAGGGACACAAGGTTTATACTGGTTCGGGCCACCGTTGTGGTGCAATACCCTACTCCAGTGTGTGGTGTGGTGGATTGCCTCAGGGGCTGATGATGAACAGTACAAGGGAAGAACAGCCTCGCGAGGGGTGTTCTTGAGCTGGTGCGATGAACTGCTTGGGTGAGTTCAATCGTCTCTCTCTCTCTATCTCTCTTTTTCGGTCCCTTCTTGTCCTGCTCTTTACTCTGTGGTGGCTAGCTCTATTTATAGAGGCCTTGGGCCTCTCCCCAAATAATGAGCGGGAAGGGCGCCAACAATTGGCCATTTTGAAGGGGAACATCTAGTACAAGTTATCCTGACCAAAGGTGGTCTTCGGCTGCCAAAAGCACTGGTGATGACGCCGTTTTGGGCTCCACGGTGACCTCAGTCCTGCCGCTCTATTGGTCTTGTTCTCGTTGCACCGGAATGGTAACCTTTGCCCGGTGCCTTGGCCTGTGCTTGCCCCCTTTGCACCAAAGGGGAAACAAGGACACTGCGCAGGCTGGCGCCCGCCTGGTGCCCGCCTGGTCTCGATCATCATGGCTTGCGTCACGGGCTCCTCGTGAGGTACCCCTGCCTTGATCTCTCCACCTCCTCACAAGCCTGCCTGATGAGGCTGCCTCTGAGGAAGCTTCCGGTCGTCCGCCCCGTGAGGCTTGGCCCCTCGCGAGGGTCTTGAGCTTGAGCTGATGAAGATGGGCCGCGCTGGGCCCCCACTTGAGCCACGCCGCTGGCCGCAGGCAGGAAAGTCTGGGGACCCCCGTTCCCAGAACGCCGACAGTAGCCCCCGGGCCCAAGGCGCGCCCGGGCTTGGCCTAGCAGGGAAGCAAAGGGGCAAGCGCGAAGCGCCGCGGGCCCCCAACAGCCTGCGGCCTTGGGTGCCGCGTGGCGATTGATTGGACGTGGGCGTCTGTGCTTCCCCATGATGCCTTGGCGACCGCATGACTTGACAAGTCCCTGCATGCAGAGAACCGGTCATGATTACCTGCGATCGTGGTGCTCGGCGGTTGGCCTCCTCCGGCTATAAGTATGGGGCTGTGCGAGCCCCTTCAGTCCATCCCTTGCTGCCGCTTCTTTCCTTCTTCCTCCTCGTTCTTGCTTCTCCTTACGCCAATGGCACCAATCTGCCAGTTTTCTGCAGAAGAGAAGGGAAGGGCCCCTCGAGAGGGTCCTGACCCACTTCTGCCGAAGAAACGGTTGGTCCTCTGCCACCGAGATGTGGGTGCTCAGCCGGAGGCACCGAGGCCCTGGTACGAGCGGCCGCCGCCTGGGTATCCGCTACCCTTGTATGCCCGCGTCGTGGGTCCTGGGGGAGAAGGCGTCGAGCGACATCGACGGTGCCGCCGTCAACGCCGGCGAGTCACGGGGGTGCGTGTCTTTTCTCCTGGAGTCCACGCCGAGCGCTCCTATCGCGAGCTCGTGCTCCACGCCGCCATGCCTCCGAGCTCTTGGATTCGCCTTCCTCCCTCCTTCGCCTTTGAGATGCCACCGAGCGGGGCTCTGGAGCTCTGGCTGCAGCACGCTGACTGCGGTACCCTTGCGACCGGAGCGGAGGTCACGGTCGTCGCTCCGGGCAAGGTCTTCATGACCCGGGGCTGGGGCGAAATCGCCCAGGTCTGCCGGACAGTAGGTGCCCTCGTGATTCATCTTGAATACGACGGCGCCTCCCTGATGTTCTTCAAGGTCTTCGATGCTGAAGGACGCCGGCTGGAGTGCTGCCCCAGGGAGAGCGTCATGGGCAACGAACTGGCGAGGGCTTGGCCCGCTCATCGGCCCTCCAGCAGCTCCTCAGGCAGCAGCGGAGGAGCGGGGAACCCAGCAGCTCCTCCGAGCTCCTCGCAACTCAGGAGATGAGCGACGACATCTACGAGCCCCCGACCTTGCGCCGTGCTCGTAGCGGGGCAGCCGCGTCTAGCCGCCGACGCCACTGATCTGGATGGGGTTGGCGCTGGCATTGGGCGGCCCACTGTTGATGATGGCGTCCCTTGCGGAGGTGCGGGCGATCAGCGTTCCTTAGGATTAGTACCATTGTTCCCTACGAGGAATCGAAGCAACAGCCTGTGGGGGTATGTAAGGCGCCTGCCATGTCTTTTGTGAACATTATATCCTTAATATGAATCAAAGCGAGGTGCTTGCTCTGTCCTGGCTCGGCTCCCCCTTTCTATCCTCGCGAGGACTCGGCGCTCTATGCTGACAGGTCCCAGTCCCCAGGCAGGCTTCAGCCATCGCTGGTATGCCACGTCGCGATGCCTTGGTCAAGGCCAGGAGGTGAGCGGCCCGAGGTCCGGTAAGAGCCCCCGAGTCTCGATGCTCAGCAGGTCCCTGAGGGAGTCCTGGATTAGGGGGTCTCCGGACGGCCGGACTATCTCCATTGGCCGGACTGTTAGACTATGAAGATACAAGATTGAAGACTTCGTCTCGTGTCCGGATGGGAACCTACTTGGCATGGAAGGCAGGCTAGGCGATACGTATATGGATATCTCCTCCTTTGTAACCGACCTATTGTAACCCTAACCCTCTCCGGTGTCTATATAAACCGAAGGGTTTTAGTCCGTAGGACAACAATCACAACATACAATCATACCATAGGCTAGCTTCTAGGGTTTAGCCTCTCTGATCTTGTGGTAGATCTACTCTTGTACTACCCATATCATCAATATTAATCAAGCAGGACGTGGGGTTTTACCTCCATCGAGAGGGCCCGAACCTGGGTAAAACTTCGTGTCCCCTGCCTCCTGTTACCATCCGGCCTAGACGCACAGTTCGGGACCCCCTACCTGAGATCCGCCGGTTTTGACACCGACATTGGTGCTTTCATTGAGAGTTCCGCTATGCCGTCGCCACCAGGAAGGATGTCTCATCTCGTCTTTAAAGACGGCACTATCGCTGAGGGAGCTTTGGCTATCGGCCAAACTCTCTGGCTAGGTGGTTTTCTTACGACCGCCTGTTCGGCCGCTGCGCCGACGATGACTTCTCGGGTCATTGAAAGCAATCTTCACGTCAACTGGGAACTCGCCGAGCAGTTAGATCCAATGGAGCTCTCTTCCCTGAACGAGCTCTTGGATCGCATCGCCGCCTTGGGAGTCGCTACAGACTACGATCAGATTGGGCCTAAACCCGATCTGAGAGATATTAACTCTCCCAAGTCACCCATCATGTTGCAGTGATGGAGGAACAATGCGGCAAGCCTTCATCTATCTTAAGGACTAGCTATGTCCGGATTCCTGATCCCTCCAAGCCGGATACCCATGGAGGGAAGGACGTCACTCAAGGCCTGAACCTAGAATCAGGCAGCGGGCTAGATTTATCAGAAAACATCCAAGAATCCAAACTTTTGAGTTCGGAAACTCCTTGGCCCCTGAGTCTCAGATCGGGTGAGGATTCAGATTCAATTCCACCCACCCTCCCAAACATACGCGATATATTCCAAATTAGGCAAGAGCCCGAAGAAACAGTACACCATTACTGGGCCAGATTCCTCCTAGTCATGAACAGGATAAAGGACTGCCGCGAGGAAGATGCAATTTCATACTTTTGCAACAATTGCATGGACAAGGGAATCCTCAATGCCATAAGTCACCGCGAAATTACACGCTTTGCCGACTTGGTGTCCATAGTATGAAAGTACTATGCGATGGAAAGCTCCTGGAAAACCGAAATAAAATTTTGGGATAATCCGGCCGTGAATACAAACCCAGTACGAAATAAAAGGGTGCATTATCACAATACACCTGGGTTAACTACCAAAAAGCAAAAGCCCTCAACGGGGCAAGGAACCGTACTGGAGGGATGGCTCAACGAACCCTGCAAAATTCATAGTACAGCGGATGTAATACCAACGCACAGCCTTAGAGCATGTTGGATACTCTGGCAGGTGGCCAAAAGTGGTGAGGATCTACTCCTCCCAAAAACCATAGAGCACCATCCCACGGACAACAATACGGTGTTAACGGTCTTTGAGACCTTTGCATCAAATAATAGACGCAAGCGAGCACTCCGCAGCATGCCCGAAATCTGCCACATAGCAGAAATAAATCCTTGGAGTGACACGGCTATTACCTTCAATGCCAGTGACGAACCCAAATTCCGAACAGCCCGAGCACCAGCCGCACTAGTCCTCAGTCTAATCATGGACGGCTTTCGACTCACCAAGGTACTCATGGACGGCGGCAACGGATTAAACCTCATCTATGAGGAAACCCTTCAAAAGATGGAAATAGACTAGAGCCGCATCGAGCACAGCAGCACAACCTTTCGAGGAATCATCCCCAGTCGGGAAGCACGCTGTGCCGGGAAAATCACACTAGATGTGGTATTCGGCACGCGGATAATTACAGGTCTGAAGAAATTACATTCTAAGTGGCCCCGTTCAGCAGCGGATACCACGCTCTACTAGGGCGGGAGGCGTCTACAACCTTCCAAGCCATACCCCATTACGGGTACATGAAGCTCAAAATGCCTGGGCCCAACGGAATCATCACTCTTGCTAGTGATCCGGACATAGCACTCCGTGCCGAAAATAAGACAACCGCACTGGCCCTCGAGGCACTATCCGAAGCCCTAGCGGCCGAGGAACTAACTTCGCTGCGTTCCACGGTGAACAGTGACGATGTGATACTCGATAAAAGATCCAAGTCCACCTCCTATAAACCGGCGGGCGAAATAGTCAAATTCCAAGTCCATCCAACGGACCCTACAAAAAAAGCTTCCATTGGGGCACAATTAAACCCTGATGTCGATGCCGCACTACGAGAGTTCCTACGCGAGAACTGGGACATTTTCGCCTGGCACCCTTCAGACATGCCAGGAATCCCACGTAGGCTGGCTGAGCACAACCTAAATATCCTAAAAGGATTCAATCCAGTCAAGCAGGCTCTTCGATGTTTCTCCGAGCCTAAGAGACAAGCCATGGGAGAGGAACTAGCCAAGCTATTGGAGGCCGGATTCATTAGAGACATCAAACATCCGGACTGGCTAGCAAACCTGGTGATGGTACCAAAGAAGGACAAATCCTGGCGCTTGTGCGTCGATTTTTAGGACCTTAACAAGGCCTTCCCAAAGGATCCCTTCCCCCTCCCCCGCATCGATCAAATCATAGATGCTACCGCAGGACACGATTCATTATGTTTCCTCGACGCATACTCCGGCTACCATCAAATTAAAATGGCGGAGCCAGACCAAGCCGCAACGGCATTCATCACACCATACGAACCATTCTGCTTCAACACAATACCCTTCGGGCTCAAATACGCCGGCGCAACATATCAGTGCATGATTCAGACATGTCTTGCAAACCAAATTGGCAAAACAGTGGAGGCATACGTGGACGACGTGGTCGTTAAAACCAAGCATGTCGAAACTCTAGTAGACGACTTGAGGCTCACATTCGACAACCTCCGAACATATGACATCAAGCTCAATCCAGAAAAATGCGTTTTCGGCGTACCAGCCGGAAAGCTCCTGGGATTCATTGTCTCCAGTAGAGGTATTGAAGCTAATCCGGCCAAAATCCGAGCATTGTCATAGTTGCCTACCCCAACAGACCTCAAACAAATAGAAAAATTGACAGGATGCGTGGCGGCTCTAAGCCGCTTTATCTCCCGCTTGGGAGAAAAGGCATTACCCCTTTATCGCCTCCTCCGGCGCACCGAACACTTCGAGTGGACAGATGCCGCCTCGGGCGGACTCAATGAAATAAAAGCCATATTGGCAACAAACCCAGTCCTGGCTGCGCCAAACATTGGCGAACCAATGCTATTATACAATGCAGCAACTCATCAAGTAGTAAGCACAGTGCTCGTCGTCGAGCGAGAAGCGGACGAACACAAATACCCCCTTCAAAAGCCGGTTTACTATGTGTGCACTGTCCTTACTCCATGCAAATCACGGTACCCGCATTATCAAAAGATAGCGTACGCGGTATTTATGGCATCCCGGAAGCTGCGACACTACTTTCAAGAGTGTTCGATAACGGTAGCCTCGGAAGTACCACTTAACGATATTATAAACAACCGCGACGCGACGGGCCGGATTGCCAAATGGGCCATTGAGCTCCTCCCGTTCGACATAACCTACAAGCCACGGTGAGCTATCAAGTCGCAAGTTTTGGCTGACTTCATCGCTGAGTGGACGGAAGCCGAACTCCCTAAAGAGTACGGCACATATTCAAACTGGATCATGCACTTTGATGGCTCCAAAATGTTCACTGGTCTGGGGGCTGGTGTCGTTTTGACGTCCCCAACAGGAGATACCGTCCAATACGTACTACAGATAATGTATACGGACTCCAACAACGCGGCCGAATATGAGGCCCTTCTACATGGTCTCCGGATGGCAGTATCTACGGGCATTCAACGCCTAGAGGTGCGTGGGGATTCGAACCTCGTGATATCCCAAATAAATGGAGACTTCAATGCCAAGGATCCGAAAATGGAAGCTTATCGCAATGCCATCCTAAAAATGTCAGCTCGGTTCGAGGGACTCGAATTTCACCATGTGGCTCGGGAAAACAATCAGGCGGCGGATATCCTCGCCCGCATCGGCGCAAAACGCGACGCAGTCCCTCCCGACATATTTCTGGAACGGCTCTTCAAGCCATCCGTAGCATGGGAAGGGGACACCAGTAACAACAGTCCGGACCCGGCCAAAATACCCGATACCGAACTCTCTGACACAGTCGGAGGCTCTGCCACCGAAATAACACAATCAGCCCATGAAATAATGGCCATTATTGCCCCATGGACAGAACCATTCCTGGCCTACCTAACTAGACAGGAACTTCCGGAAGACCAAAATGAGGCACGCTGCATAGTGCGGCGATCCAAGGCCTACAGGATCCATGAGGGAGAATTGTACAAAAAAAGTGCTACCGGAGTCCTTCAAAGGTGCATCTCCGAAGAAGAAGGGCGGAACCTTTTGGCAGAAATTCACGCCGGACTCGGCGGTCATCACGCCGCAGCCCGGGCTCTTGTAAGCAAGGCCTTCGGTACAGGATTCTATTGGCGAACTACCTGGGCAGATGCACAGGACTTGGTCCAACATTGCGCCGGCTACCAGCTCTTTGCAAATCAAAGCCACATGCCACCCACCGCCCTCCAGACTATCCCCATTACATGGCCCTTCGCGGTCTGGGGGCTTGACATGGTTGGACCCCTTAAAGGGGGAACCCACAAGAAAAAAATACTTATTGGTCATGGTGGACAAATTCACCAAATGGATAGAAGCTAAACCGGTTAAAATAGCCGAATCCGGACCGGTGATAGATTTCATATCCGGGGTTGTACACCGTTACGGTGTCCCCCACAGCATCATCACTGATAACGACATGAATTTCACGTCCGACGAGGTAAAACTCTGGTGCAGCAAAATGGGCATCAAGTTCGATTACGCTTCAGTCTATCACCCACAAACCAACGGCCAAGTCGAACGAGCAAATGGTCTTATAATGAGCGGCATTAAACCCAGATTAGTGCGCTCCTTAAGGGAGTCTGACACGCACTGGGTAGAGGAGCTCGACTCTGTACTCTGGGGGCTGCGGACCACGCCGAATCGTAGTACCGGATATACACCGTTTTTTATGGTGTACGGCGCAGAGGTAGTCCTACCCTGTGACATAATTCATGACTCACCTCAAGTGCGCATGTACGAAGAAAGAGAAGCCGAGCTCGATCGGCAGGACAGTCTGGACACTCTGGAGGAAGAGCGCGACGTAGCCAATGCCCGTTCTGCATTTTACCAGCAACAGGCTCGTAGATACCAAAGCAGAGAAGTACGGGCCAAAACTTATAACGTTGGCGAACTAGTTCTACGGCTACCGGATAAGAAAAAGAACAAGCTCGAGCCCAAATGGGAAGGTCCCTTCATTATCGACCATGTTCTGACCGGTGGAGCGTACCGACTGCGGGATGCATCGACTAGTCGACTCGAGCCGAACCCATGGAACGCGGCCTGGCTTCGAAGATTCTATGCTTAGCACCGGACTCTATGTTAGTCCCCTCCCTTTGTCCATTTTCTGCATATGCATCATGTTTTGTTTCCCTTTACTTTCTTTTATTTCTCTAGGCCTTCAAGGGTCACCTTGTGCCTCACTCGTACATTACAGATGCGCTAGCCGCACTCTTCATACCTAGGGGCTTCTTTCACAGAAGCTTAAATTATTTACCTGGGCCTCATGCCCAACACATGTGTTATACTTCCGCATGTACCTTTTTTCACCATTATATGCATCGATATGACTTAAGTTTTGGCCAAGCTGGGTTGCCTGGCTCTTGTATTTATGCCCTACGTTCCCGTTAATTCGGCTAGGGAATAAGGGGAGCACCTCTGCGATTGTTACCGCCGGGTCAGCCGGACGTGTACCTCAGACTGGGTGAAGCCGAAAGCTAGCGTTCTTAAGAGAATATTCGGTCGGTGAACAAAACATGACTTTTATTTATTATCCATATCTGCCCCCAGATGTTTTTTTTGCGCTTCTTGTCGTAGTCCGGACATGCACTTTAGGGCATGCCTACCCAGGGAAAGGAACCCTTAACGGAACTATTCTCTTTGGAAGATGTTTCTTACAACCCATGTAATATAACATAACTAGTTGGGCACTTGTCTTATAAAGGACTAATGACCCCTACGCCTGGTCTCCACACATGCCCCGGTTCTTACATAACCGAGAGGGTATTCGGATACACTCCGGACTGTCGGGTCCCGAGGTTGAAGCGAAAAGGTCTGCCACGACAAACGATCTACAATCCGTCTAGAAGGCATCATACATGTCACTTTAAAATTACATAGTCAATTTGACTGGTTGAATTCCTCCTCAATGCCATCCAATAGGCTGTCTAGTCTACAGTCCTGTTGGGAATACTTTGCGGCCAATTCTACTTGGCCATACACTAAACTCACAGGGATCTCCCTGCCATCAGGCCCCACAGGTCCGACTTCGGCCATGTGGTTCGGGTCAGCCTTCGTGTACCGTGTCTTCACCATTGCCCAGGCTTCCCTGGCGCCCTGACGGCAGGCCGATATCTTCCATAATCGGAAGCACCGCCGTGCTCCCTTCAGCTTTTCTACAAGCTCTCCAAGGCCTTCGAGTATGGAGACGGACGGCCACAAGGCCTGGGCGACGCCTTGCATCACCTGCCGAACTCGTTCGTGCAATTGTGCAAGCTCGGGAAGAAGATCACCCATTGCACCAGGCATCTCCTCTGCAGGATGACCTGTTAGCATACCTACAGACATAACTCTGTCAGCCAGTTTCCTCGCCGAACTCTTTTTCAAAGTTCGTTCAAGCACTTACTAAATATGTCGCGTCGAAGCCGTCGATTCCCCTTAACAGAGTCTGACAGTTGGGCACGAACATCTTTTAGTTCCACGCCCAGCTTGGTGTTGGCATCTTGGAGATCATTCTTCTCCTGCCTCATCCTCGCAAGCATGCTCTCACCAGCCTTCAGCTGGCGTATGAGCTATTGCTTATCCGGATTTACTCCAGCGTCATCTGCAATTTTATCGACAGATCGGCATATACGCCGCATTCTCATATGATACTTATCATTCGAAGGATACGTTACCAGAGAGGGTCTCTTTGGGCTCCCCTGCTGCGGCCAGTGCGGCCTGAAGTTGGGCTTTGCACTCTTCCAGCTCCTGGGACAGTTGAGTATTCATTTCTGTAAGAACCTGCCTAACAAATGATCCTTAAATCAGTTATCCTAACTGTTTCAAGTCTCAGGGGCTACTGATATATATAATCATCAAATTTTCTCACCCGTATGTCTTTTACATACTGCTCCGTGGCTCTGGCTAGACCATTTTGAGCGGCACGGAGGTGCGCGTCTCCTGAGTTGAAGGCATCCAATGCCTCTTGGGAGAAACAAGCGTCACGAAGGACAGTCCGGTGACGCCTGTGGTTCATGGCACTTTCCACCTCGGAATGGGTGGCGGACAGTTTATCCGCATCCTCTGTCGGAGGAGCACCCGGCGCACGCCTTGTATTTGTTCCCGCCTCTGAATTCAGCCTTGGAGCCTGGCTTGTGGAGGCGTGATTGGTAGCCTCTCTGGGTATAGTCTGACGAGCGCTCTTTTTCCTGGAAAAAAAGCATGGGCGTTAATATGCCTCTGAAAAAACATCTTGTAATAAAGACGGCGCGCCGTACCGCTGCGCCGGTGTCTCAATCCGGACTGCGGGTCTTTTCAGCCTGCCTGGCCTCGCGGCCCCTTGTTGGCTAGTTGCCACAGGCTCGGCCTTCTGCCCCGAGGACCTCCCCTGCAAAACATGGCTGTTATACGGCAATCAAAAAAGCGCAAGGACGAATCCCTTTTTAAATGCTGGGACTTCGGTCTCAGTCACCTGTGAGGCTGGAACTAGCCCGGGGTAATCGGCCGTAATGGCCACCAAGGCGTTGTCATTACTCCATTGGTAAAATACCCTGTCGATCAGCTCCACGGTTATGTCCGGATCCTCCTGGGAGGCCGGGTCAAGGGACCGTCCAGGGTCCTCGGGTTGTGGAGGAGGGATGTTTATCTCCTTTACTGCCTGGTGCAGCTCCTGCGATGAAATCGCTAGAATGAATACTTAACTACGGGAATACGAAATGGATGGGTGATAAAAAGTCTCCGCTTACCCAGCTCGGAGGATTGTACATAGAAAATCCGCCCTACGGGTTGACACGAAGGAATTCCTCCTCTTCTCCCTTGAATAAAGTGGATGAGATCTTTATTAGATCGGTAGCCGATCCCGGCCCTTTGCGGTCGTGGCGGGTGGCGTCATCCTCCCCGTTGAAATCCCACATGGGGTGGCCCCTATACTGAAGCGGCTGCACCCCCCGCATGATGCATGTGGCCATGACCTCAATCATGGTCAATCCGGATCGAGCTAAAAAACTTATCCGGCGCATCAGGTAAAGAATGTCCCTGTCATCTTCCTCCAGGGAGCTCCGTGGACGCCAGCTCCGGCGCTTCTTCAAAGGGGCGTTGTCGAACTCCGGAAGGCCGATCCGAATAGGGTCCGGGAGGGGGACATCTTCTATATAAAACCATTCTGAAGGCCAGTCTTCGGACGTCTTCTTTGGGGTCCCGGACAGGTATCCGGTCCCGGCAATACACCACACTTCGACTCCGCCCACTTGATATATTGATCCCTTCTTAGAACGGGGCACAAGCCAGAACATCTTCTTCCACATAGAGAAATGAGCCTCACAGCCCAAAAACAACTCGCAAAGGGCTACGAATCCCGCGATATGCAGCAGGGAGGCAGGCGTAAGGTTGTGCAACTGGAGGCCGTAGAACTCCAGAAGCTCCCGGAGAATCGGATGAATTGGGAATCCGAGCCCTCTTACCAAATAAGGGACAAGGCATACTCTCTCTCCCTTGGAGGGATTGGGACGGCTCTCCGCTTGCTCTCCGCCATTGTAGGTGGCAAGCCCGGCTCGAACCGCGACCAGGTACGCTGGGGGAAGAAACCCCTTGGACTGAAGCATCACCAATTTGCTGTGCGGGATGGAACGTCTCTCCCAATCTCCCGACCTGGAGCTAGGGGTGCGAGAGGAGGAGCTGCGTCGACCGGCCATGATGGAATGGATCTCTGTCGGGTGCGCTCCGATGAAGGCTCGCCAAGGGGGGACGGTGTGATTTGGATCTGAATCCTCGTCTTTTTAAATAGGCGGCTTGTTCACACAGCTAGGGGGGTAAATATGAAAACACCCTGGCTCTTCACATTCGCTCAACACGTGGAAAGTGGCCATTATTGGGCGTGGAAGCCGAGGAGTACAAACATTCACAAGAAACTAGACATTATTTCGACAGGTACACATAATTTGGAGAGGAACCCGCCTTGCAATGCCGAAGACAATACCGCGCACCGGACTCATCGTCATTGAAGCCTGGTTCAGGGGCTATTGAGGGAGTCCTGGATTAGGGGGTCTCCGGACGGCCGGACTATCTCCATTGGCCAGACTGTTAGACTATGAAGATACAAGATTGAAGACTTCGTCTCGTGTCCGGATGGGACCCTACTTGGCGTGGAAGGCAAGCTAGGCAATACGTATATGGATATCTCCTCCTTTGTAACCGACCTTGTGTAACCCTAACCCTCTCCGGTGTCTATATAAACCGAAGGGTTTTAGTCTGTAGGACAACAATCACAACATACAATCATACCATAGGCTAGCTTCTAGGGTTTAGCCTCTCTGATCTCGTGGTAGATCTACTCTTGTACTACCCATATCATCAATATTAATCAAGCAGGATGCAGGGTTTTACCTCCATCGAGAGGGCCCGAACCTGGGTAAAACTTCGTGTCCCCTGCCTCCTGTTACCATCTGGCCTAGACGCACAGTTCGGGACCCCCTACCCAAGATCCGCCGGTTTTGACACTGACAGTCCCCTTTAGCGCTCCAGAAGCCCTCGCTAGGCGAGAAAGGAAGGCAACGTCGCCATGATAGAGCCACACTGGGCGAGGGTTTGGCGCTGCATTAGTCCAACTCCTGTAAGGGCGTGACTTATCTCTCGAGTTTGGTGTAGTTCCTCGATGAAGCGCCCGACCCGAGTGGTGGCAGCTGAGGTGCTGCTGGGTTAGGTCCTCGCGAGCTCCTTCCCACTCCCCCACACTTTCCTTAATGCTCTACGTCCTCAGGTCCCGGCCCTCGAGCGAGCTTAGCCGCCGCTGGTATGACAGGTCGCGATGCCATGGGTCAAGGCCAGGGGGTGAGGGCTGGAGAGCCAGTAGGAGCCCAGGAGTCGCGATGCTCAGGTACCCCCTTTTAACGTGCAAGCGGTCCGTGCCGGAGAGAGGGTGAGGCGGCTCGCGACGTCCCTACCGTTGCTCCTGGAGTAGGTCCTGCACACCAATCATGAAGAGAGAGACAAGACCTGTTGTTACGGTTGCCAGCCAACCTTTGGTCGCTCCGGGGAAGTGATTGGGGCACTGAGGGCCTGGTGAGGTGGCGCCTTGCGGGGCTGCCACGACCAGAGCTCGACCACTTAGGTTTATCGGCGTTGCAGGGATGGACCCATGCACGAATGCCGTGCCAGAGCGAGCGGCTCCATAGGTAGGTGCCAATCGAGCGGGCGATTAGGTCGGGTATGTTAAGCATGCAGGAGGAAATTCATTTTAAGTAGACGCGGGAAAAGCAAACGCCGCTGGGCCAGGCCCGAGCAGCTCGGGGATGATGCAGCCCGAGGGGCGCCCCCAACAAGGTAAGTAAAGAGCATAAGCAAAACGGATACATGCCGCAGGGACGGACCCACGCGACCTGGGAATGATGCGGCCCTATGGGCGCTCCCAGCTAAGAATGGAACTTAGAAAGGTGTCACCTGGTGCCGTTGAAGATGGAGTGATGTTGAAGAAGCAGGCGATGCGCGATGAAGACGTCGACCCTCATGAGCCCCCAGGCCCAGGTGCCTCGGGAGGCTCCAGGGGCACAGGTGGGTCTCCGACAGCCATCTCCATCTCCGCTAGGACCGCACAATGCCTGACCTCCTGGGCATCCAGAATGCTCCTCACCAGGCGCTGATGAGCAGCGACCGCGTTTGGTAGGCCGAGAGGCATGGAATGTAGCTGTGAGGTGGACCCTCGCAATGCCCCACGCGCGAAGGCCAGAGGCGCTCTTGAGACGCGGCTCGGTTGAGCCCTGGCACGTTGATGCAGATGCGCAGCCCACCATCCTCGCCTGGATGTGGGGCTGCGGTGGGCAAGCGGCGGCTGCCACGCATGACTCTCGACTCCTGTAGCTCCTGGGTGTTTCTCGCGATGAACTCCCGAGGGTTTGGTCTTCCTTGCCTTGTATCTTCCTGAGGGAAACGTACCTGGAAGCACCCCTCAAAGTGGTGCCCGAGCGCCTCCCTCGTGACCTTGGCAAAGTCGGTGGATCTCCAAGAAAGAGCCCCCGAGCCCTGCCTGAGGAGGGCGCCGGGCGCGCCTTCCTATGCGAGAGTGGGTGGTGCTCCCTGATTGGGCGCGGACCCTGACGCAACACCTCCGGAGGCACCTGCCTCCTTGTGGCTTGGGCTAGGCGAAACCTTCTTCTTCTTAAGGGTCACCTCGGGAGCTCTTCGTTCCTGTGGTCCGGGTCTTTGATTGCTGCGGCTTGGAACGCGCGCTCGAGTGAACACACTGCGTCCCTTTCTTCACAGGGTACGGTGATGACTCCACCGCTTCCTGGCATCTTGAGGACATTGTATCCATGGTGAGTCACCGCCATGAACTTGGCCAGGGCTGGGTACCCGAGGATGGCGTTGTATGGCAGGCGGATGTGGGCAACGTCGAAGTCGATGAGCTCCGTGCGGTAGTTGTTGTGCTGTCCGAAGGTGACTGGAAGGCGAACCTTCCCTATGGGAACATTAGAACCATCAATGACTCCTGAGAAGGGCTTGGTCAGCTGGAGCTAATCGTACGGCACTCGGAGATTGTCGAACGTCTCGACGGACAGGACGTTGAGTCCTGCTCCGCCATCAATGAGGGTCCTGGTGACCTGCACATTGCTGATGATTGGGGAGCAAAGCATTGGGAGGACTCCGGCCGTTGCCGCGCACTTGAGCTGATCCGTTGAGCTGAACGTGATAGCGCACGCAGACCACCTGAGAGGGCGCATGGCCTCAAGCTTGGGGAGGACTGCATTCACCTGGCGAGAAAACTGCTTGAAGATGCATTGTGAGGCTGGGGCCTGCGCACCACCCAAGATGCAAGTGACTGCGCGCGGCTCCTGGAAGCCCCCAGCCCCCTCGTCTTGATGTTGGTCTTTGTTCCTCCTTGGCAGTGGCGGCAGAGGAGGAAGGCCTGCGTTGCCGTACGGGCGATCCTCACGAGGCTGACCTCTCTAGCCTCCCTCGCGAGGCTGGTCCTGCCAGCGATCCTCACGAGGTCGGTCATGCCACCCTTGGCGAGGGCCACGGTCTTCCCATCGTCCGCCACCTCTTCCTCCTCCTCGGCCATAGCCCCTGTCGTTGCGCTCGGGGCGTCGGCCGACACGTCCATCTCTCACGGCCCTGAGCTCTTGACATTCGTTGGTGTTGTGGGTCTGGAGGTCGTGGTACACGCAGTACCGGCTGCCCTTGGATGACTCAGGCTGATCTCTGCCTCGCTTAGTGTCTGGTTCCGCTGCAAGCACGGTAGCCCCCTTGCGCTTCACGTCCTTGGCCTTGGGTTTCTTCCCTTCTGGGTCGGCAGCCGGGAGTTCGAGGAGGGAAAGGCGCCCTTCCTCAGCCCTAGCGCACTTGGTCGCCAAGTTGAACAGCTCCAGGGATGTGCACAGGTCTTCATGGATTGCTAGCTCCTCCTTCATCTTGATGTCGCGTACGCCATCGGAGAAGGCCGAGATGATGGCTTCTTCAGTCACCTTGGGGATCTTGAGGCGAGCGTTGTTGAAGTGATGGATGTATTTCTGCAGGGTTTCCCCTTGCTGCTGCTTGATGCGGCACAGATCGCTCACGGCCGGGGGACGGTCGCAAGTGCCCTGGAAGTTGGCGATGAAGCGAGTGCGCATCTCGTCCCAGGAGGAGATTGTGCCAGGAGCCAGGTTCAGGAGCCAGGTGCCGGCCCCGTCCTTGAGTGCCATGGGAAACCAGTTCGCCATGACCCTTTCGTCTTTGTTGGCGGCTTCGATGCATAGCTGGTAGAGCTGTAGGAACTCCGCGGGGTCCGTCGTGCCATCATAGCGAGGGGGCAGGTCAGGCTTGAATTTGCCTGGCCATGCAACGCCGCGTAGCTCGGGGGTGAGGGCACGACAGCCTACCGTGGCCACCGGTGCCTTTTGCTGGTGCTGGTCTTGTTCCTGGGGATCACCGCGCGCCGCCGCTCGGAGCAGCGTGGGGTCTTGGCATGGAGGTGCATGGACGCGATCTTGGCGCGCCGGCGCTGGGAGCGCGCGAGCACCTTCTTGGGGACGAGGGATCTCTTGGCAGCTCCTTTCTTGCTGCGCAGGCGCCGGACACGGAGGGTCTCGCCCTAGGGCTGCGTGCCTTGGAGCCAGGGCACCTTCTTGCGGAGGAGGTGGTGGAGGCGCCTCCTAATCCCCGCCTCCCACGCGGAATGGAGGGCGAGGCAGCGAGAGGGACGGCAAGGGGGAGCCCCCTGCGGCCCTGACGAGCTCGGTGATGCGGGCGAGCCAGTCCCCGTAGAGGTCGTCGACGGGGCGGTAGTGCAAGAGCTCTCTTCCCAGGAGCAGTGCGGCGTGCGCATCCGTGGGGGCGCGATGGGCGTGGGACGACGAAGCGGCTGGAGTCAGCGACGGTGTGGCGGTGCGGCCCTCTCGCTGCACCGAAGGATGCTAGGACGAGGCCTGCTGCTCATTCCCCGCTGGGCCGGTGGCGGTGTAGGCGGCAGGCGACGGGGAACAACGAGGGTGTCCGCCGACGGGTGCCGTCTGGGTGACGCGGGTGGTGAGAGCAGCCCGGCACTCTACGCGAGCCCGGCAAGCGTCAGCCATGGACACGACGGAAGATCGCATGCGAACAACGGAAGAAAGATTCCGCGCACCCATACCTGGCGCGCCAAATGTCGGATTTCGGGTTCCGGCAGACCCTTGAGGTTCGAACACTGGGGTGCGTGCGGAGATCTCTCCCCTACTGATCTACGTCCAATCTCCTCGCATGATCTAAGCTGGAAACAACGAACAACACAAGGGACACAAGGTTTATACTGGTTCGGGCCACCGATGTGGTGTAATATCCTACTCAAGTGTGTGGTGCGGTGGATTGCCTCAGGGGCTGATGATGAATAGTACAAGGGAAGAACAGCCTCGCGAGGGGTGTTCTTGAGCTGGTGCGATGAACTGCTTGGGTGAGTTCAATCGCCTCTCTCTCTCTATCTCTCTTTTTCGGTCCCTTCTTGTCCTTCTCTCTACTCTGTGGTAGCTAGCTCTATTTATAGAGGCCTTGGGCCTCTCCCCAAATAATGAGCGGGAAGGGCGCCAACAATTGGCCATTTTGAAGGGGAACATCTAGTACAAGTTATCCTGACCAAAGGTGGTCTTCGGCTGCCAAAAGCACTGGTGATGACGCCGTTTTGGGCTGCACGGTGACCTCAGTCCTGCCACTCTGTTGGTCTTGTTTTCGTAGCGCCGGAATGGTAACCTTTGCCCGGTGCCTTGGCCTGTGCTTTCCCCCTTTGCACCAAAGGGGAAACAAGGACACTGCGCAGGCCGGCGCCTCGCCTGGTGCCCGCCTGGTCTCGATCGTCATGGCTTGCGTCACGGGCTCCTCGTGAGGTACCCCTGCCTTGATCTCTCCGCCTCCTCACGAGCCTGCCTGATGAGGCTGCCTCTGAGGAAGCTTCCGCTCGTCCACCCCGCGAGGCTTGGCCCCTCACGAGGGTCTTGAGCTTGAGCTGATGAAGATGGGCTACGCTGGGCCCCCACTTGAGCCACGCCGCAGGCCGTAGGCAGGCAATTCTGGGGACCCCCGTTCCCAGAATGCCGACACACATGTTATTGACTCAAAGGAGGTGTAGTAAGGCGTTGAAGCTCAGTCCCGACGGCCCTGAGAGGGAAATGTAACTCCTGCGCCAGGGCTTGTGGTGCTCCCGCAACACGAACTCATGCCAAACTCGAGATTTGTTTCTTTACCATACATGCACACAACGATTTAATGGACATTGTAATCTCAACATGTGATGGGGAGCTCTAAATTTGAATTTGGAACTTATAAAACAAAAAGATTCAAAACAAATAAACTGGGAGGGAGGGAGTATATCATAGGATGTGTCCCATACAAAATAAGTCCCCTGGTTTGTCACCGCGAAGATGCGGTTACAAAGGAGCACAACATCTTCCTACTCGTACGGCAACAAATCGGCCGCAGACAGCATGGTCCGCCTTTGACCGCCATGTGCAAGGTTCGTGCTATCTTATTCAATCTCACCGTGGTTCCATCATACCAATTCATGCGGTGGCCCGTTGCATGGTTGATCCCAATGTTGGACAAAGGTTCTACGGGAACGGTTTCACCGTTGTAAATGTTGTGCAAATCGATGTTGGTACCCTCCCGTACATGTGCAAGCCAATCTCCACTTGCACCGAGCCTAACCTGTGAAACAGTGGGTAAGGGGAGAATTAGGAAATGGACACGGAAGTAGTCTTTAGAATGCATTTACTATGTGATCAAACTCATCTTACCTGCTCATCGGAGGAAATCCAAGTGCCCCTCAACGTCGGCATCTCAAGGGGCGTCAACTTGCAACTACGGCCACGCCGCGCTGGAGAGACCCCCAAGGAAACATCCTCGTGCGTTCCACGAAACATCAAGATGCATTTGTATGAGTAGTTTATCTTGTGAGAGAAAAGGATGAACGAGGGAAGGCCTCTAGAGATAGAGATGGACACTACTACTACCAATGTGCTGGCCCGTCCATTGCAATGGATCCAAAGTAGTAGAATAAAACTTGTTCACGTGCTTGAAATATAAACACTCTAGTTTTGATATACATGTGTCAGCAGACATGACAGCTTGTCCATGGAAGTTGAACCACGGTGACCATCACGTTTCTTGTTTCTACCACTAAGCCACTGAAGTTCGGTCCCATGGGCCCCAAGAGGGAAATGTAACTCCTGCGGCAGGCCTTGTGGTGCTCCCGCAGTACGAGCTCATGCCAAAACTGGAATTTGTTTCTTACTACTAGCAACTAGTACTAGTAAGGTACACGTGCATTGCACGCATGAGATTCTGGTGGTTTGTGAATTATGCTTCTACATGTGGAGCTTTCTGGATTCTAACATGTGGCAAAATCTGGTGGAATGTAAGGTTAGGAAAGTTTGATTAACTTAGGCGAGTGTTTGATTCAAGCCACACCTTAGGCAAGCCACACTAAGGCCCCACATGACATACACACACAAAATGTGGCAAGATTCCCTTAGGCTTGCCAACTTGTTTCTCTCATTTTGAAGAACTAATAACTTTGCCTAAGCTTAGTTGTGGCAAAGTTAGGGTCTGTTTGATTCAAAGGATTTTCATAGGATCTTTGAAGGATTAGAATCCTTAGGAATTTTTCCTACGTTGGTCGTTTGATTCGTAGGATTGAATCATGTAGAATATTTTCCTAAGGATTCATTTGTACTACGTTTCATAGGAATTCTAACATGCACTCCAACCTCTTGAAAGAAATCCTTTGTTTTTCATGTGACACAATCAAACAAACTCAAATCCTATAGGGATCCAATGAACATGCCATTCCAATCCTACTTTTTTTCCTATTCCTGTGTTTCTGCAATCCTATGAATCAAAGAGGCCCTAAGTCATGAATTAAGTTCAACCATGGAGTCTTCTAGATTATACATGTGGCAGAATCTGGTGGATGATATCCAACGGCCAGTAGTTCTCGGATTTTCCATCTTTTTACCGTCGGATTGGCTTCATCCAACGACCAACTTCCAAAGTTTTTCACACACTATATAGGGGGTATAGATATAGATGTGCCAGTCCGTTGCAATGGATCCAAAGTGTACATATCTATTTAGTGGAGTGCACTCTAAACACATTATCTATTTATTTTCTCTAACCTTCTGTAGCCATGCAACCAAGCCACATAAGCTTCATGGGTGCCCCCACATCATATTATTCATACTACGTTGATTGAAAAAAAGATAAATCACCCAAAACAAGATCTTCCTGTTTTTTGTTCCTACTATGTTGTGTCGTGCACGTACCTACTAGTTGTATAGTGGTAGTACTAGTAATATAGTATTAGGAGTACAAACTTGGTACTAGTAGGAGTAGTACTAGTACGGAATGCTCCTACTCTATCAACGAGCCCCGTCTGACACCAAATTTCTTGGCTTCCGTGCTACAGCTAGATCTTCCCCTCGTTTCTGTGTTCCAACCCGGCGGCGAGAGGGGTGTCGGTTTGCTCAACGGTGGTCCCACATGAAAGTGAAAATGCTAGGAAACACGCCTTCCCTAAGCTATGTGTCGTGCCAGACGGGCCGTGTTGTACTCCCGATTCCCGGCCGTGTGGGGGTGCGACGCGAACACGGCAGGCCTTTTCCTTTTACCAGCAATGTGCCCGTGCGTTGTGATGGATCCAAAGTAGTAGAATAGTAGTATTTGTTCACAAACTTGAAAGAAATCACTATTGTTTTGACATACTCCTAATATATTACTCCCTCTGTACCTAAATATTTGTCTTTTTTGAGATTTTAAATGGACTATCACATATGGATTATATAGACATATTCTAGTGTTTCTAGCAAGATGCCCGCGCGTTGCATGAATTTGATGGAAAAGGTAAGCACAACTTATAAATTGACGGATGGAGTACTAGTTACAGTGATGCATATAATTAAGCAAAGGGATCACACATGTCGGTATTGACTGGAACGAGAATGCAACATGACAATAAGAATTAAGGCCACGATGATGCGATCGCAATGGTGGTTACAGAAGGCAAGAAGAAAGATGGATCCACGAACGTACGACCTCCTCCCCCTCAACTTAGTGTGCCGGGCCACCGACCGGCGGCTAAGGAGCGGTGGCTTTTGTGGCGAGGTCGAGGTGCTTCTCAGCAAAGGCATCCAAGGCTTCAAGCCGGTTGAGGAAGGCCAATGTCATAGCATCCTCACTGGCCTTGTAGATACCTATGTACACGATTTCCTCGTACATGTGGATGTGTAGGTCGTTGAATTCTTGCAGGGCGAGGCGCCTCACGGCGAGCGCGACCTCCAGGTGGACATTCTTCATGGCGTCGGCGGGCAGTCGCAGGGCCACCAGTGCTTGAAAGAGGTTCCGGACATGGAGGACGATTAGGGTGGCAGGCAATGAGGAGCCCGGGCACGCGGGCTGGAGGAGTACGGCGATGTCGTCCACAAGCTTCTTGAGGACGGTGAACTTGTTGCTGGTGGCAACGATCATCTGGTCCAACTGAGAGTTGTAGTTGGCGTCGAAGGCGGCTATCCACCAGCCGGTCTCCAACACCGTCTGGAGATGATCCTCGGCGCCATGCCGCAGGCCGGCGTCGTGGACCATCTAGCGCAGCCGCTGGCCGCTCACGAGCATCGCCGCCATGGGTCTAGAGTGAGCTCTTTTGCACTTAGTGTAGGTGCTTAGGCAAATGCTTAGGTGCGTACGATGTGGTAGATGCATTGGAATGGAGGGGCGCCTTTATATGAGGGCAATGATGGCAAACTGTGTTGCATTCACATCGTGCAGCCTCTTTTCCCGGACCTCCTCCCATTACTTCCCTCATGCATTAATTGAAGGAGGATGCATTGGCCGTTCAACATATCAGGAACCGCTACTCCCTCCCTCGTATGCATTAAAGCCATATCGGGAACTGCGCCGCCCGCTGTCAAATCGAATACTCCCTCCTTCTAGGTGAGTATTAAGTCATCTTATGAAAACCAAATAGTAAACACATAGGCGTGGTGCATTAACCAAGAAGAGATGTGGGGCTTATATGCTTTTAATGACTTGAGACTATCAAACATGACATGCAGTGGTCAGTTCGTTGCACAAGAACAAATACAACCCACGTCAGCACACACGCATCTCATATAGCATCACATCCAATGGCTATAAAAGATGAATGAGACCAAATATATCTCATCTAGATGAGTTCTAGCAAAACTGTATTAATAATACTTAGTACTACTGTGCCATGTATCATATATTAGTATCATGTAGTACTTTATTTATTTATGAGGTATCCAGATGGCACTGCACCGCCAAGAAAAGAGGGTAACATCAAAATTATGGACTACTTTTTTGAGTATGTTGGTAAGGTCCGGTCATGGTCACTTGTTGAAATCTCTAAAAAGACAAATACTCCCTCTCTCCAGAAATACTTGTCATCAAAATGGATAAAAGGAAATGTATCTAGACATATTTTAGTTTTACATACATCTCTTTTTATCCATTTTGATGACAAGTATTTTCGGACGGAGGGAGTAGAAAATAGAGTTGGTATATAAAGAAAAGGTTGCTGCGATAATTGGGTTGAAGTGATATATTTTATGTCTGCCTCGAATGATTTCAGATTCACTAGTAGTAACAAAGAAAAGGTTGCCTTGTTAATTAATAGAAAACAGGGTGAAAACTATCACATGAGGCTGGTAAAAACAAGGCACACTGGGTTCAGCGTCATCGTCACTATAGCTGTGCGCGCGCGAGAAGTCTACATATCGAGGGGGATACCGAGTGAGGCACCGAGACACAATGTTTGAGAGAGAAACCAATTGACAGATTATGATCAGATCGAGTTGTCACCCCTCTGCTGTCATTGTTGGGGGGAGGGAGAGAAAGACGTATCGAGAGTGTGCATGGTAGGCACAGAGGCACAACTAGCGAGTGTGTGTGTGTTTTAAAGAGGAGTAGATAGACTATTATCAAGATCGATGTGCCACTCTACTCCTTCGGTGCCGGTTAGTGTGTGTGTGTATGTTTGAGAGAGAAGCCAGTCGATAGATTAGTATCAAGATCGAGGTGTCACCCTACTCCTTCGGTGTTGGGAAGTCTGGGTGTGTGTGGGGGGCAGTGACACTCACATATCTCTACTCTTATAAAAAACAGAGTTGGTGATGATAGTGTTCCTGCCATCCTACAATATAGGCCATCCAATTTATATCCGACTGACAGGAAGGAAACTATGGCAATTTTGCAAAAAGATACCCACACCCCTCTCCGCATTTGCAAATAAGGCATTCCCTCGTTCATCCTTTTCTCCCACAAGATAAACTTCTCATACAAATGCATCTTGATGTTCCGTGCAACGCATGGGCATCTTGCTAGTAGGGAGAAGGAGTTTGTGTGACACATATCTAGCTATATTAAGGGATAGGTAGATAGCATATGTGTGAGAGACATTAGTGGCTGTGGGTGGGCGGAATTAAAGGGGTGGGCGTGTTAGACATAGAGAGCGTGTGTGTTTCTGTGTGAGAGACTTGTAGGACGGAGTAGAAAGACGAATTTAACCCTAATGGAGGGAGAGAAATACACGAAGTGCGCGTGTGTGATTCCGATGCCCACAGGGAAATGAGATATGTATGCGTGTGATAGAGATTGCACAATTCATTCACGTATCACTATCTAGCGATCGTGGACGTGCATCGCTTGAACATAAGTCAATATCTACTTCGTATCGTGGCCAAAGGTACAATATCGATTCAACGCTATAAAGATTGGACACTCACATATCACATTTTTTTCTATTTAAATAAGCCTTTTTAGTTGTGCATGCCAAAGTTACAGTGATTTTCTTCAAACAACCAATGTAGCTATCATGAACATGCACCATTGTTACTCTTGCATTCAAATTCATTAGTCTTGGATGATTTAAGTTTCTATTTTGAAGTAATATATGTAATATTCTTATATGAATTCAACGGGTACGCAATTTATGAAATGGAGGCTATGTAATCATATGAGGTAACACTTTTAAGTAGCTGACTACAATATCCATTTCTTTTTGTGCGCCTCTACACTAACACGTCAATGCATTATGTTTAAAGTAAATAACCAATGGCACTAAATTATCTATTTACACGAGAAATACATAGGCTGAGCGTTTGATCTCTTTTTTGTGAACGCGCCACTACACCCGTACGATTGGCCGCGCCCATGTGAACGTCCAAGTTATCGGCGCATCATCCCGAGTTATTGTCTTTTTTCTGGGGTGGACTTCACACTAGTTATTAACTGCTGACGCGTGCCCCGTGTACACAGTCTAGCATGACCTTCCCACTAGCACGGTCCAAAATTAGTTGAAACTGGATACGAACGATCCCGCGGGCGGCAAAATCTCCCGCCTCCTTCTAAAATTTCCGCCACCTTAGTCTTTAGCATGCGAAATCCCCCTTTTGTCCTTGGCGCACGGAGACCAACAGTTACAATACCGCCCTCATCTACACGATAGGTCGGGGCTGCTTTGGTAGCTTCCGGTTCCCCCACTACACGGCACCCCCATTTCCTCTCCCCCTCCCGCAAAAACGACTAACTCCACAGCACCAGAGCATCTTACATCACGCCGTCCGTACTTCATCGCCCTTTCTCCCCTCCCCTCTTGAAACCCTAGACTGCTCATCCACCGGCGTACCATAGCCCATTCATTGCCAGCGGCGTCCACCTCGCTGGATCTGCTTCTGCGGCCGCATCTACCCCGCCCACCTCCCCTAGAAACAAGTAGACTGCTCATCCACCACTGTACCACAGCCCATTTAGTGTCGGCCTTGTCCATGGCGCCGGATCTGCTTCGCCGGTACTCTCGTCAACCGCCGCGCATCTGCAGCGGCTCATTCGTACTCCCCACCGGAGACGCTTCGTCCACACCCCCTGGAGCCGCCCCACCGACGCCCCCGTCGATGGCCTCTGATCCTCTTCGCCGACAGCTTCCTCAACCCTACCGAAGCCGCTTCGCCAACACCTTCCTCAGCCCTATCGGAGTAGCTTCGCCTATACCATTCTCAACCCTACCTGGGCCGCTTTGCCAGCTCACAAGTCCATGGCCTTAGATCCACTTCCTCGCACCCTCATCCAACCTACCGGAGCAGCATCTAACGCCCCATCCACGGTCGCAGATCCGCATCGTTGACACCACCCTTAACCCAACCACCGGAGCAGCTTCTGACGCCCCGTCCACGGCCATAGATCCGCATCGTCGACACCATCCTTAACCCAACCACTGGAGCAACTTCACCTATGCCCTCGTCCACGGCCATAGATCCGCTTCACCCACACCTTAGTCCACTCTACCAGAGCCGCTCCACAAACACCCTACTTGACGGTTCTATATCTCCTTACTGGACCCCGACAGCCAGCACAGCGTCATCACCCTCGACGTTTCTAACCTGATTCCCGTAGTCTGGAGAGATGCCAAGCACCCGCCACGGCCTAGGAACTTGTCACGTTTAAACCCGTCCAGCATCACCTGCTCGATGTACTTCAAATATACTAACCGGTCGCTGTTACCTGTTATGCAACTGGAAAAAACTACAAGGAAGATGTTTCTTCTGGATCTAACAGCTTGGCCAACCAAGATACTGGACTGAGGCATTGCTATGATCTTGTAAGTGCGTCTCTCTCTCTCTTGTATTGTTCTGTGCCTGCCAGTGTGCTTTGCTAGGATTTTTGACCAGTAATCCCTTTGTGCAGACAATGATTTCTACTACTGGCTGCTAAATTAGATATGTAGATGTCATACATGATACTACCTCGTGCCTCCGTTCCTAAATATAAGTCTTTCTAGAGATTCCACTATAGGCTACATACGGAGCAAAATGAGTGAATCTACACTCAAAAATGCATCTATATACATCTGTATGTGGTCCATACTGGAATCTCTACAAAGACATATATTTAGGAACATGGGCAGTACATTACACAAAATCGTAGGTGGCATGTAGGAATTCCAGTGCACTACATTAGGCTCCCTTAGAGTGCCTGCTAGTCCAGCATACAGAGTCATGGCTAGTTTATGGTACGCACACAATCGTTAATTGGTGGTTTAAATATGCGCAAGGGATATGCAATGTAGTATCATGTAGAGATGTCTGAAATTAGCCGTGTCAACTTGCAGATAGGGTTACACAATGAAAAAGTACAAGATGTAGTGCACCAGTAGCGACGGCTCGTTGGAGGAACCCTAGTGCTGCAGGTAGGGGATCGAGGTAGAGGGAAAGGGGAGAGGAGATGCAAGCGGGCAAGGCAATGAATGCTTGCGTGTTTGTTTTTACTTGAGGGTCAGGTGTGACACGGGCGTCAGCAGTTGCATTTTGAGTGTAATATAGGCAGACAACAGAGTCATTTCACTATTCCCCTTCCCTTGAATTTTTAGTGAGGTTCTACCCGAAACACCCCCCTCCAAAGCGAAATAAGTTAAGCCCAAGCCCATAACTCAAAAATGACTTCTTTACATCTTTTATGGCTTATTTTGACAATGTGCCCTGAAAAGGCGGAATCGAACTGGCCCTTAACCTGCAATTCAATTGTGCATGCAATGATGAATCACTCCTGCCTGCTATCTGTACATTTGGGCATCATCATACATGGCATAACCTAATACATGTGCATTCCATTGTAGAATCTGGAATATGCAATGTTTATGTTAGTTCATACATTGCACATGATATTTAAATGCCCCTTAAATCTGGTCAGTCAAGTGATGGTCTTTAAGCCTCCTTCTTTGCTTCTTTTCTTGATATGTAAGATTTGCTCACACATCTGTTCAATTGCTTGTTTGCATCAGCCAGCCACACTAGGACTATTTGCTTTGAGTACTTGCTGTTCTTGACCTAACACTCTAACAAAGCTTGTCAACGATTTAAACACTAAGGGCTGCTGTAGTGGGGCCTTGTCTAACTCATAGGTGACATAAAGGTTTGGCTGTACACTACAGTAGGCAAGTATGTTAGGAAAGTATGCATATTTATCTTCCAAGGAGACGAGTAACTAGTTGACATAATTATGTGGTGTTGTTTTGTTATAATCTCATCCTTTTGTCTTCACAGACTGGAAAGTATGCATATTTATCTTCCAAGGAGATGAGTAACTAGTTTGTGTCACCTTGCAGAGGGGGTGCAATGAAGATAAGATTGAGGATTTCCAAGTACAAGATGTTAGGAAGGAGCCTTGCTAGAGAAGTCAGAGCTGCACTGAGCCTCTTCAACCTGCTAAGGTATGTCACTGTATGCAACTCAACAGTTCAATTCCTTGTTTGTTTCAGGCATAGTTAATTTTCTCTTTTCAATTGCTTTATTTGTCCTCAGTTAATGAGATGCCCAAATAATCATGCCTGATGTTCGGTACTTGTATCACTATTAATTGACATAATTAAAGGCCTTACCATTTAATTACTCTGCCGAAGTGTGCCTGAAGCTTTGAAGTCTATTAAACAACTATTATTGCATGAGGCTCACAATCTAGTTTATAATATGCTAATGATTGCATAGGTTTGCCTGCTGTAGTATGTTTGTATGAAACCGTCTGCTGTTCATTATGCCCCCTAAGACTTTAATTGAGGCACAGAATGGCCAACTGCTTGCTTACTTATACGCAACGTGCTGTCTAAATTTGTAACTTGTCTGTGTTTTCGATTGGGCCCCAACATCATGCTCCTCTGGTGAGCTAAGAGGGATTTCTCTATGCAGGCTGCACATACTATCTTTTTTATAATTTTTAAAATATCACCTGCTTATGCTTCATGACGTGTAACATTTTTTTGAAAGTGATGTGTAACATTATTGTTAGTCCTGTTTTGCCATGTAGTACAAAATAGTGTCTTGTTCGCTTCACTATTGTAACTATATTTTTGCCCTAGTCATGTGTACTTACAAAAACATTTCAGGATGAAGTGACATCAACACAAAGATCTGCGAGCAGTGCGGCATGGCCGTTACCGAATGATTATGGATTGGAATTGGAATGTGCTGATGTTCTCGAGCATCAACTAGAGGTGGCAAGACAACGTGTACATGATTGTCAACATATAATCAATAAGTTGAGACTAGACATGCAGGTATTAGATGCAGGAGTCAAAAAATGAAACAAGACACTGAGGTAACCATGAAGGAATTGGAGATTTTGCAGACTGAAATTTGTGCTATCTGAATCCGGCCAATCCTATTTTCTGAAGAGATTATAGTTCAAATGGAGTTAAGTTGATGCACGTCCATGATGTATGATCTGTATTTGCCCAGTGTATGTAATTTGCTGTTTGTGTATGCTTTATTATCACCTGTGCCGAACCATAATGCCCAGTGGGTATAATCGGCTGTAATTTCTTTATTGTATAGTGTAGGATTATTCTACCTTTCTATGCCTTGATATCTTTGTTGTAATAGTGTAGGCTTTTTAGAGGTGATAGTATTGAGTAGGATAATTCTTTGAATATGCTATATCGTTCAAATGGGGGCCAATTCACCCGACCATGGCCTTTCACGGGCCGTCGGATCCATGGGCCTTCTACGTCTCGTAGGATCCATGGGCCTTCTACGCCTCGTAGGATCCATGGGCCTTGTACGTCTCGTAGGATCCACAGGCCGCCGGCTCATTTATGGGTCTTGTACGGGCCTTTAATGGGCCGTAGACGGGCCTTTAATGGGCCATAGACGAGCCTTCAATGGAAATCGTACGTTTTATGGGCTGATCATAACGGGCCGTTAATAGGCCGTATTTGGTGATGCTATCAAAATGGCCCAACAGACTAACGGTCCACAAGCGAGCCGACTGTAACGACGGGCTGAATTTGGCCCACAAACAGAAAATGACAGTAACGGGCCGTAAGTAACCGAATGCTGCAAATGAGCCCAAGAATAAATGGGCCCTCAGAAGGCCGAAAGTTAACTTGGGCTGGAAACGGCCCAACGGAATAATGGGCCGTTAATGGGTATAAAGTGATACACTGTTCATTACAGGACAATTTCACCAAGTGCCGTTAATGGGTGTAAAGTAATACACTATTCATTACGGGCTAGTTTCAGCACGGGCCGCTAATGGGCCAAGAGTTACAAAGGGCCTCATATGGGCCGAAAGACGTCATGGGCTATTCATGGGCCAGAAGTGAAAACGGGATGGAATCATATTGGACGGCCCAGATGATGCTACTGGGCCTAATTCGGATAGGGCGTAACGGGCCTTGGGTTAGCGGGCTGTAAATGGGCTATATGCGAACAGGCCGTTAACAGGCTTTCCATGGGCCGTCCCGCCAGCTTTTGACCAAGTCAAATGGGCCGGCCTTTTCATAGGAATGGGCCACTGTTGGGCCGTGCCACGTGTCGACGTATCATAGGCGCCTTCTATCTAGTGAGTGGATGACATCTGTCCCAACGATGAGCTGACACGTGTTTCCTCTAGCCAATGATGATTTTACACGTGGAAAATCCCCATTGGTCGGGGCTGTTAACGGGTTATCGGATCCAAAACCCGACCCGATAGCTTAACGGCGTTCCGTTACGGTGGATGCCACATGTCGGTCACCCTTGACGAAAGCACTTCTGTGACGCGTGATTTATTGTCATGGAAGTGGACACTTCCGTGATGATAATTTTGGTAATGTCATGGAACACTTCTACGACAGCACAGGTATGACTATCTTGATTCTGTCATAAATTTGTCATGGATGTACATGCATGACAAAAAAGCGACCTACTGTGACAAACACGTATCATAACGGAAGTGTATTTTTTTGTAGTGTATATGGTGGGTTTATGGTACCGGCAGAAGTTGCGCGGTACTAGAGAGGCTAGTAATGGTGGAAGGGTGAGAGTGCGTATAATCCATGGACTCAACATTAGTCATAAAGAACTCACATACATATTACAAAAATTTATTAGTTAGCGAAACAAAGTACTACGTGCATGCTCCTATGGGGATAGATTGGTAGGAGAAGACCATCGCTCGTCCCCGACCGCCACTCATAAAGAACACAATCAATAAATAAATCATGCTCCGACTTCATCACATAACGGTTCACCGTACGTGCATGCTACGGGAATCAAAAACTTTAGAACAAGTATTTCTCAAATTCACAACTACTCAACTAGCATGACTCTAATATCACCATCTTCATATCTCAAAACAATAATCAATTATCAAACTTCTCATAGTATTCAATGGACTTTTTATGATAGTTTTTATTATACCCGTCTTGGATGCCTATCATATTAGGACTAATTTTATAACCAAAGAAAATTACCATACTGTTCTGAAGGACTCTCAAAATAATATAAATTAAGCATGAGAGATCAATTATTTCTATAAAATAAACCACCACCGTGCTCTAAAAGATAAAAGTGAAGGACTAGAGCAAAATATCTAGCTCAAAAGATATAAGTGAAGCACATAGAGTATTCTAATAAATTCATGTTCATGTGTGTCTCTCCCAAAAGGTGTGTACAGCAAGGATGATTGTGGTAAACTAAAAAGCAAAGACTCAAATCATACAAGACGCTCCAAGCAAAACACATATCATGTGGTGAATAAAAATATAGCCTCAAGTAAAGTTACCGATAGAAGAAGACGAAAGAGGGGATGCCCCGGAAGCTTGGGCTTTTGGTTGTCCTTGAATTTTACCTTGGGCTGCCTTGGGCATCCCCAAGCTTAGGCTCATTCCACTCCTTATCCCATAATCCATCAAATCTTTACCCAAAACTTGAAAACTTCACAACACAAAACTTAAACAAAAAATCTCATGAGCTCCGTTAGTATAAGAAAACAAACCATCACTTAAGGTATTGTAATGAACTCATTCTTTATTTATTTTGTTGTTAAACCTACTGTATTCCAACTTCTCTATGGTTTATACCCTCTGATACTAACCATAGATGCATCAAAATAAGCAAACAACACACGAAAAACAGAATCTGTCAACGACAGAACAGTATTTAGTACTCTGTAGGTTTCGAATACTTCTGTAACAACAAAAATTCTGAAATAAATTTCTGGACGTGAGGAATTTATCTATTAATCATCTGAAATAAGAATCGACCTAATCGCATTCTCCAGTAAAAAGGGGCAGCAAATCTCGTGAGTGCTAAAGTTTCTATTTTTTACAGCAAGATCACAAAGACTTTCCCCAAGTCTTCCCAAAGGTTCTACTTGGCACAAACACTAATTAAAAGAATAAAACCACATAGAAACAGAGGCTAGATGAATTATTTATTACTAAACCAAACCAAAAAGCAAGGAACAAAAATAAAATTGGTTTGCCTCCCAACAAGCGCTATCGTTTAACGCCCCTAGCTAGGTATAAAAGCAAGGATAGATCTATGTATTATCATCTTTGGTATGCAATTCTTCAATAGAACACTTATAACCCTTAGGAGTTTCCTTATTTTTATTGATGATCAAACTCCTAGTCAAGAAATTGAGAAAATCATTTGTAGCAAGAGGTTCCTTAATGATAGCGAGAAAGTTGGGATGAACACTTATGGATTTGAGATCCGCATTTCCCTTACTAGAAGTTTCACCCTTATTTTTTGGAACGTACATCAATTTGGCAAATTTAGCATTAGAAGGTTTTGAAGTATTTTTCACGGAAGAAAAGGCAGACCCTAAGTTGGTAATATCCTCAATTTTATCAATTCTTGTGGAATCTTGATCTATCTTTTCGTTAACTATGGGTTCCTTTTCTTTAAAAAATTTAAGAGCAACTCCTACCTTAGATCCGTATTGGATAATATGGTTGTGGATCTTTTTATCCAAATTTTCAATCAATTCTATAGTGGAAACTTTATTTTCAATAATTTCCAGCCTTTGCATAACATGTTCCAAAGTTAAAACAGTTCCATTAACCAAAAGAGGTGGTGGGCCAAACAAATCTAACATAGCATTATAAGAATCAAAAGTATGGCTACCCAAAAATTCCCTCTGGTAATGGTGTCCAGAATATATCTAGTCTAAGGGGTGATGCCTACATAAAAATTGCGAAGAAGGACGGAAGTAGATTGCTTCCTAGTAGATCTATTTTGAGCATTGCAAATTCTGTACCAAGCATATTTTAGATTTTCTCCCTCCCTTTGTTTAAGATTAAGAACTTCATTCTCAGGAGAAAGAGGAGTAGATAAAGGACTGGCCATGACGGCACACGAGACACAAGGAACAAGCGAAAAAAGACAAACGGAAAGAGAGGGCGAATAAAACAGCAAGGGTGAAGTGGGGGAGAGGAAAACAAGAGGTAAAATGGGAAATAATGTAATGTGAGGGATAAGAGTTTGTGATGGGTACTTTGGTATGTCTTGACTTGATGTAGATCTCCCCGGAAACGGCGCCAGAAATCCTACTTGCTACCTCTTGAGCACTGTGTTGGTTTTCCCTTGAAGAGGAAATGGTGATGCAGCAAAGTAGCGTAAGTATTTCTGTCGGTGTCAAAACCGGCGGATCTCGGGTAGGGGCTCCTGAACTGTGCGTCTAAGGCGGATGGTAACAAGAGGCAGCGGTCATGATGTTTACCCAGGTTCGGGCCCTCTTGATGGAGGTAAAACCCTACGTCCTGCTTGATTGTTCTTTATGATATGAGTATTACAAGAGTTGATCTACCACGAGATCAGATAGGCTAAACCCTAGAAGCTAGCCTATGGTATGATTGTCTGTTGTCCTACGGACTAAAACCCTCCAGTTTATATAGACACCGAAGGGGGCTAGGGTTACACAAGGTCGGTTACAAAGGAGGAGATATACATCTCCGTATTGCCTAGCTTGCCTTCCACGCCAAGTAGAGTCCCATCCGGACATGGGACGAAGTCTTCAATCTTGTATCTTCATAGTCCAACAGTCCGCCCAAAGGATATAGTCCGGCTGTCTGGAGACCCCCTAATCCAAGACTCCCTCAGTAGCCCCTGAACCAGGCTTCAATGACGATGAGTCCGGCACGCAGTGTTGTTTTCGGCATTGCAAGGCGGGTTCCTCCTCTGAATACACCACGGAAGAGTTTGAATACAAGGATAGTGTATGACCCTGCAAAATAAGTTCCAGATACCACCGTAGAGATAATAATATTTCCACTAATCTAATCTGCTGACACGTTTTGACAGCATGACATCACGCCACGGCCCGGTCATCATTTGTACCGTTTTTCTTTAACCAGCCCCGCACATAACGCGAGGTGGTTTCCTTGACACGTCTCATCAAAGCAGAGATCATGTTCCCCTTATCATGGGATTCTCATCAATACAAACATGGGTAACCCAACGGTGCCTGTTGGTATGACTCCTAGATCTTAGGTAAGTCTCAAACGGCCAAGAGGAGGACGCTTGATATTCACCCCTTTATAAAGGGACAAGGCTTTTTCTTTTTTCCCTCCCGCGCTCAATCGAATCCTTCCCCCGCCTCGAGTTCTAACACCCAAAGCTCGGGTCAGGTGCTTCAGACCTTCAATCATGTCCGTATCCAGCCTTCAAGGCCGGTGGATGCCTTCCTCCATCACGGAGGAGGACATCAAGAAGTTGAGGGAGGCCAGATATCTGACCGCTGAAATTTCGCATAGGCTGCCCGCTCGAGGGCAGGTCGTCCCTACTCCCGAACCCAACGAGAGCGTTGTGTTTGTCTCCCACTTCCTCCGAGGACTAGGCCTTGCTCTGGATCCCTTTGTTAGGGGTCTTATGTTCTATTACGGGCTGGATTTTCATGATCTAGCCCTGGATTCCCTTCTTCACATCTCGTCATTTATTGTCGTATGTGAGGCCTTCCTCCGCATTACCCCTCACTTCGGCATGTGGCTCAAGACCTTCGATGTGAAGCCGAAGACAGTCGAGGGGCAGTACGTAGCATGCAGAGGTGCTTTAATAAGCAAAATTGCTGACGCTCCATGGCCAAAGGGTTCCTTTCTAGAGGTGTCCGGATTGTAGCAGCGGGAGTGGTTTTACATCACAGCTCCCCGAAGTGCCAAATGGGTAGCTTCCCCCACCTTTCTCTCGCCCCCCACCACAACTGATGTCATGGATTAGCAGGGGGCTGAGCTGGGTTCCGGCCAAGGACGTGCCAATACTGCAGAGCCGTATCCGAGATCTCTTCGAGGGAGATTTCAGTCTGGTTATGGTAATGCAAGTTATGTTGGTTCGTCGAGTCCAGCCTTGCAAACGCCGGCCCCTCCGCATGTGGGAATTCAACCCGGAAGGACCGCACACTATTCAACATTTCCTCGGCATGATGCACGAGGAGATGTACAAATCATTCTTCGGACCCCAAATAGGGTCCGGACACTACCGAGGACGTGGGCCTGAGCTACAACCGCCCTGCTGCCCAAGTAAGTAATCCCATGGCCGAACACATTGTCCGTTTATTTATCATGACATCATTCTGAAGAATCGCTCTTTGACCAGGACTAGATAACAAAGGCGAAGATGATCCGGTGTTCGGCCCCCCTTCCTGAGGGCTTAGACAATCCGGTGCTGGAAAAGATGCTCGAGCCAGCACCTTGTCTAGTGCCCTCAAAGGAAGATGAAGGGGGGAATGAAGAGGGCGAAAGCGGGCCTCCATCGCTACCTATTCCAATCGAGGGAATGAGCGCCTCCGCGAGGGAGGATAACCAAGGGGAAGAATCTGACATTCTCTCTCCCCGAGGAAGGAAGAGGACTACCTCTGAAGATCCGGAAACTAAGGTTTCCAAACGGGAGAAGAAATCTCCGCCAGAGGGTCCTGCCTTAGAGGGTATTCTTGCCGCACAATGTCCGCGCGGGGATCATCCCTCTACCGAGCTCTAAGTAATCAAAAAGTACTTAATAGTGAAGATATCCTACCTTACTTCCGAGGACAATAAACGATGCTTATAAATTGTAGTCCGGATCGTAGCCCTTCTCGACAGAGTTCATCTTCGGGGGATCTTCTTCCAGAGATGATGGAGAGCGAAACACCTCCCCCGGATACTCCCAGCTCAAGAAGTGGGTGACCTTGAAGTGTCGTCGCGAAGGGTATCTCCAGATCCAATAGGGCCAGAGGATAACCCTTTGTCTTCCTGGAATCCCCAATATCCGGCTCCCGAGGAGAGCGACAGCAAGAGTCCGTACAGTGTGCGGACGGACGCGCTGAAGGATCTTCTGGGGCAAGCTGTCGTCTCGGAAGCACATCGTACACTAATGGGTATGGTAATTGAAAGGATTTCATTCGCTGAAAGCGGCTTGCACGAAGCTTTTATGAGTCTGCTGAAAGGCTTCAAGGTACGTGAAATAATGTATGCCTTTAACGGTACCGCATACGTTAGGTATGCCCATGCAGATAGTAGCCCCTGAGACTCTGGTTGTCGTAGAGAATGGCGGCAAACAGAGGATCATAGTCCCAGGTAATAACTAGACCGCCTTTATGTGCAGGTGGTTGAAGCTCCGGTGGCTAGACGGACTGATGGGTTTGCCGAACTAAAGCGGCAACTAGATGCGGCAGATGCCGACATCGTGCTTGTCAACAAGCGGCTTGACGAGGCACAGGGTGAGTGATTTTTCTGGTGATCGTCACATAATAAGAGCAGCATGATGCTAGTACCTTTAATATGTTGTGACTACAGATGGAGCTGCCACCGTGGAGACCCTTCGGGCGGAGCTTGCCCGAGCCAAGGAGCAAGCAAGGAGTAGCAATGCGGCCGATTTAAAGGCGGCCGAAGAGTTAAGGGCCGAACAGGCCGCGCATTGCGAGAGCAAGGAAAAAATAGCCAAGATGGCTGTAGAGTAAGAAGATGCTGCTGACTGTTACCAGCTTCTTGAAGAAGAAAACCGGGCGAAGGCGACGGACCTGGAGAAGGCCCGGGTGGCTGCCAAGGAAGCTCGCTCCGATATTAGAGCGACAAAGGAGGAGCTGAATCAAGTTGCAGATATCGTGTCTGGGAAGCCCTTCTTGTTGCAGACTAAGTTCGGAGATCCAAAGTATGCTCCTCTGGACCGGCTATGGAGTTCTGCGGACGCGTACATGGATTTGGCTGCAAGTGCTGCTGATGCAGCTGAGTACTTCAAGGATCAGAAAGGTCCCGAAGTGGAAAAGTTGTTCTGGTCACAGTTTCATGCTCCAGTCCGTCCGCTGTTGCTGAATGAGCGATTGACCGGTTGGGCCAATCTCCATAGGTTGTCCGGACTTGCCATGAGGTCCGTTGTGGACCACTTGTGGCCGAGAGGGCCAAGGCCGAATAGCTACTTTAGCTTAGTGCAAGAATTCCTTGATGCTGTGCCACACATCGATGTTGTAAAGAGATCGGCGTGCATAGAAGGTGCGCGGATGGCCCTTACCCGTGTCAAAACATGCTGGGCGGAGATGGAGGCCACCACTGTTGCGGCACAGGGTTCGGCCATAGGCCGAGTGGCTGTCGAGCACTACTTTGAAGAAGTCCTTGAAGGTGCTCGTTCGATAGAGGCTCAGTGCTTGAAGAATATTATTTTCAAGTGACATGTAGTCCCACTGTACAAACAATGTTTTTCTGAATTAATCATGGTTGTATTTACACTTTTGCCCGAAAGTACTATGATGCCTCATGTGCGGCCGTTTATGTATATATGTATATAACCTGAAAGTTTGCAGTCGTCGGCTTCCGCCCCCACGCATATAATGCGGGGTGTTCGCAAAAGATGCATATCCACACTTGATCCAACATCTTGGTCCGTTAAGGAGGTGATAGCGTAGCGAACGAGGCAATCGGACTATATTGCTTTAACACTTTCACTTAGCCATAGGAGTTTGACAGTGGGGCTACTATATAGCCCCTGGTACTTCTGTGCTCGTCTGAATACGGGGCGCGTACGTACATGACCGGGGACGGCCCTTCGTTAATGTGGAGGAATCCCGAAGATTCCGATTAGTCATCGAGTGGTTGACCAGTCTCTCGCTATATCATGACAGTCAGTTTTCAGCTTTCTCTACTGAGGTGCTCATCCAGATGAACCAGGGCACAAGCGCAGTAGTTCTCCCAGTGATACCTTAGCCGATATAATGGAACGTAAGGTACCAAAACGTGGGAGCCGGGCAAACCCAACATTTGACCAAAGACATGATTCGTACCTGATGCATATAGGGCCAAACTCGCGACGCCGAACACTCCCTAAGGAGTTTGGTCTTTATAACATATACCGGGCTAAACAATGCCCTTTATAAGAAACCCCATGTGTCCAGGTACGTGCAAAATCCTGGCGTGGCCACATGCGAATAACGCCGGCATCCTTCTCGGTTGTGTGGAGTATCCGAAGGATGTGAGCAACAAGAGACAGTAAAAAAAGGTTTACACAGGGCCTTAATCTAAAAAGAAACCTTTGGGCGGGTCCCTGCTGCACATCTGCGCCTGTGTCTCTGTTGTGCCGTGTCCTGGACGGGTGTAGCACGGTTGTCACCTGCAAAAGGAAAGAACTTAGGTGAAAGTTGCCGTGCCAAAAAGAAGAATGAATTATCAAAATTCCAGTGAGGCCTAGTTGAGCCGGGCTGGCCCTGATTACACGCGGGAAGCCCCTGGTATCGTTTTATGAGGGTTCGAAAACCAATCTCATGCATGTATGATGGAACGCCGGACTTGTCTAACCGTGTTTGTGGTCTTGACGACCTGCCATTTTTTTGATTGGTGAGGCCGTCTAGTGTGCGGCTGTTAGAGCCGCCGCGTCCTCTTCCGTATGTAAAGAACGGTTGGTATTTACGCTAACTGTAATGATGCCTCGTGTACCGGGCATCTTGAGCTTGAGAAAAGCATAATGCGCTATTGCATTAAAATGAGCGAAAGCCGCCCTTCCGAGTAATGCTTGAAAATCACTTCGGAATGGAGCGATGTGAAAAATTAACGTTTCACTTCGGAAGTTATCGGGAGAACCGAATACCACCTCTAGTAGTAGAGAGCCCGTGCAGTGGGCCTCTTGTCCTGGTATTACTCCCTTGAAGGTAGTATTACTGTGGCTTATTTGTGTCGGGTCTATCCCCATTTACCGGACTATGTCCTGATATATCAGATTTAGATCACTTCGCCATCCATGAGGACCCTTGTGATATGGTACCCATTTATTATTGGGTCTAACACCAAGGCCGTTAGTCCTTCGCGCCGGATATGCGTATCGTGATCCCTACGATCAAAAGTGATCGGGCAGGGCAACCAGGGGTTGGACCTAGGGGTGACGGGCTCTATGGCGCGTGTGCATCGGAGTGTGTGATTGCTTCTCCTCTTTGTCACATGGATCACGTTTACTGTTTTAACCTCCGGTGGGAACTTTTTCTGTCCTCCGGCGCTTTGCTGGCAAGGTTCATCCTAGTCTTCGCTTGGGGTCTCTTCCCCTTTGTGTTCAGCGTTTTGCTTACCGGCCTGCTTGAAGACCCAACATTCTCTGTGGGTATGATTTGCAGGGTTGTCTGGGGTGCCGTGAATCTGACAGAGTTTGTCAAGAATTTTGTTTAGGCCAGATTGTCCTTCTCTGCTGCCTTTGAAAGGCTTTTTCCGCTCACCTTGTCGGGAGCCCCTGAATCCGGCATTTATCGCCGTATTATCTGGGCTACCTTCTTTATTTCGACGCTTGTTTTTGTTGCGTCGTGGTTTACCATTGCCATTCCTGACTTCGGATGTGCTTGGGTCGCTGGTGCTGCTACGGGCCAACCAGCTGTCCTCACCCGCACAAAAGCGGGTCATGAGGCTTGTTAGGGCTGCCATTGTTCTCGGTTTTTCTTGACCGAGGTGTCTAGCGAGCCATTCGTCTCGGATGCTGTGTTCTTCTTGGAGAGGAACCTCGTTCCAAAGCTTTTGGGCGGACTCTCCGGACTGTTGGATTATATGACTTAAATCGTCTACATCCGGAGGTCGGACATAAGTCCCTTGAAAATTGGCCCGAAAAGCGTCCTCGAGCTCCTCCCAACTTCCCATTGAGTTTTCAGGGAGGCTTTTCAGCCAGTGCCTAGCTGGCCCTTTAAGATTGAGGGGCAAGTATTTAATGGCATGGAGATCGTCTCGACGAGCCATATGGATGTGGAGGATGAAGTCCTCTATCCAGACTCCAGGGTTTGTGGTTCCATCGTACGCCTCTATGTTCACCGGTTTGAATCCCTCTGGGAATTCGTGATCCAGCACCTCATCAGTGAAACATAGTGGGTGTGCAGCACCCCTGTATTGGGATGTGCCATAGTGTTCGGACGGTTGTAGTATTCGGTGTTGGCTGTGTACCGTAGCGCGCTTCCTAGATCCATAGATAGATCTGGTCGCGCCAGACTTTTGACGCAAGTTCTCACGTAGAACGTGTGTTGACTTATGCGTGACTTTGTTAGCCGCTCTATCGCGTTCACAGGGTGGTGGATCAGGCCGGTTGGCCGTATCACTTTTTGGCTGTATGGGCTCTAAGGCCTCATCGTCGAATTCCGGTAATAGCTTGCGCTTTGGATAGCTATTTGGATGGTAACATCCACCATACTTTGTTACTTCGTTCCACTTGCTGTTGAGCGTATCTTGTGCGACCTTGAGCCTTTGCTTCTATTTCTTCAGGCTTCTCGCTGTGGCAGTAAGCCTTCTGCGGAGGTTCTCTTGCTCCAAGTATGTTTCCTGGATGATGGGTGCATATTCGTCTGGACTGTTTTCTTCCCTAGACGGGGATTGATGAGGCTTATCTTTGGCGCCATCGTGTTCGGACGTCGGATCCGTACTATGTTTGCAGTTTGCATCTTGATCGTTTTCTGCCACTAGGGTGGTGCAGTTGTCGTCTCTTCCAGAGTCGCGTGGACTATTATTATCGTTGTTCTTGCTATGGTTGGACTTAGAGAGGCGCCGCTGACGTTGGCGCTTGGGTTGCTTCTTGGAGGGGTCATCGTCCGGTTTCTCATTGCGGCTTCATTGGGGGTGTCCACCATGTATATATCATATGATGAGGACGCGGTCCAGTGCCCCGAGGGCGGTGGTTCCTGTTCGTCTCCAGCTTCGTCGTCCATACCGTCAAAGTCGTCGGAGTCAAAGCCGTGCATGTCCGTTAAGTCGTTGACAGTGGCTACTACGTGGGTGGTGGGTGGGTAGCGAATTTCTTCGTCATCCGCATCCCATTCTAGCCGGACATAGTTCGCCCAAGGTTCTCCTGACAGGGAGAGAGACCTTAATGAATTTAACACATCTCTGAAAGGTGAGTGCTGAAGATATCCACGGAGGTGAACTCCATGATCGGCGCCCAGTCGGACTCGACGGGCATGGATATGAGCGGCTTGGAGTCCATGGCCAGAGATGAATCCAGTGGTTCGGCGACACGGCTCTCGTAAGGGGTGAAGTCAGTATCCGGCTCTATTGCCACTGAGAGTGCAGCCTCCGTGGAGGGGTCCATCCCTCCGCTCTCGGATGGCATGACTTGCTCCGGATTGATAGACGGAGTAGTTGCGGATGCAATCTCCCGAACATTTTCCGACGACGGAGTTTCATCATGCTCGTCACGAATGTACGGCGCGTCCGATATGGGCCCGAATCCGTCGAAGATCAAGTCTCCGCAGATGTCGGCCGTGTAGTTCAAGTTTCCAAATCTGACCTGATGGCCAGGGGCATAGCTCTCAATCTGCTCCAGATGGCCAAGCGAATTGGCCCACAGTGCAAAGCCGCCGAATATGAAGATTTGTCTGGGGAGGAAAGCCTCATCCTGGAGCGCATCGCTAGCGATGATCGGAGGAGCCATCAAGCCTTATGGTGACGACACAGTGGAACTCTCAATGAAAGCAACAATGTCGGTGTCAAAACCGGCGGATCTCGGGTAGGTGGTCCTGAACTATGCGTCTAAGGCGGATGGTAACAGGAGGCAGGTGTCATGATGTTTACCCAGGTTCAGGCCCTCTTGATGGAGGTAAAACCCTACGTCTTGCTTGATTGTTCTTTATGATATGAGTATTACAAGAGTTGATCTACCACAAGATCAGAGAGGCTAAACCCTAGAAGCTAGCCTATGGTATGATTGTATGTTGTCCTATGGACTAAAACCCTCCGGTTTGTATAGACACCGGGGGGGCTAGGGTTACACAAGGTCGGTTACAAAGGAGGAGATATACATATCCGTATAGCCTAGCTTGCCTTCCACGCCAAGTAGAGTCTCATCCGGACACGGGATGAAGTCTTCAATCTTGTATCTTCATAGTCCAACAGTCTGGCCAAAGGATATAGTTCGGCTGTCCGGAGACCCCCTAATCCAGGACTCCCTCAATTTCCCTCAGTTTTTGAGAACCAAGGTATCAATCCAGTAGGAGACTACACGCAAGTCCCTCGTACCTACACAAACAAATAAGAACCTCGCAACCAACGCGATAAAGGGGTTGCCAATCCCTTCACGGTCACTTACGAGAGTGAGATCTGATAGAGATAATAGTAATAAGATAAATATTTTTGGTATTTTTATGATATAGATTGGAAAATAAAGATTGCAAAATAAATAGCGACAGAAATAGCTACTTGACGGGAGATTAATATAATGGAGAATAGACCTGGGGGCCATAGGTTTCACTAGTGGCTTCTCTCAAGATAGCATAAGTATTACGGTGGGTGAACAAATTACTGTCGAGCAATTGATAGAAAAGTGCATAATTATGAGAATATCTAGGCATGATCATGTAAATAGGCATCATGTCCGCGACAAGTAGACCGAAACGATTCTCCATCTACTACTATTATTCCACACATCGACCGCTATCCAACATGCATCTAGAGTATTAAATTCATAAGAACAAAGTAACGCATTAGGCAAGATGACATGATGTAGAGGGATAAACTCAAGCAATATGATATAAACCCCATCTTTTTATCCTCGATGGCAACAATACAATACGTGCCTTGCTGCCCCTGCTGTCACTGGGAAAGGACACCGCAAGATTGAACCCAAAGCTAAGCACTTCTCCCATTGCAAGAAAGATCAATCTAGTAGGCCAAACCAAACTGACAATTCGAAGATCCTTGCAAAGATAACCAATCATACATAAAAGATTTCAGAGAAGAATCAAATATTGTTCATAGATAAACTTGATCATAAACCCACAATTCATCTGATCTCGACAAACACAGCGCAAAAAGAGTTACATCAAATAGATATCCAAAAAGATCAAGGAGAACATTGTATTGAGATCCAAAGAGAGAGAACAAGCCATCTAGCTAATAACTATGGACCCGAAGGTCTGAAGTAAACTACTCACACATCATCGGAGAGGCTATGGTGTTGATGTAGAAGCCCTCCGTGATCGATTCCCCCTCCGGTGGAGCTCCAGAAAAGGCCCCAAGATGGGATCTCTTGGGTAAAGAAGGTTGCAGCGGTGGAAATAGGGTTTCGTGGAGCTCCTTGATGTTTTCGGGGTATATGGATATATAGGAGGAAGAAGTAGGTCGGTGGAGCCACGAGGGGCCCATGAGGGTGGAGGGCGCGCCCAGGGGGGTAGGCGCGCCCCCCTGCCTCGTGTCCTCCTCGTTGATTCTTGATGTCAACTCCAAGTCCTACGGATCACGTTTGTTCCAAAAATAACTCTCCTGAAGGTTTCATTCCGTTTGGATTCCGTTTGATATTCCTTTTCTGTGAAGCACTGAAATAGGCGAAAAAACAACAATTTGCACTGGGCCTTAGGTTAGTAGGTTAGTCCCAAAAATAATATAAAAGTGTATAAATAAACCCATTAACATCCAAAACAGATAATATAATTGCATGGAACAATAAAAAAATATAGATACGTTGGAGACGTATCACCATGCCCCGCGAGTGGGATGATGGTGATGCCCGGCGCAACAGGCGCCTCGACGAACGGCGCGACCTTCCCCCGCCATCCCCAGATGCGCTCTGCCGCGAGGAGGATCTCTGGTGGGAGCTTCGCGATCTCCGGGACGGCCGCCGCGACGACCACTGATCCCCTGGCCGGTCCGACTGGCGTGGCCGCTCTCGCTCGCCCTCGGGTGCGGCGGGTGATTGGCGTGTCCGGCGCCGCTCGCCCTCCCCTACTCTGCGTCACGGTCGAAGCCCATCGCCGACTCACACACCCCGCCCCCCGTCCCCTCGCCAAAAAGCACGGCCGCCTCCCACTCGGAAGTATGTGCCACCGCATACAGCCACCGCGCCTACTCCGGCCTCCGGGGGCGCTGTGGGTGGTGCGCCATCTCGCGGCCGCCAAGGACCGAGCAAGAAGAAGAAGCACCAATGTCAAGGCCCCAGCAACCTGGCTGCTCCCGCCCTGCCCGCCCCAGGGCCGGTGTCCGGTCTCCTCCGCCCACCTTGCTTCAATTGTGGTGTGGCGGGCCACTCTCAAGTAAACTGCGTCAACCCTCAGTGTTGTTACATCCGCAAGGATCCAGGACACCCCGCCCTTCTGTGCCCGAATAGACCGGTGCCGGTTGAGCTCATGATGTATGGCCATGGCATCGAGGGGCTGAGGTTCTTCCACCTTGATGTCCTGACATCCCTCCACCCACCCCCTCACTACACGCGATCGTCACAGTGGTGGATGGGGTGGCTTCCCCGGAGATGATCAAGGCCAATCTCAACCACCTCTACCGGCGCCAGTGGGACTGGGTGGTCACCCCTACCGCCGGCAACATCCTCACCGTGATCTTCCCCGACACCATCAGCTACGGCTATGCCACCAGCAGTGGCCAGATCACCCTCATCCTCAACTAGCTCGTCGTCGCCATCACTGAGCCGATCCTAGACCCGAAGGCGGTGGCCGTCCTGGACATGGCCTGGATCCTCGTGGCCGGCCTCCCAGACATTGATCCGTCTGAGGTCGTCATCTGCGAGATGTCCCGGATCCTGGGCAAGGTGGTGGTGGTGGACGAGCTATCCATCCACAAAGAGGAGGAGGTCTGGGTCAAGGTCAAGTGCCTGGACTCCTGCAAGCTTTGTGCCACCATCCGGGTGTTCTTCAATGAACAGGGCTTTGACCTCCAGATCACCCCTGAGCCCCCAACCATGTGGTCTGCCCTCGCTTCTCCGACGATGGGCTGCCTGGTGGCAACCCCGGGACCGACCGAGACTACCATGGCAGCCGCCACCACCGCTCCCACCACTCTAATGATGAAGTGGGCTCTGACGATTCGCGCTCCCGTTCTCCCTCGCCTATGCCTCCATCGCCTGCTGCTGGGGGCCATGGCCGCCAGGTCGCGCTGGCTCCCCTCCCCGTGTCACCGTTGCCCCGGGACGGCTCTACGGGCCTGGGCGGCAAGGCCTTGGAGGGGAGCCACGCGTCGAGTGTTTCCCTGGTGGTCTTCCCAGCCTCCTCGCCATGCTGCCCCACCGCCCTCCCCTCTGACGTGCTGATCATGGGGGAGGCGCCGACCCCTCCCCTAGATGTCCTAGGCCCCCTCGCTGACAATCCCACTCCGGCGGTGCTCAGCCCCGTGCGTGGCGCTATGGACCGGGGAGTTGACCCGGTTGCTACCACCCCCTGCTCCCTGGCCTCACCACCACCACTACAGGAATCAGACACTTTGCCGTCTGCCATGGCTGATGGCAAAGGCATGCCTAGCGGACGGCAAAGGCCTTTGCCATCAGCCAGCAGATGACAACAAGTCCGGCTGACCAAGGTACGACAAAGGCCTCTTTGCCATCTCCTGGTGGATGGCAAAGATGAAATGGTCTTTGCCGTCCGCCGGCAGACGGCAAAGAGCCTGGATGGCACACATGGAAGGTTAGGTCCGTTAGGGGGTTAACGGCGTGCTTTGCCGTCTGCGGGCGGACGACAAAGAGCTCATGTAGGCCAGCCCAGGTAGCTGACACGTGGCATGCTATGTTGTCAGCTGGCCGACGACAAAGAGGCAAAGCTCTTTGCGGTCCGCCAGCAGACGGCAAAGCAACCATATAGGCCAGCCCAGTGCCCCCAGGTTGCACAGGTAGTTGACACGTGGCAGCTATGTCATCTGCTGGCTGATGGCAAAGCTCTTTGCCGTCCACCAGCAGACGGCCAAGAGCCTGTACATTCCCTACTTTTTCTATTTTTTTCTTAAATTCATTCAATTTGATAGAATTTTAGACACACACACACACATTTGAAGATACTTTCAACAAGCATAACAACACATATACATACCAAATCATATCCCTGCCATATGGATATGATCATCCAACACATATACATACCAATGAAAAGTCCATATACAACATATCCAACAACAAGCATACAATGGTTTCAACCATACATACATATGTAGGTAGCAAGTTTCACATTGTTCATCCTACAAAATCAAAACAAAAAGGAAGCACAAGGAGAAGAGTAGACTCCATCAACGCAAGCTTCCTCATCGAAAGCAAATCTGCAAATTGGGAAAGAAGAAAGTTAGAAGAAGAAGAAGAAATTTTCTGCTCTTTCTTTTTCTCCTCTCCTCTTCTTTATCTTCTTATTCTTCTAACTAATGCCATTTTTATCTAACTTAGGTAATTATGCCATTAGGAGGGGAAAAAAATCTAATTATGCATTTGTTAAGCAAAACACTAGAGAAAACTTACCCTCATCACAACAAATGCGATGAATATCGCAACAAAGGTAACAATGGATCCAACGGCATAATGATACCAAGCATCATTATCAATGGCATATTTTCTAATCTTCTTTAGCTTCAGGCGCATTGCATCCATCTTCAAGCGCATTGCATTCATCTTCATCTTATGATCATCAATGACATCGGCAACATACAACTCCAATGTCATCTTCTCTTCTTCAATTCTTTTAATTTTTTCTTTGAAATACTCATTTTCTTTTTCAACTAAATTTAACTTCTCAACAAGAGGGTCGGTTTCAAATTTTGGTTCACATACCTCCTAGATTAGAATATCTCTATGTCAACTTGATGGCCATAATTGTCATAAATGTGAAATGCAACAAATAGTTATAAACGAGAATTTACCACATCCGAATCATAAAGCGGGCGAGGGCCGACGGGGACGGAAATCAAGACCATGGCACTATGTATAAGAAACAATCATACAAAGTAAGAAAATTATACAATTAACTATATAAATATACAATCATACAAGTAACAATATAAATCAAGTACAACATAAAAAATTGAATACCTAATGATAATCTGGATCATCGGGTTCAATAAATGCTCCGAGATCAACAAATGCATCATCATCGTCACTATCAGTAATGACGTGCTCATCATCATCATTAATAAATGCATCATCATGTGGAAGGCCACCTTTACGTAATCGGTCAAGCATTGACAGGTCATCCACAGCAGTAGCCTCTTCTAGTTTGGCTCTTCTTGTTCTGGCTCAGGAGGGAAGTCGGGTTCACTGTCGCTGTCTACTTCAATGTTCTGGGGTGAAGTAGAGCGGTTCTTGAAACATTTTTTGGAAATACATGTTTGTTGGAAGAATTCCCCTTCATAATCCTCTTCATTGGGGGTGGTGGTCTAAACGTGGCAACACTTCATAAACGACATCCCAACCATTGACATTTGGATCACTTTGACAGGCCCATGGTAGATAGAAAACTTGGATTGCCTGTTGAGCCATAACATAGACATCGGGAACATCCAAATGGGTGCTTTGTTTGATTTGCACTAGCCCTAAGTGTTCATGAGTCCTTCTAGTCTCCTTTGGCTGGAACCGATTACATTTGAAGACTACGACGTTTGGTGGGTTTGCACCATAGAATTGAAGTTCATAAATTGCTTCAACTCTTCCATAATAATCGGTATCTCCTTCGCCGATAGCAGAGACACAACAATTTGTAGACTTTCGGTCGGCCATAGATAGCTCTTTGCCATAGGTACAAAAGCGATACCCGTTGATGTCGTATTTGTCAAATGAACGGACCTTAAAGTCAAAACCATTAGCAACTTGTCTCAATTCGGCGTCCATTAACTCTGAATTAGCCTACAAGTTTAATACGAAAGGGATTGTTGCATTAGCCACAAATTAGACAAAGAAATAAAATGGTCTAATGGAAATTACTGTTTGCTTGAACCAAGAGATGAAACCCGGATAGTCGCCTCCATGCTTTGCCAGAAACTCATACTCTTCGACGGAATCCTTTTGGATCACCGCTCCATACGAGAAAGTGGCGATGTATCGACTATATCAAATTTATTCAGGAATAAGAAGTAGCAAAACAATGTACCGAGGACTTACTCACTGTACGGCCACACTTCTGTTAGGTTGGTGAGGATATATAATGAAATGATCTGCCATTCTTCGAATCCAACATTAAGGAATTAGAAGCATCAGCTGGTGCGAGATCCCCTTTGAATAGGCTGAGGTTGGATCCATCCTTTTTAGGGTCGTCAACATTGTACCGAGGCTTCGGATTATGCAAATGACAATTTTTGGTTTCGTAGTGTGCTGTCACAAAGTTTGACGCCTCCTTAGTAATGAATGCCTCATCCATCGATGCTTCAATTCTATGTTTATTTTTACATTTTGCTCGTAGTGTCTTTTGCATCATCTTAGTTGCGTAGCACCAAAAAATTTGCACGCCCCCCCCCCCCCAATCTCGCCTCGGTTGGGAGATGCAAAATCAAGTGCTGCATTGGATTAAAGAAGCTCGGTGGAAAGATCTTCTCTAACTTGCAGATCAACTCCGGCGCCAACTCTTCCATTTCTTCTAGTAGGCCAGGAAGAAATAGCTCAACTCTGCGAGTACTAGCCATTCATCCTCAGGGATGAAGCCACGCAACATCACCGGCATTACCTGCTCAATCCATATGTGCCAATCATGACTCTTGAGACCAAATATCTTCAATTTATCAAGACTCGCTCCTCTCTTTAGATTCGCTGCATACCCATCGGGGAACATCAACTGCTGTTGCACCCACAAGATAATTTCCCTCATAGCTGGCCTTCCAAGATTGAACCATGCCTTTGGCTTCGTCCAGTTCTGCTTTCCTTTCGGTTCGTTCATGTTTTGTAATGTCCTATCACATAGCGCCTCTAGATCGACTCTAGCCTTAGTATTATCCTTTGACTTCCCATCTATGCCGAACAATGTACCAAAAAGTGCCTCGGTGATATTCTCCTTAGTGTGCATCACGTCGATGTTGTGTGGGCAAAGGAGGTCTTTGAAGTAAGGCATATCCCACAAGCATGTCTTGTGAGTCCAGGCGTGTTTCGAATTATACCCCTTGAAATACCCTGGATGCTCTGGATCTGGCTCAAGAGCGTTTAACTGATACAGGGTCTCTTGGCCTATCAATGCAGGTGGTGCAGAGTTTTTGACAACTCTACCCCTGATGAAGTTCTTCTTGTCTTTCTGAACTTATGGCGATGATCCAGGAACTGTCTATGCATGTCGAAGCAAGAAAACTTGCGACCAGCCTGAAGCCAATGAAACTCAAGAGATCACGTGCATGTGGGGCATGGGAACCTTCCATGCACACACCAGCCAACGAATAGCGCATACGCCGGCAAGTCATGCGTCGAGTACATGTACTAGACATGCATTATGAAGTTCCATTTTCTAAAGGTGTCGTATGTCTTTAACCCATTATCCCAGGCTTCTTGCAATTCGTCCTTCAGTGGTTTCATGTACACATTCATATTCTTCCCCAGATAGTCGGGCCCTGGAATTATCAATGTCAGGAAAATGTTCTTTCTTTGCATAATCTGTCCGGGGGGAGATTGAGTGGAAGACAAATACAGGCCAACAACTGTATGGGAAAACTTTGTTTTGCCACTCTAGTTTTTGCCAACTTTGCTTACGCCACTCTAGAATTTGACATCTCAATTTTGCCACTCTTAGCTTTTGAAAATACATCACAAATGCCATTCTGTGGCAAAAACAATAATTTTTCATTTCACTTTTGCCACTCTTAGCTTTTGACATGTATCACAATTGCCACTGTAAATTTTTTGCTTTTGCCACGGAATGGAAAAAGTGATATATTGTCAAAAGATAAGAGTGGCAAAAGTGAAATGTCAAATTCTAGAGTGGCATAAGAAAAGTTGGAAAAAACTAGAGTGGCAAAAACAAAGTTTTCACCAACTGTATTGGGCTGCTGTCAGACCAAACACACTGAACCCATCCGTGTTGATGCCGACTCAAGGATGCCTCGGATCTGCCGCTTTGTCATCATGTAATGCATTGAAGCTCTTCCATGCTTCACCGTCCGATGTGTGCACCATAATCAACTTTCCATATGCATCTAGTTGGGTTCTTTTGCCCATTTTGTTCCATGTCATCTGTCTGGCCGTCTCTTCGACCATGAAAAGACATTGAAGTCTTGGTACGATTGGCATATACGGAAGAACATTAACGGGGATTTTGGTCTGCTTCTTCTCACCCATACCGTTGTCTACCACAACATACCTGGATGACTTGCAAATGGGACAATAGTTCAAGTCTGCATACTGAAGCCTAAATAAGGCAGATCCTTTCTCACATGCATGTATCTTCACATAGGGCATCTTAAGAGCACAGAGGATTTTGTCTGGCTGGTACTGTTTGCAGGTAATACATGGCCTTTGTCAGGACCCCGATTCCAAGTCACATCGATCTAGCCGGTAACACCTCATATCACATTGCGGCCTCACGCACGGTATCCCCACGGGTGTCGCCTTACCATGGCCCAGGACCGTTTGCACCTTTTGGCTCATGTATATGATAGTGTCGCTAGCATCCATATGACAGAGAACCCGGGCCGACATGGCTAGTCGTGAACCCAAAGCGGCACAGACCTATGGAGACAGGCATAGATGAATCACATCGAGCATGTCGGTCATCAGCGTGTGAATCCGGGCTGTAGCACTAGGCTAACAGGACTCCGGGGAACCCGGGCTGTAGCAGGCTAGGGAGGACTCCGGAAGTCACCGCGTGACATTTCCCCGAAGGGACAGACATAGGAACGAAGTGAAACATATGCCGGCCAGTCAAGTGTCCTGAGCAGTAGTGCTGGGCTAGCAGGACTCCGGTGAACCGGGTTGTAGCGGACTACTATGGCTCAAGGAGCACTAGACTACATTTCCCCATAAGAGAGGCTGCCAAGGATAAACAACTAGATTGTCAGATCCCACACATACCAAGCATTTCAATCATACACACAATATGCTCGATATGTGCAAATACAACATGGCATCACAACAAAACTCTACAACTCAAGTACTTTATTTAAAGGCTCAAGAGAGCCATACATAACATGTTCATACAGGTAGGGGTCACATGACCCGACACTCAAGTCATACAAGCATACAAGCCCATGCGGAAGCAAATAGTCTGAGTACAGACACTAGAGAACATAAAACCCATCGGAGGGGGCGGTGTTGTTGTCTGAAAACAGTAATTAAGCAAAGATGAGTACAAGGTACTCAACAAGTCTTACATCCGAACCTACTATACATGATCGTTCTCAAGAAGGTGGTGGAGTTATTGCAGCAAGCCAGCTTTGACTCTTGCCTAAGCTATCCTACGAGACACCACTAGTAAATAGTTTTTGAACACGTTCCACTAATCACCAAACACAATACTCCCACCCGGATTCCTCCCTCGTCATCCTACGAGGAGCGCATCCTCGGTACTCACACTTATCTTGAGTCTTTTAGTAGTAACCATTAACTTGTCTATGAACTGTATAGGCAACCAAGTAGTCCTTTACCGCGGACGCGGCTATTCGAATAGTTTTAACCCTGCAGGGGTGTACTTCTTCATACACGCTCTCACCACTTACCGCCGTTTACACGACATGTACTCGGCAACCTTCAAGCGGAAGCCCAACGAGGGTGTCGGCCACGGCCTACCTAAACACTCAAGTCTCTAGTCCAGGTTTATCGCCTATCCAGGTTCCATCCGTAGGGAGTCCGGCCGAGGTTTCCACATACGGCCCCGAACGATGTGAACAGGGTCCCGAGACGCCAAACGGGCGCCCGGCATACCCGGCCACGGTTGTATCTACCGCAACATAGCCCACCCCTAGGGTGTAGCGCTACGACGGCCGCCAACACATAACCTACAAACACCAGAAACTAATTGCAACTCCTGGACAGAGTACTAGGGTTATTAAGAAGCCGAGAGGGTCCATTGGTTTCAGGCCCAATGTATGGTAGTAATTGAATCTTAAATCACACATACAGATCTCAGTTCTTATGGACGGCCTCAATGAAACAACCCACCATGTACTCCTACATGGCCTCTCATCGATACCTTTACCAAAACATGTTCAACACATCCCTCACATTACCAACATAATCATTTCACTCTAGCACATCCCCCAGATGAACCAGACCTGACCCAACTCTAAGCATAACAGGCATAGCAAGGTAGGAAACACATACATGGCTCAATCAATTCCTACACATGCTAGTGGTTTTCATCTAGTTACTGTGGCAATGACAGGTCATGCAGAGGATAAGGTTTCAACTACCGTAGCACACAGTAGTTTAAAACGTTGTTGTCTTAATGCAGTAAATGAGAGCAGAGGCGAGAACATGGGATTGTATCGATATGATCAATGGGGCTGCTTGCCTGATGGAGTGGTAGTTGGGTACTACCCTTCAGTAGGATACTCGGAGATATCCTCGGAGGCAGAACCTACCACGAAGGACACGCAGAACATAATCAACACATGGCAATATGCAACAATATGATGCATGATATGACATGGAAAAATGATGTGTCCTGCCTAATGCAATGTGAAACAAGTTGAAATGGGTTCATTCGAATCAAAGATTCAAATGAAAGTTAAAGTTCTTATGCATAATAAGTGTATTAGCTTGTTTCACCTAAACAGCAAGGTTAAAGTGTTTTGTCATGCATGAAACCATTACAGATGGATAGATTTAATTTTTCTGATCATTTTTCATATATAATTTGTTTGATTTGGATCTATGGTTGATTTTCTATGATTTTTAGAAGTTTAGGCTATTTTCTCGAATTTCCTATATAAGAATAAATCCAGAAATTAGATAATTGCATCAGCACTACGTCACTGTGACGTCAGCGAGTCAAAGGCGCCAGGGGCCAGTCAAACCTGACCAGTGGGGCCCACTGGTCGGTGACTCTGTGCACTAACTACGTTTAGTTAGTCTAATTAACTGGGCAGGGCCCACTAGTCAGTGACTATACTAATTAAACTAACCTAGTTAGTTAGCACTAACAGTGTAATTCGCATGTCAGTGAGAGAGAGAGGGAAGTCAACCTGACTCGGCGGGGTCAAACCTCGTCGGTCAGCGGTCAGTGCCTGCCGGCGATTAGCTGCCGGCGAGGCCAGATGCGGCGGCGTGCTGCGGGATTTGCCCACAGGCCACCATTTGCTGTGCGGAGAGCAGCTATGGGCAGCTGGTGCTCGCTCGCATCCAGCCGTGGTGATGGCTTGGCCGGGGAGTGGCCGGAGCATCGCCGGCGACGAGCTTGGCGGAGGCCGAAGCTCGGGTCAGCTCGTGCGCATGGCTGCAGTGGCCTAGGCGGCGTGGCGCTAGCACCTACAACATCTACGCGATGCGGTGAGCACGTTGGACATGCTAGCAGGACCGCTAAGCGGCCGGAGCTACATCAGCGACGAGCTCAGGCGGCGGTGCATTCGGACGAAAGAGGCACGACGGCTACAGAGCTCTAGCGACGAAGCGGAGAGAAGGGGGAGGAGCAGTAGCTCACTGGGAAGCCGCAGAGATGGTCAGCGTGCTCGGGGAAGGCTCGGTGTGGTCGGAACAGCGACGGCGATCTCGGGCGGCCTGAGGTTGAAGACGACGGCGACGGCGACGTTGCAAGGGCTCCGACGTCATGTGGCTTGACTAGTCGACGTAGTCGACGACGGCGACGCTGCTAGACACGGTGGCGCGGCTCGAGGACGGCGTTGGACGCGGCTGCGACGGTGACGGCTCGGGCGTCGTCGGGGAGGGCGAGAGAGAGGGTCAGGGGAGGAGAGCGAATGTCTGCGAGGTCGGGGAGAGAGAGGGGGTTCGTCCCACGTCGACAGCTCGACGAGGGGAGCGGCGAGGCGGCGGGCAACTGCGTGGCACGCATGATGTGCTCGCCGTCAAGCAGCTGCTTGCCTGTGCTGGCGAGTGCAAGCAGCTCGCTGGCACAGTAGGTGGGCTGGCCAGTAGGTGGGCCTGCTAGGTGGCTTCCAGGTAAGTCCTCTGTTCCTTTTTGTTTTCTCTTTTTTATTTGCTCTGCTCTATGTATTGAAATGATTAAAATACCATTCCATTTCCAAAAATACTGGAAATATTCAGAGGCACATTTGAGAATATTCTCAACTGCCTAAAAATGCTTCCAAGATTATTTGAGCACTTTAAAATATTTATAGCATTTAAAATGCCCAAATTCAAATACTTATGGCTTGTTCAAAAATCCAGAATGGCTCCATAAATTGCAAGACCATTTTTGGCAGAGGTTTAAACCAGAACCAAAAATGGTGGGCTTTTATGAAGGGCATTTTGGGTTCATTGAAATTCCAATTGTTGGAAATAAGCATTTTCAGGGGGGGTGTTGGGGTTGATTAGCCCCCATTTCAAGTTTAAAAGAAATTTAAACATGATGCACAAGTTCATCCAATCCTAATGCATGACTAAAAGCAGGGACGTGACAACTCACCCCCACTCAAAAGAATCGCGTCCCGAGATTCAGCACTCGTCGGGAAGAAGGAGGGGTACTCAAGTCGAAGACGATCCTCCCGTTCCCAAGTGGCTTCCTTTTCGGAATGGTGTGACCATTGAACCTTGATAAACTTGATGTTATGGCGTCGAGTGGTACGCTCGGCTTGATCAAGGATACGAACGGGATATTCCCGATATGAGAGGTTATCTTGTAGATCAAGCATTTCGTGGTCCACTCCACGGATAGGATCCACGAAGCAACGCCTGAGTTGAGAAACGTGGAAGACATCATGAACTCTGGAAAGATGCAAAGGTAGTTCCAATTGGTAGGCAACTTCTCCTCTTTTGGAAAGAATGCGAAAGGGTCCAATGTAACGAGGAGCCAATTTGCCTTTGATACCGAAACGATGGGTTCCCTTTAACGGAGTAACCCGAAGGTAAGCCTTCTCGCCGACTTCAAAAGTCATGAGCTTATGTTTACGATCATATTGGCTCTTTTGACGAGATTGGGCTGTTTTCAATTTCTCACGAATAACGCGAACCTGCTCTTCTACTTCCTGAATCATATCCGGGCCAAAGAGTTTGTGACCAGTTAAGAGGCGTTCGACATTTTTGTCCATAAAGAACTTCGAAAGGAGCTTTGCCCAAGCTAGCTTGATAACTATTGTTATAAGCGAACTCCGCGAATGGAAGGCATTTCTCCCAACCCATTCCGAATGACAGAAGCTCGAAGCATATCTTCCAGAATTTGATTGACTCACACTACTTGGCCACTTGATTGAGGGTGGAAGGCGGTGCTAAAAGAGAGACAAGTTCCCATAGCATTTTGGAAACTTTCCCAAAATCGGGAGGTGAAGAGACTCCCACGGTCTGAGTTAATTTCCAATGGGACACCATGAAGAGACACTATTCGGGAGATGTATAGGTCAGCTAGCTGGCTAGCGGTGATACTCTCACGAACAGGTAGGAAATGGGCTACTTTGGAAAGACGGTCGATCACGACGAAGATAGCATTATTCCCTCTCTTGGTCCTGGGAAACCCAGTAATGAAATCCATACTGATTTTATCCCATTTCCACTCAGGAATAGCCAAAGGTTGAAGGGTGCCAGCAGGCCGTTGGTGCTCTGCTTTAACACGACTACAGACATCGCAACTAGCAATGTATTGAGCAATTTCTCTCTTCATCCTAGTCCACCAAAACCTCTGGCGTAGGTATTGATACATTTTAGTACTACCAGGATGAATGGTGAGAGGGGATTCATGAGCTTCCTTAAGAATCAACTGGCGTAAATGTTATTTCTTGGGAACCACCAAGCGGTTCTCGAAGAAGACAACACCTCGCTCATCCATGGAAAAACATTTCGCAACTCCGCTAGCGATGTTTTACTTAATTCGGGATATGCCCTTATCATACTGTTGGGCGGTTATGATCTGATCCATAAGGTTAGGCTTCGCCACCAGGGTGGATAGGAATCCTCGAGGAACAATGTGAAGATTAATTTTATGAAATTCCTCATGGAGAAGTGGTTGACTTTGTTGTAACATTAGGTTGTTACAATAGGATTTACGACTTAGCGCATCAGCCATGACATTGGCCTTGCCCGGGGTGTAAGTTATTCCTAAGTCGTAATCCAGATCAACTCGACCCAACATCGTTGCCTGAGATTCAAATCCGGTTGGGTGAAGATATATTTCAAACTTTGGTGATCGGTGAAGATCTCGTAACGATTGCCGAGAAGGTAATGTCGCCAAGTTTTGAGTGCATGGACTACAGCTGCAAGCCCTAGATCATGTGTGGGATAGTTTTCCTCATGGGGGTGTAATTTCCATGAAGCATAGGCAATTACCTAACGATCTTGCATGAGTATGCAACCCAGTCCTTGTCGCGAGGCATTGCAATAGATAATAAAGTCCTTGGAGAAATCTGGTGGTACCAGTACGGGAGCAGATGTCAGGCGTCTTTTCAGTTCCTGAAAGCTGAACTCGCACTGTGGGGTCCACTCGAACTTTTTATCTTTCTTGAGGAGTTCAGTTAGAGGTTTAGCAACCTTGGAGAAATTCTCGACGAAGCGGCGGCAATAGCTCGCTAAGCCAAGGAAGCTCCAAACTTGCTTGACCGTCTCAGGTGGAGTCCAATCAAGGACGACTTGAACTCGCTCGGGATTGACAGCAATACCCTTACCAGAGATTACATGGCCTAGATAGGTCACTTCTGGCAACCAAAATTCACACTTGGAGAATTTGGCATAAAGGTGATGCTCTCGAAGTTTCGTCAATACCAGCCTTAGATGTTCGGCATGTTCCTCTTCATTCTTGGAATAGATGAGTATGTCATCGAGGTATACTATGACGAATTTATCCAAATACTCCATGAAGACCGAGTTCATTAACCGAGAGAAGGTGGCTGGGGCATTGGTTAAACCGAAGGACATAACGGTGTACTCATATTGGCCATAACGAGTAACAAAGGTCGTTTTGGGAATGTCCCCGTTTCTGATTTTGATTTGATGGTAGCCCAACCTCAAATCCATCTTGGAAAAGACTGAGGATCCAGCGAGCTGATCATACAGATCGTTGATCCTGGGAAGCGGATACTTGTTCTTGATAGTGACCAAGTTGATAGGTCGGTAATCTACAACCATCCGATCCGTTCCATCCTTCTTCTTGACGAAGAGGACGGGGCAAGCCCAAGGAGAGGAACTAGGACGGATGAAACCCTTTTTCAAGGACTCATCGAGTTGGTTCTTAAGCTCGGCTAGTTCTAAGGGTGCCATCTTATAGGGTCTTCTAGAAATTGGAACGGTTCCTGGAACAAGGTCTATCACAAACTCGACATCCCTGTCAGGTGGAACACCTAGCAGTTCTTCTGGAAAGACATCCGGGAAGTCTCGGACTACCGGAATATCTTCAAGGTCTAGAAGGGGGTTGGCATTTAGGGAGTAAAGCTGGCGCTTGGCCACTCGAGTTAAGACATTGACTGTCTTGCCCGATGGGTGAGTAAGTTGAATGGTTCTAGTGGCACAATCAATCTTAGCATAATGAGCTGACATCCAGTCCATACCCAAGATGATGTTTATGTCCAAGGACTTGAGATCTATTAAGGATGCAAGGACGACAAGTCTATCGACAAGAATTTCATTCCCATGGCTTACTCTAGAGGTTTGCCATCTAGAGCCAGGGGTTTGAATTTCCATGGTAGTGGGCATGTCACAGAATGTTGTGTTATGCAATCAAGCATAGCTCTCAGATATGAATGAATGAGATGCTCCAGTATCGAAAAGAACAGATGCCGGATGGCAATTAACAAGGAGCATACCAAGGACGACGTTAGGATCCTCATGAGCCTCCTCAGCTGAGACATAGTTGACATGGCCACGTGTAGTGGTGACCGGCTTGGCATAGAATGTCTTTCCCGCTGGCTTACCATGGCCAACGGACTTTCCAGACTGATTGGGGTTGTTGTTCTGGGGACACTCTCGACTATAGTGACCCAGCTCTCCACACTTGAAACATGTCACAACATTGGGGCGTGGAGCAGCATTAGTAGCGCGGCCACCATAGGGCTTGGACGGTGCAAACTGCTGGTTGGGGCGAGGCGCCTCGAAGGATGGCCTCGGAATGATCCTGGGTGGCAGTGCCGTGCTTGGAATCCACACCCGACGCTTCTGAGATCTAGAGCAGGATGAAGAGCCAAAATCACGAGAGTGCTTGCATGAAGCGTCATAGTCAGACTGGCCTGTCTCAGCACTGATGGCTTTATTGACCAACTTCTGAAAGGAGGTCCACTCGTGCAGATGAAGATCGCGGCGAAGCTTAGGGCTAAGTCCCTTGCGGAACCTTGCCTGCTTCTTAGCGTCGGTGGATACCTCTTCAGGAGCATATCGTGCCAGATTCCCAAATTCATGACTATATGCATCCACAATCGGTCTTCCTTGGGTGAAATTGCAGAACTCTTCCCTCTTGCGATCTATGAGACCTTCCGGGATGTGATGCTCACGGAAAGCCTCACTGAATTCAGCCCAAGTAGTGATTTGGCCGACCGGGCGCATAGCTTCAAAGTTTTCCCACCAAAGGCTAGCAGGGCCTTCGAGGTGATACGCAGCATAGGTAACCTTATCAGCTTCGGCTACGTTAGCAGAACGTAGCTTGTGTGTGATGCTGCGGAGCCAGTCATCCGCGTCGAGGGGCTCGACGGAATGATTGAACTTTGGTGGGTACAACTTGATGAAGTCATTGATTGACACCAAATCATTTCGCTGATGGCGTGCAATGTTCTGCTCAATCCGCTCCAGCAAGCGGTTAGCCTCACGCTTGTTTCTTTCCGCCTCCAGCATAACTTCGGCCAGAGAAGGCGGGTGAGGCAGATTTTCACCCCTAACTGCACTGGCTTCCCCCTGCTCCGGGGCAGCAGGGTTGCTGCGGGTGTTGACCCTCCTAGGAGAAAACAAGACAATGGTTTAGATAAGGATGGCACAAACTTAGCAAGGAAGTGCAGAATGTAATGGATAACATGGATAGCTAAGATGTTCATTGCACGACATGGTAATATAGAAACTGCCATATATATACCATTGGTCATACACACCGTACATAGTTTAGTACAAGCCCAGGCTAGAGTACAACTATGGTGAAAGACATTACATCTCATCGAAGGCATTCCAAGTTCCTATACATTATTTTTCTACACCTCCGGATCGTGATACATACCAAGTCGTATCCCACAGGTCACGCAGGACTGTGGAGAATACAACTATTACGGTACTAGTGAAACTACTACTAGCTCAGACAGCTTCGTAGTAATCCTCATAGAAGTCACCACCAAAGCCTAGAAGTGGAACATGATCATCTGGGAACAGACGGTCCTGCGGAGCCTGCGGACCATAGGGACTCGGATGTGGCCTTGGTCCCACAGGTGGTGGCAGACGGGGACCACGAGGAGGGGTGATGCCTCCTACATCGCGCCACTCCATACAATCTGGCAATCCAGACCGTACAGGGTACAGGTCCCTCATGTCCATGTATCCTGCTTGCACCGCAGGTGCAAACCGAGTCAAAGTGGCCCAATGATCAGAACGAGTGTGGAAAATCTCCATACGCAAGGCCCGATTTTCGTGGTCCTTATCCTCGAGCATCTCGGCAGTGGTGCGGAGTAGTGACTCCTCATGTGTAGAGTCATAGTACAAGGCCTGATAGTACCCCTGTGCTCCAGGAAGTGAGGCTGGAATGTAACGAAAGTCGGTGTTCTGAAGCAAGGCAGTCCTGGCTCGAATGATAGTCATCATTGAATAGGCTGCATCCTGCACAGACATCTCAATAGTGACCCCAAGTCCATAGGAACAGTTAAGGGGCTTAGTGGCTCTAGGATAAGAGGGATATATCCTGACGGTACAGAGGTACCGACTCTGGTTGAAGTATCTGAACTGCTCCTCGACGGTATATTCCGGATACCACCGATAGCCTGACTCGACCATCACTCGAACCAACATGGCCGTGTGGCCGGGCACATCAAGGAACCGGGTCAGATGAACCACTTGGTTCTGCGAACAGGTGGCCATGTGAAAGCACAGAATAATGCAAAGGCATTAGAATTTTTCTAGGGGAAATCGGACAGCATAACGGCTGTAAATGCTCAGAAAAAGATTCGAGACATCCACAACAGTTTGCAATACCACTCAACAACATCATATCAAGGTTCTGATTCAATTGGCAACATACTAAAAGTAGTAGAAACTGTACTATGGCTGGTAGCAACAATCCTATAAGCTACTACGGATTAGTAACACGTGAACCTAATAGAAGAAGAGAGCCTAGTCCTTAACCCACATTGAATGAGAAGAGAATGACTCAGATCAGAGGGCATAACGTAAAGCAGTAAAAGAGCCTTACGTTCCCTCCCACAATCAATTCCCCTACATATAACTAAAGCATTTCTATACTCGACATCGACCAGTTTGGCTCAACGAACCTATAGGCAGTCCGGCTCTAATGCCCATGCTGTCAGGACCCCGATTCCAAGTCACATCGATCTAGCCGGTAACACCTCATATCACATTGCGGCCTCACGCATGGCATCCCCACGGGTGTCGCCTTACCATGGCCCGGGACCGTTTGCGCCTTTTGGCTCACGTATATGATAGTGTCGCTAGCATCCATATGATAGAGAACCCGGGCCGACATGGCTTGTCGTGAACCCAAAGTGGCACAGACCTATGGAGACAGGCATACATGAATCACATCGAGCATGTCGGTCATCAGCGTGTGAATCCGGGCTATAGCACTGGGCTAATAGGACTCCGGGGAACCCGGGCTGTAACAGGCTAGGGAGGACTCCGAAAGTCACCGCGTGACATTTCCCCGAAGGGACAGACATAGGAACGAAGTCAAACACATGCCGGCCAGTCAAGTGTCCTGAGCAGTAGTGCTGGGCTAGCAGGACTCCGGTGAACCGGGCTGTAGCGGACTACTATGGCTCAAGGAGCACTAGACTACATTTCCCCATAAGAGAGGCTGCCAAGGATAAACAACTAGATTGTCGGATCCCACACATACCAAGCATTTCAATCATACACACAATATGCTCGATATGTGCAAATACAACATGGCATCACAACAAAACTCTACAACTCAAGTACTTTATTTAAAGGCTCAAGAGAGCCATACATAACATGTTCATACAGGTAGGGGTCACATGACCCGACACTCAAGTCATACAAGCATACAAGCACATGCGGAAGCAAATAGTCTGAGTACAGACACTAGAAAGCAAGAAGGCTTCTCGAAGCCTGTCTATCTACATAGGGCCCTCCATGGCCAGGATCACCACCTGGGTGGCAAGTCACTCATCGACGTCGAGATCTACATAAAACCCATCGGAGGGGGCGGTGTTGTCGTCCGAAAACAGTAATTAAGCAAACATGAGTACAAGGTACTCAGCAAGTCTTACATCAGAACCTACTATACATGCTCATTCTCAAGAAGGTGGTGGAGTTATTGCAGCAAGCCAGCTTTGACTCTTTCCTAAGCTATCCTATGAGACACCACTAGTAAATAGTTTTTGCACACGAGTCCACTAATCACCAACACAATACTCCACCCGGGATCCTCCCTCGTCATCCTACGAGAGAGCCATCCTCGATACTCACACTTATCTTGAGTCTTTTTGTAGTAACCATTAACTTGTCTATGAACTGTATAGGCAACCAAGTAGTCCTTTACCGCGGACGCGGCTATTCGAATAGATGGTGTTAACCCTGCTAGGGTGTACTTCTTCATACACGCTCTCACCACTTACCGCCGTTTACACGACATGTACTCGGCAACCTTCAAGCGGAAGCCCATCGAGGGTGTCGGCCACCGGCCTACCTAAACACTCAAGTCTCTAGTCCAGGTTTATCGCCTATCCAGGTTCCATCCGCAGGGAGTCCGGCCGAGGTTTCCACATACGGCCCCGAACGATGTGAACAGGGTCCCGAGACGCCAAACGGGCGCCCGGCATACCCGGCCACGGTGTATCTACCGCAACATAGCCCACCCCTAGGGTCAGCGCTACGCACGGCCGCCAACACATAACCTACAAACACCAGAAACTAATTGCAACTCCTAGACAGAGTACTAGGGTGATTAAGAAGCCGAGAGGGTCCATTGGTTTCAGGCCCAATGTATGGTAGTAACTGAATCTTAAATCACACATACAGATCTCAGTTCTTATGGACGGCCTCAATGAAACAACCCACCATGTACTCCTACATGGCCTCTCATCGATACCTTTACCAAATCATGTTCAACACATCCCTCACATTACCGACATAATCATTTCACTCTAGCCCATCACCCAGATGAACCAGACCTGACACAACTCTAAGCATAGCAGGCATAGCAAGGTAGGAACACATACATGGCTCAATCGACTCCTACACATGCTAGTGGGTTTCATCTAGTTACTGTGGCAATGACAGGTCATGCAGAGGATAAGGGTTCAACTACCACAGCACACAGCAGTTTGAAATGTTGTTGTCTTAAGGCAGTAAATGAGAGCAGAGGCGAGAACATGGATTGTATCGATTATGATCAATTGGGCTGCCTTGCCTGATGAGTGGTAGTTGGGTTACTACCCTCAGTAGGATTACTCGGAGATATCCTTGGAGCAGACCTACCACGAAAGGACACGCAGAAAACATAATCAACACATTGGCAATATGCAACAATATGATGCATGATATGACATGGAAAAATGATGTGTCCTGCCTAATGCAATGTGAAACAAGTTGAAATGGGTCATTTGAATCAAAGATTCAAATGAAAGCTTAAGTCTTATGCATAATAAGTGTATTAGCTTGTTTCACCTAAACAGCAAGGTTAAAGTGTTTTTCATGCATGAAACCATTACAGATGGATAGATTGAATTTTTCTGATCATTTTTCATATATAATTTGTTTGATTTGGAGCTATGGTTGATTTTCTATGATTTTTAGAAGTTTAGGCTATTTTCTGGAATTTCCTATATGAAAATAAATCCAGAAATTAAATAATTGCGTCAGCACTGCGTCACTGTGACGTCAGCGAGTCAAAGGCGCCAGGGCCAGTCAAACCTGACCAGTGGGGCCCACTGGTCGGTGACTCTGTGCACTAACTACGTTTAGTTAGTCTAATTAACTGGGCAGGGCCCACTAGTCAGTGACTATACTAATTAAACTAACCTAGTTAGTTAGCACTAACAGTGTAATTCGCATGTCAGTGAGAGAGAGAGGGAAGTCAACCTGACTCGGCGGGGTCAAACCTCGTCGGTCAGCGGTCAGTGTCTGCCGGCGTTTAGCCGGCGGCGAGGCCAGATGCGGCGGCGTGCTGCGGGATTTGCCCACAGGCCACCATTTGCTGTGCGGAGAGCAGCTATGGGCAGTTGGTGCTCGCTCGCATCCAGCCGTGGTGATGGCTTGGCCGGGGAGTGGCCGGAGCATCGCCGGCGACGAGCTTGGCGGAGGCCGAAGCTCGGGTCAGCTCGTGCGCGTGGCTGCAGTGGCCTAGGCGGCGTGGCGCTAGCACCTACAACATCTACGCGATGCGGTGAGCACGTTGGACATGCTAGCAGGACCGCTAAGCGGCCGGAGCTACATCAGCGACGAGCTCAGGCGGCGGTGCGTTCGGACAAAAGAGGCACGGCGGCTACAGAGCTCTAGCGACGAAGCGGAGAGAAGGGGGAGGAGCAGTAGCTCACTGGGAAGCCGCAGAGATGGTCAGCGTGCTCGGGGAAGGCTCGGTGTGGTCGGAACAGCGACGGCGATCTCGGGCGGCCTGAGGTTGAAGACGACGGCGACGGCGATGTTGCAAGGGCTCCGACGTCATGTGGCTTGACTAGTCGACGTAGTCGACGACGGCGACGCTGCTAGACACGGTGGCGCGGCTCGGGGACGGCGTTGGACGCGGCTGCGACGTGCGGCGGCGCTGGTGACGGCTCGGGCGTCGTCGGGGAGGGCGAGAGAGAGGGTCAGGGGAGGAGAGCGAGTGTCTGCGAGGTCGGGGAGAGAGAGGGGGTTCGTCCCACGTCGACAGCTCGACGAGGGGAGTGGCGAGGCGGCGGGCAGCTGCGTGGCACGCATGCTGTGCTCGCCGTCAAGCAGCTGCTTGCCTGTGCTAGCGAGTGCAAGCAGCTCGCTGGCACAGTAGGTGGGCTGGCCAGTAGGTGGGCCTGCTAGGTGGCTTCCAGGTAAGTCCTCTGTTCCTTTTTGTTTTCTCTTTTTTATTTGCTCTGCTCTATGTATTGAAATGATTAAAATACCATTCCATTTGCAAAAATCCTGGAAATATTCAGAGGCACATTTGAGAATATTCTCAACTGCCTAAAAATGCTTCCAAGATTATTTGAGCATTTTAAAATATTTATAGCATTTAAAATGCCCAAATTCAAATACTTATGGCTTGTTCAAAAATCCACAATGGCTCCATAAATTGCAAGACCATTTTTGGCAGAGGTTTAAACCAGAACCAAAAATGGTGGGCTTTTATGAAGGGTATTTTGGGTTCATTGAATTTCCAATTGTTGGAAATAAGCATTTCCAGGGGGTGTTGGGGTTGATTAGCCCCCATTTCAAGTTTAAAAGAAATTTAAACATGATGCACAAGTTCATCAAATCCTAATGCATGACTAAAAGCAGGGATGTGAAAACCTTTGGGTACAAAACGTCCAAATACTGTCATGATTGCGTCGTAGCATTCTTTGCCCAAGTTGAATTGAGCCTTCAGAGCCATTATTTGTGAGATGGTATCCGGCTGGCAAAGCTCAGTGTGCTCGTGGAGAGGACGTTTTGAAGACTCCAACATTTCATTGAAGGCCTTTGCAGATTCCTCTATATCATCGTTCGAGTCCCAAGGATCATCAAAGTCTCGTACCATAATGCATCCCGGTTCCATGCTCGTCGGTTCGACGACGAAGCACCTCAGCTCTGGCATGTTTGGCAGACTATTGGGGAACATAGTATTTCAAAAAAAATTCCTACAATCAAGCGAGATCTATCTAGGAGAAGCATAGCAACAAGCGAGGAGAGTGTGTCCACGTACCCTCGTAGACCAGAAGCAGAAGCGTTTAGTGACACGGTTGATGTAGTAGAACGTATTCGTGATCCGACCGATCAAGTACCAAATGCACGGCACCTCCGCGATCTGCACACGTTCAGCTCGGTGACGTCCCTCGAACTCTAGATCCAGCTGAGGCCGAGGGAGAGTTTCGTCAATGTGATGACGTGGTGACAATGATGATGAAGTTACTGACGCAGGGCTTCTCCTAAGCACTATGACAATATGATCGAGGTGGAAACCTGTGGAGGGGGGCACCACACACGGCTAAGAAATCAACTTGTGTGTCTATGGGGTGCCCCCTCCCCCGTATATAAAGGAGGGGAGGAGGGGGCCGGCCGGCCTCAAGGAGCGCGCCCAAGGGGGGGGTAATCCTACTCCTACTAGGAGTAGGTTCCTCCCTTTCGTAGTCCAACAAGGAGGGGAAGGAAGGACACATCTCCGATCAATAACCAATAGCGGAACCTGGATGCTTATATTGGCTCCTACATATTCTAAGAAGATCTTTATAGGTCAAACCGCATAACAACATACGTTGTTCCCTTTGTCATCGGTATGTTACTTGCCCGAGATTCAATGGTCGGTATCATCAGGCCTAGTTCAATCTCGTTACCGACAAGTCTCTTTACTCGTTCCTAGTGCATCAACCCAAAACTAACGCATTAGTCACATTGCTTGCAAGGCTTATAGTGATGTGCATTACCGAGAGGGCCCAGAGATACCTCTCTGACAATCGGAGTGACAAATCCTAATCTTGATCTATGCCAACTCAACAAACACCATCGGAGACACCTGTAGAGCATCTTTATAATCACCCAGTTACGTTGTGACGTTTGATAGCACACTAAGTGTTCCTCCGGTATTCAGGACTTGCATAATCTCATAGTCATAGGAACATGTATAAGTCATGAAGAAAGAAATAGTAATAAACTAAACCATCATAGTGCTAAGCTAACGGATGGGTCTAGTCCATCACATCATTCTCTAATGATGTGATCCCGTTCATCAAATGACAACACATGTGCATGGCTAGGAAACTTAACCATCTTTGATTAACGAGCTAGTCAAGTAGAGGCATACTAGGGGCACTCTATTTGTCTATGTATTCACACATGTACTAAGTTTCAGGGAAATACAATTCTAGCATGAATAATAAACATTTATCATGATATAAGGAAATATAAATAACAACTTTATTATTGCCTCTAGGGCATATTTCCTTCAGTCTCCCACTTATACTAGAGTCAATAATCTAGATTACATAGTAATGATTCTAACACCCATGGAGTCTTGGTGCTGATCATGTTTTTCTCGTGAGAGAGGCTTAATCAACAAGTCTCCAACATTCAAATCCATATGTATCTTGCAAATCTCTATGTCTCCCTCCTTGACTTTATCATGGATGGAATTGAAGCGTCTCTTGATGTGCTTGGTTCTCTTGTGAAATCTGGATTCCTTTGCTAAGGCAATTGCACCAGTATTGTCACAAAAGATTTTCATTGGACCCGATGCACTAGGTATTACACCTAGATCGGATATGAACTCCTTCATCCAGACTCTTTCATTTGCTGCTTCCGAAGTAGCTATGTATTCCGCTTCACACGTAGATCCCGCCACGATGCTCTATTTAGAACTGCACCAACTGACAGCTCCACCATTCAATAAAAATATGTATCTGGTTTGTGACTTAGAGTCATCCGGATCAGTGTCAAAGCTTGCATCGACGTAACCATTTATGACAAGCTCTTTATCACCTCCATAAATGAGAAACATATCCTTAGTTCTTTTCAGGTATTTCAGGATATTCTTGACCGATGTCCAATGATCCACTCCTGGATTACTTTGGTACCTCCCTGCTAAACTAATAGCAAGGCACACATCAGGTCTGGTACACATCATTGCATACATGATAGAACCTATGGCTGAGGCATAGGGAATGACTTTCATTTTCTCTCTATCTTCCGCAGTGGTCGGGCATTGAGTCTGACTCAACTTCACACCTTGTAACACAGGCAAGAACCCTTTCTCTGACTGATCCATTTTGAACTTCTTCAAAACTTTATCAAGGTATGTGCTTTATGAAATTCCAATTAAGCATCTCGATCTATCTCTATAGATCTTGATGCCCAATATATAAGCAGCTTCACCGAGGCCTTTCATTGAAAAATTCTTATTCAAGTATCCTTTTATGCTATTCAGAAATTCAGTGTCACTTCCGATCAAAAATATGTTATCCACATATAATATTAGAAATGCTACAGAGCTCCCACTCAATTTCTTGTAAATACAGTCTTCTCCGAAAGTCTGTATAAAACCATAAGCTTTGATCACACTATCAAAGCGTATATTCCAACTCCGAGAGGCTTGCACCAGTCCATAAATGGATCACTGGAGCTTGCACACTTTGTTAGCACCTTTTGGATCGACAAAACCTTCTAGTTGCATCATATACAACTCTTTTTTGAGATATCCATTAAGGAATGCAGTTTTGACATCCATTTCCCAAATTTCATAATCATAAAATGCAGCAATTGCTAACATGATTCAGACAAACTTAAGCATCGCTACAGGTGAGAAGGTCTCATCGTAGTCAACTCCATGAATTTTACAAAAACCTTTCGCAACAAGTCGAGCTTTGTAGACAGTAATATTACCGTCAATGTCAGTCTTCTTCTTGAAGATCCATTTATTCTCTATGGCTTGCCGATCATCGGGCAAGTCAACCAAAGTCCACACTTTGTTCTCATACATGGATCCCGTCTCAGATTTCATGGCCTCAAGCCATTTTGTGGAATCTGGTCTCATCATCGCTTCCTCATAGTTCGTAGGTTTGTCATGGTCATGTAACATGACCTCCAGAACAGGATTACCGTACCACTCTGGTGCGGATCTTGCTCTGGTTGACCTACGAGGTTCGGTAGTAACTTGATCAGAAGTTTCATGATCATCATCATTAGCTTCCTTACTAATTGCTGTAGGAATCACTGGAACTGATTTCTGTGATGAACTACTTTCCAATAAGGGAGAAGGTACAGTTACCTCATCAAGTTCTACTTTCCTCCCACTCACTTATTTTGAGAGAAACTCCTTCTCTAGAAAGGATCCATACTCACCAACAAATATCTTGCCTTCAGATCTGTGATAGGAGGTGTACCCAACAGACTCCTTTGGGTATCCTATGAAGACACATTTCTCCGATTTGGGTTCGAGCTTATCAGGTTGAAGCTTTTTCACATATACAAACTTTTGGAAACGACAATTTGGGTTTCTTGCCAAACCACAGTTCATATGGTGTTGTCTCAATGGATTTCTATGGTGACCTATTTAACGTGAATGCAACCATCTCTAAAGCATAACCCCAAAACGATAGCGGTAAATCAGTAAGAGACATCATAGTGTTGGGGAATGAAGTAATTTCAAAATATTTCCTATGCACACGCAAGATCATGGTGATGCATAGCAACGAGAGGGGAGAGTATCGTCTACATATCCTTGTAGACCGTAAGCGGAAGCGTTATGACAACGTGGTTGATGTAGTCGTACGTCTTCATGATCGACCGATCCTAGCATCGAAAGTATGGCACCTCCGCGATCTGCACACATTCGGCTCGGTGACGTCCCGCGAGCTCACGATCTAGTAGAGCTTCTGGGAAGAGCTTCGTCAGCACGACGGCGTGGTGACAGTGATGATGATGCCACCGACGCAGGGCTTCGCCTAAGCACCACTACGATAGGACCGAGGTGGATTATGGTGGAAGGGGGCACCGCACACGGCTAAGAGATCAATGATCAATTGTTGTGTCCATGGGGTGCCCGCTGCCCCCGTATATAAAGGAGCTAGGGGGAGGCGGCCGACCAAGGAGGAGGGCGCGCCAAGGGGGGAGTCCTACTCCCACCGGGAGTAGGACTCCTCATTTCCTAGTAGGAGTAGGAGAAGGGAAGGAAGCGAGTGAGGAAGAGTAGGAAAGGGGGCGCAACATTATGAATATGTGTATCACTACTATCGAGATTCAACACAAATAGACCACTCTTCAAGGGTGCATGACCATAAAAGATATTACTCATATAAATAGAACAACCATTATTCTCAGATTTAACTGAATAACCGTCTCGCATCAAACAAGATCCAGATATAATGTTAATGCTTAACGCTGGCACCAAATAACAATTATTCAAGTCTAAAACTAATCCCGAAGGTAGATGTAGAGGTAGCATGCCGACGACGATCACATCGACTTTGGAACCATTTCCCACACGCATCGTCACCTCGTCCTTAGCCAGTCTTCGCTTAATCTGTAGTCCCTGTTTCAAGTTGCAAATATTAGCAACAAAACCAGTATCCAATAACCAGGTGCTACTGCGAGCTCTAGTAAGGTACACATCAATAACATGTATATCACATATACCTTTGTTCAACTTTCCATCCTTCTTATCCGCCAAATACTTGGGGCAGTTCTGCTTCCAGTGACCAGTCTGTTTGCAGTAGAAGCACTCAGTCTCAGGCTTAGGTCCAAACTTAGGTTTATTCTCTTGAGCAGCAACTTTTTTTCCGTTCTTTTTTGAAGTTCCCCTTCTTCTTCCCTTTACCCTTTTCTTGAAACTGGTGGTCTTGTTGACCATCAGGACTTGATGCTCCTTCTTCTTGATTTCTACCTCCGCAGCCTTTAGCATTGCGAAGAGCTCGGTAATTGTCTTATCCATCCCTTCCATATTATAGTTCATCACGAAGCTCTTGTAGCTTGGTGGCAGTGATTGAAGATTTCTGTCAATGACACTATCATCCGGAAGATTAACTCCCAGTTGAATCAAGTGATTGTTATACCTAGACATTTTGAGTATATGTTCACTGGCAGAACTATTATCCTCCATCTTGCAGTTGTAGAACTTATTGGGGACTTGATATCTCTCAATCCGGGCATTTGCTTGAAATATTAACTTCAACTCCTGGAACATCTCATATGCTCGATGACATTCAAAATGTCGTTGAAGTCTCGGTTCTAAGCCGTAAAGCATGGCACACTGAACTATTGAGTAGTCATCAGCCTTGCTCTGCCAGACGTTCTTAACGTCGTCAGTAGCATCTGTAGCATGCCTAGCACCCAGCGGTGCTTCCAGGACGTAATTCTTCTATGCAGCAATGAGGATAATCCTCAAGTTATGGACCCAGTCCATGTAATTGCTACCATCATTTTTGAACTTTGCTTTCTCAAGGAACGCATTAAAATTCAACAGAACAACAACATGGGCCATCTATCACAATGACATAGACAAGAAAAATACTATCAGGTACGAAGTTCATGATAAATTTAGGTTCAATTAATCATATTACTTAAGAACTCCCACTTGGATAGACATATCCCTCTAATCATCTAAGTGATCATGTGATCCATATCAACTAAACCATAACCGATCATCACGTGAGATGGAGTAGTTTTCAATGGTGAACATCTCTATGTTGATCATATCTACTATATGATTCATGTTCCACCTTTCGGTCTCAGTGTTCCGAGGCCATATCTGCATATGCTAGGCTCATCAAGTTTAACCCGAGTATTCTGCGTGTGCAAAACTGTCTTACACCCGTTGTAGATGAACGTTGAGCTTATCACACCCGATCATCACGTGGTGTCTCGGCACGACGAACTTTGGCAACGGTGCATACTCAGGGAGAACACTTTTATCTTGAAATTTAGTGAGAGATCATCTTATAATGCTACCGTCAAACTAAGCAAAATAAGATGCATAAAGGATAAACATCACATGCAATCAATATAAGTGATATGATATGGCCATCATCATCTTGTGCCTTTGATCTCCATCTCCAAAGCACTGTCATGATCACCATCGTCAACAGTGTGACACCTTGATCTCCATCGTAGCATCGTTGTCGTCTCACCAACTATTACTTCTACGACTATCGCTACCGCTTAGTGATAAAGTAAAGCAATTACATGGCGATTGCATTGCACACAATAAAGTGACAACCATATGGCTCCTGCCAGTTGCCGATAACTCCGTTACAAAATATGATCATCTCATACAATAAATATAGCATCATGTCTTGACCATATCACATCACAATATGCCCTGCAAAAACAAGTTAGACATCCTCTACTTTGTTATTGCAAGTTTTACGTGGCTGCTACGGGCTGAGCAAGAACCGTTCTTACCTACACATCAAAACCACGACGATTTCGTCATGTTAGTGCTGTTTTAACCTTCACAAGGAGCGGGCGTAGCCACACTCGGTTCAACTAAAGTTGGAGAAACTGACACCCGCCAGCCACCTGTGTGCAAAGCACGTTGGTAGAACCAGTCTTACGTAAGTGTACACGTAATGTCGGTCCGGGCCGCTTCATCCAACAATACCGCCGAACCAAAGTATGACATGCTGGTAAGCAGTATGACTTGTATCGCCCACAACTCACTTGTGTTCTACTCGTGCATATAACATCTACGCATAAACCTGGCTCTGATACAACTGTTGGGGAACGCAGTAATTTCAAAAAAATTCCTGCGCACACGGAAGATCATGGTGATGCATAGCAACGAGAGGGGAGAGTATCGTCTACATAGCCTTGTAGACCGTAAGAGGAAGCATTATGACAACACGGTTGATGTAGTCGTACGTCTTCACGATCGACCGATCCTAGCACCGAAAGTACGGCACCTCCGTGATCTGCACACATTCAGCTCGGTGACGTCCCGCGAGCTCACGATCTAGTAGAGTTTCCGGGAAGAGCTTCGTCAGCACGACGGTGTGGTGACGGTGATGATGATGCTACCGACGCAGGGCTTCGCCTAAGCACCACTACTATATGACCGAGGTGGGTTATGGTGGAGGGGGTGGTACCGCACACGGCTAAGAGATCAATGATCAATTGTTGTGTCCATGGGGTGCCCCCCTGCCCCCGTATATAAAGGAGCTAGGCGGGAGGCGGCCGGCCAAGGACGAGGGTGCGCCAAGTGGGGAGTCCTACTCCCACCGGGAGTAGGACTCCTCCTTTCCTAGTAGGAGTAGGAGAAGGGAAGGAAGGGAGAGAGGAAGATAAGGAAAGGGGGTGCCGCCCCCCTCCTTGTCCAATTCGGACTAGAGGGGGAGGGGGCGCGGCTGCCCTTGGCTGCCCCTCCTCTTCTCCCACTAGGGCCCATTAGGCCCAATATACTCCCCGGGGGGTTCCGGTAACCCCCCGGTACTCCGGTATATGCCTGAAGCCTCCCGAAACACTTCCGGTGTCCGAACATAGTCGTCCAATATATAGGTATTTACATATCGACCATTTCGAGACTCCTCGTCATGTCCGTGATCATATCCGGGACTCCGAACTACCTTCGGTACATCAAAACACAAAAACTCATAATACCAATCGTCACAGAACTTTAAGCGTGCGAACCCTACGGGTTCGAGAACTATGTACAGATGACCGAGACACGTCTCCGGCCATTAACCAATAGCGGAACCTAGATGCTCATATTGGTTCCTACATATTCTACGAAGATCTTTATCGGTCAAACCGCATAACAATATACGTTGTTCCCTTTGACATCGGTAAGTTACTTGCCCGAGATTCGATCGTCGGTATCTTAATACCTAGCTCAATCTCGCTACTGGCAAGTCTCTTTACTCGTTCCATAGTGCATCATCCCATAACTAACTCATTAGTCACATTGCTTGCAAGGCTTATAGTGATGTGCATTACCGAGAGGGCCCAGAGATACCTCTCCGACAATCAGAGTGACAAATCCTATTCTTGATCTATGCCAACTCAACAAACACCATCGGAGACACCTGTAGAGCACCGTTATAATCACGCAGTTATGTTGTGACATTTGGTAGCACACAAAGTGTTCTTCTAGTATTCGGGAGTTGCATAATCTCATAGTTATAGGAACATGTATAAGTCATGGAGAAAGCAATAGCAGTAAACTAAACGATCAGGTGCTAAGCTAACGAAATGGGTCAAGTCAATCACATCATTCTCCTAATGATGTGATCTCGTTAATCAAATGACAACTCATGTCCATGGTTAGGAAACTCAACCATCTTTGATGAATGAGCTAGCCAAGTAGAGGCATACTAGTGACACTATGTTTGTCTATGTATTCACACATGTATTATGTTTCCGTTTAATACAATTCTAGCATGAATAATAAACATTTATCATGATATGAGGAAATATATAATAACTTTATTATTGCCTCTAGGACATATTTCCTTCACATAGAACGCACCATATCTAATAAAGTGTGGTTACGACGTCCGGACACACCATTATGTTGTGGTGTTCTAGGTGGCGTGAGTTGCGAAACTATTCCGCATTGTTTCAAATTAAGACCAAATTCATAACTCAAATATTCACCTCCACGATCAGATCATAGAAACTTGATTTTTTTGTTACGATGATTTTCCACTTCACTCTGAAATTCTTTGAACTTTTCAAATGTTTCAGACTTATGTTTCATTAAGTAGATATACCAAAAATTTGCTCAAATCATCTGTGAAGGTCAAAAAATAACGATACCCGCCGTGACCATCAACACTCATCAGACCGCATACATCAATATGTATTGTTTCCAATAAGTCTGTGTAGCGACCCAACCTCAAACGGTCAAGTCTCTGTGCTTCAGTGTCATCCCTGGATCGGTAATGCTAACACACACAGTACTCAAGGATTTATAACAGAGTAGCAATCACACACTTATTACATCGAATGTCTCCAAAGAGAACTTGTTACAATAAATATGGCTTAAGGCCATCTAATACGATAACAGCGGAAGGCTTGGAAGATAAAGTGAGTCCATTAACTCCAATGGCATAGCTGAGCTGCACGGCAACGACCTAAGGAACCTTACTCCTCGTCTGAAAAGTCTGCAACATAATACGTTGCAGCCCGAAAACGGGTCAGCACATGGAATATGCTGGCAAAGTAACACAATAGAGAAAGAACAGAATAATGCTATCACTACATGCATATTTGGCTGGTGGAAAGCTCTATGGTTATAGTTTTTGCGAAAAGCCAATTTTCCCTACAACAAAGCAATAGATTTTAATTTAACTATCATGGTAGTTGAAACATCATCGAGAAGGTTCCTCCAACTCAATCCCAATTAAAGTAATTATCAACCCAACAATATTATTTTAAAGAGTGATGAGATACTTAAGATACTCCAAGTACTAGATACTCAAGATGTCCATAACCGGGGACACGGCTAACCATGATTAGTTTGTACAATCTGCAGAGGTTTGTGCACTTTTCCCCACAAGACTCGATCACCTCCGTTGAATTTCTCACACTACATGATGTTTGAGAAACGGATGACCGAGACACAGTCTTTCAGAAACATTAACTCTCTACTCCGGGCAGACCATACCAAACCTACAACCCACTACATGCTGATCCACCTCTTCAAAAGATTCACGTAACTTACTCAACTATGCTAGAGCCCATAATAGCTTGTGGCTGCACATGGAAGTTTCTAGCATGAATCATCTCAGTTCCCTTTGAGCCTAGGTGGCGATCCATAGGAAAAATCACACGGAACCCCAGGATTTCCAAAAATACAGCCAACATTGGGTACTCCAGGTGCCTCAATCCACCCAGATCTGTATTCAAGTTGCCACCTTAAGTTAAACCATTATTTAACAATCTCACATCTGTCATGGATTTCACTCACCATGTCTACGATCATAGCCTAGCAATATAAGCAATTCGTATAAGTAACTCCCAAGGTTTGAATATAACAGGGCAATAGGTTCTACCTCATCAACTACATCCCACCCACATGCTAATGACATCCTAACCATGCAATGTTTGAGGATTGGAACTAATGCATAAAAACTGGGTGATAAAGGGATATGATCGAAGTGTTACTTGCCTTGCTGACGATCCGCGAAACCTAGGGACTCCAAATAACACGCTTCACACTCCGGGAATTCTATCACAAATAAACAATAGCATACATAAGCAATCAAGCAAAGAAGCACGGGTAAAACTCAAATAGGAAGATCTACCAGAAAGTTCAACTTAAGAACTCCGGTTAGCAAAAAGAATCAAATCAAACGGAGCAACGAAACTCAAACGGCGAAAGAAACAATATCCGTTTACTAATCTGGACCTAGGTCAAATTTTACAGTATTAAAAACTTGTTCAAGTTGATTAAGCAGAAAGAGGGTCTCGAGACGAAGATCTAGGCGCTTGAATCGCCTGATTCCGACAAACGAGCGAAAAGATAAACTAGAACGAAGATCGGATCAGAAATCGCGATCAGAAATAATCGCGGAAAAATCCGATAAGAAAACTGACGAACAGGCTAACGGACGAGCGTTCGTTGTCTGTAACTAACGGGCGAAAACCATTCATTAAAACGAACGTACGGATGAACATCCGCTAAAGAGAAAAACCGGCGAACCGAAAAAAACGAACTAGGGGTTTAAAAAAAACTGGATCGGGTTTTCTTAAAAAAACCGGCGGCAATGGCTACCTCGTCGGTCCAGCGAGACGCGGTGGCGACGGCGGGGTGAGGCGCGGCAGCGGTAGTGGCGGCAAGGTGCGGCGCGGGCGGGGCGCGGCTGCGGCGGGGCTGCGAGCGGCGGTGGCGGGTGGTGGTGGCGGTGGGGGGGCTGGGTATTTAAGAGGGGAGGGGAGGGGTGGCTTGGGGAGGGGGCAAGGGCGGCGGGGGCGGAGTCCTGGCCGGACTCCCGGTCCGCGGCGGCGTGGCGGCGTCGGTCTCCTGGAGGGAGACGGCGTCGCGGGGGAGGTAGGCCAGCGGCTGGGCTTCGGCCCAGTTAGCCACTGCGCACTTTTTTTAAAAAAATTCCGCCGAACAGAAAAAAATCCTAGAAAATAAAATAAAAATCTTAAAATGCCAAAACAAATTTTCACCGTCTAAGTAAAATATTTAGAACGAGATGAACATTTTCTTGGCCCTAAATTGCGATTTTGAAAAACGTGCAATTTTTCTAATGCAAACAAAATTGCAATAAAATCCAAATAAAACAAATATTTGATTTTAATATTTTTCCTCCAATATTTCAATTATTTTGGAGAAGTCAGATTATCTCCTCTCATATATTAATATGAAATATTTTTGGAGAGAAAAATAATTAAAACCAAAAGTCCTCATTTCAATATTTGCGGATGACTTCAACCTCCTCCACTTTGCGGATGAGAAGAATAATGACCGCGTGAACTTTGCCCGGATGCAAATGTTCAATGATTGCATTGCGGACCATGGTCTTCGTGAGCTTGATAGGGTTGGTGCCAGGTTTACAAGGACCAACCACCAAGCAAACCGAACCTGTTCTGTCCTGGACCGGGTTCTAGTCTCGCCTGATTGGGAGTTTCACTCCCCACTTGCTTCGCTCCATGCCATCACACAGATTGGGTCAGACCATGTTCCTCTTCTCCTCTCCTCGGAGAATGAGCGCCCCACTCCTCTGTCGCAGTTCTGGTTCGAAACATTTTGGCTCCACCAGAATGGTTTTATCGCCTTGCCCCCCATCGGGGCCTTTCGGCAGTTGACGACTGGCACTTCTGTGCCAAGATTTCCTGGCATATTATGAAGGGGTGGGTGCCAACCTTGGCCGTGATCTCCACAAGCAGAAAAAGTCCATCCTCATGGCCATTCAGGCCCTGTATATTTGCGTGGACTCGGTTGGCCTCGGCCCTGATGAGTGGCTGCAACGGTACGATCTAGAAGACCAACTTTCGGTCATATACATGAACGAGGAGGCTTATTGGCACTTGCGAAGGACCCATAAATGGGTCCTCAAAGGGGATGCCAACACCACCTATGTTCAGGCCATTGCCAATGGCCGCCTGTGGCGCAACACGACCCCGTTGTTGTGGGATGGTGATACCCTTATCCAGCGCCCGGCCGACATCCGGTATCACGTGGACGGCTTTTACAAAGCCCTATTCGCTACTTCCCCTAGGGGAGGCCTAGCCCTTGCGGGCGACTTCTGGCCGACCATGCAATGCGTCACAGCTGCGGAGAATGCCGGCCTCACGGCCCCTTTCTCTGAACAGGAGGTTTGGTTGGCCAATAAGGGTATGAACCCGTCCTCCACGCCGGGCCCCGATGGCCTCCCAGTGAAGTTCTTCCAAGCTTTTTGGGATGTGATAAAGCTGGAGGTGATGGCCCTCTTTCAAGAATTCTATAGAGGCACTTGAAATCTCCGTCACCTAAACTATGGGGGTCATTATGCTTATCCCCAAGGCCCCTGGTGCGACAGATATTAGGCAATTCTGGCTGATTACCGTGATCAACGTGATCTCCCGCATCTTGGCGATGGGGTAAGCCAATAGGGTGACCCCTTTGTCCAACCACATCACTCACCCGGATTAGTCGGCCTTCATCCTGGGCTGGTGCATCCTTGACGGAGTCCTAGTCTTTCATGAGGTTCTCCATGAGGTTCGTGCCAAGCACCTGAAGGCTGTTTTCCTGAAGATCGACATCCATAAGGCCTACGACACCGTCAGCTGGCCATTCCTTCTGGAAGTGTTGATTAGGAAGGGCTTCGATGATCGGTGGATCACAAGGGTCATGCAGCTGGTATCCTCTGGCCAAACCGCCATCAACATCAATTGGGAGATTGGCCCTTATTTCCCCACCCTATGTTGGGCCAGACATGGTCACCCGTTTTCCCTTTCCTTTTCAACATGGTGGTCGACGCTCTCGCGGCCATCCTTGACAAGGCAAAGGTGGCAGGCCACATTCGTGGCATCGTCCCCCACCTTACAAGTGGCATTGGAGTCTCTATGCTCCAACACGCCGATGACACCATTATTATGGTCGAGGGATCCGCGATGGATATCATGAACCTCAAGTTCCTCCTCCTATGCTTCCAACACATGTGGGGTCTCAAGATCAACTTCGACAAGAGCCAGCTGATGGTGTTAGGCTACTCTCCAAAGGAGAGTCAGACTATTGCCAACCGGTTTAATTGCCCATTGGGTTCTTTCCCCACAACCTACTTGGGGATCCCCATTAGCAACTCCCGCCTGACGGTGGCTGATTTGAGGCCTTCGGTGCTCAAACTCCAACACCGCATTGAACCCTGGTAGGGTAGATGGCTCTCAAAGGCAGCTCAGACCATTCTCATTAACTCCAACCTGTCCAGCCTCATGTTGTTCATTATGAGCTTCTACAGCCTACCCGAGACTTTGCACCATGAGATTGGCACAATCCAAGCTCGCTTTTTCTGGGCGGGCGAGGGAGACAATTAGAAATATCACATGGTTCGATGGTCTGAGGTCTGCAAGCCTCACGACCAAGGTGGCCTTGGGATTATGTCCTCCAAACGCATGAAAATCGCTCTCCTTGCTCGTTGGCTTGGCGGATCTCCAGTGGTGAGGGTGGTCTTTGGCTGCAGATTATCCAAAATAAATATCTACGCGGCCAACCCCTGGCCTTCTGCCAACGGACTGGTGGCTACCAGTTCTGGCAGTCCATTATTCAGCTGCTCCCTGCGCTCTGGATTGGGACCTCCATCGCGATAGGAATAGGCTCTAGTACCCTATTCTTCTTCGATAGGTGGGCGGGTGACGCTCCCTTCGCTACCCGCTTCCCGGACTTGTTTGCCATTGCTGTGGACCCTCGGGTCTCCATCGAGTCGGCCCTTATTGACTTAGAGCGCCTCGCCTTCAGGCGGCCCTTTGGGCCCCTTGAAGTGAGTGCATGGCACGAGCTCTTGGACTCCATTGCTCTACACGAGCCAGACCTCTCGCGCTCCCAGGACCTTGTGTCCTGGCACTTAGAGCCTTCGAGCAACTTCTCCACCAAATCCCTCTATAGGGCTATCGCTCCCTCCCCCACCCCGGATCCACTCATATTGATCTGGGAGATCAAATTGCCCCTAAAGATCAGGATATTTCTCTGGCAATGGATCCGTGGGCGTGTTCTGTCAGGAGTGGTGGTGCTGAAGCGTAATGGCCCCGGTGATGGGATGTGCCCCCCTGTGTGGGATGCCCGAGGATTCTAATCATATCTTCTTCTCTTGCGTTGCTACTCAATTCTTGTGGAGTTGCCTCCGCGAAGCGGTCAGTGTTCATTGGTGCAACACCAACTTCCCGGAGCTCTTCGACAAGGTTTAGGCCTCGCCCTGGCCTAGCCGCCACATTAGGTTGCTGGCGATTCGGGTCCTTGCATGGACACTGTGGACTATATGCAACAAGCTCGTGATCCAGCGCGTGCCCCTTCGACGATCGACTGACGCAATTTTTAGAATGTGTGGCTACCTACAGCTTTGGCGGCCGCTTAGCCGCCCCTAGGATCTTGACGCCGTTAACAACATCATCGCTTCCCTCCGTGCGTTGGCCATCCGCTTGGCGCCGCTGCTCGCTCCGCCACCTCCTGAGTCGGATTAGACCATTTAGTTTTTGTCTTACCTGCGGCCTGGCCTTGTGTTTTATGTTTTGGGCTTCTTGAGCTGTGCCCTCAGTAGAACCTAGTACTTCTCGTCTTTTGGTGTGTGTGTGTGTGTGTGAACTTTGTTGTACTCGTTGGCTGTGGTGGTTGCATTACTTATAAAGCGGGGTGCAAGCCTTTTTGGTAGAATTTTAGGTTGTTCATCGTCTTGGCTTCGGCGGTGACGATGAAGGCGTTGAATAAAGATTATTTGGATCCGTTGCTGACAAGGCCATCAGTCCTATGGTTGGGTATGGGTTTGAAGACGAGTCTATTCAAGTAAGGATGGCGTGCCGGTGGAGGCATCCTCATGGTGGGCCTGTGTTCTCGGGTTCCGCCGCTGCGACGAGGTTTGCTCCAACATCGGCGTAGAGCTTCGGAGGTAGTCGAGGAGCAAATACAGATTGTGGTCTGCATCAACGACATCTGGAAGACGGAATGTGTGTTGGGTTGGTGGTTGGTGGATCGCAGGTATGGTTTCCTCCTTCGGTGTCTTAGTTGTGGTGTGATGCCAGATCTAGAGTTCGATGGTGTGTCCAGGGTATTGCCCTGGTCTGATTCGTTCAACGACAAGGGCTTCACTTTTGGTGAGCCACCTTGGTGGTCGGCAAAGTTGCATATCAGCACTGGAGCCGCGTCGAGCTCGGGTGAGGAGGTGATCCGTCATTCTTTTCTTTGGTGGTTGCTGTGGTGGTGCCGGAGGCATGTGACATGCGTTGGTATCAAGCTCAGAGATGTTCTGCTATCTTTTTCAGTTTTGTCATGTCGGTCCTTACGTGACTTGTACTTTGATCTTTGTGATATGAATGAGACACATATTACCATGAAATTTGTTTGTTTGTTTGTCTGAAAAAGCAAGATTTGCTTGCTCACAGGCCTGGGCCTTGTTTGTTAGAGAAAAAGAACTTACTTGCTCGTAAAAGAAGTTTGGGTGGCTAGGAAAGTAGGAAAAACCCTAGTTGCGAGTCACCTATGACAAGAGCTCGCGCACATGCCATCGAAACCGAGGTAAACTCACTCTTCTACGAGATTGATATGGATATGGATGGAACTTGGATGCTACCTCACAAAGAGTGTTATGAGTCATTAGGTACGAAGACGACCTCCACCAAGCAGCTAAGGAGCATCCCCAAGTCCTAGGAGAAGGACCCCAAGGCCACAAGGAAGACGGAGACAGTTGTTAAGACGAAGACTGCACCTCCCAGGCAACCCTGTGCACACGGGCCTCCCTGACCCCGTGCTAAATGCATCCATGTCCCAACACGACATGGACGAAAACCAACTTGGTTCTAGATGCATCCATTTGAGGGACAAGCTTTTTCGGATGGAGGGAGTATAATGTTAAAAAAAATCAAAAAACTTAAAATAAAAGATAAACGGGTCGGGCCGTGCTGACCCGCCTGCTCAGCCTAGCAGCCCAAGCACAGCCCATGGCGTGCCGCTTGCCTGGCACAACCCGATTAGAGTGTGCTTGGCCTAGCCCGCCATGTGTCGTGTGAGCATGCTCGCGGACTGGCATTGCCAGGCCCGGCCATTTGGCCAGCTTTGTGGGCACCTCTCTAACCTGTCTGAGTGAAATGTGGCAAACTTATTTTAATGGGGTTAATGGGCTTCTGACCCGTAACCGGATACCGTGTTCATCCGCGAACGGAACCAGATCGCCGACACGGATGAGGGAGCCGGACGCTCAAAGTTAGCTGCATAGATTTCATGCTGAATTTCAGGCACTCGCTCCTAGGCTCTTCCCACGCTCTCCCTCCACCTCGTGCCACTCCGGCTGAGGTGTACACCCAATAATCGCCGTGGCCACTCCGGCGTCGGCGCCTAGATAGCCTTTGGAGATCCGTTGTTATGCTCCTCTAGGCATGGTCTCCCCCCTCCTCGCTGGCTCGCGCGGTTCTCATCTCTCTCATGTGGAGGGACCTCTCCTCCGATGAAGATGACGGTGAGGTGGCATGATACGTCTCCAATGTATCTATAATTTTTTTTATTGTTCCATGCTGTTATATTATCATTCTTGGATGTTTTACAATCATTTTATAGCAACTATATATCATTTTTTGGGACTAACCTATTGACATAGTGCCCAGTGCTAGTTGCTGTTTTTTGCTTGTTTTTTACTTCGCAGAATATCCCTATCAAACGGAGTCCAAACGCAGTGAAACTTTTTGGACATTTTTTGGACCAGAAGACAACCTAGGCGCCAAGAAAGGAACCGAGGGCAGGCCTGCGGGGACCACAAGACACCAGGGCACGCCTAGGAATCCAGGCAGGCCCTGGTGGGTTGTGGGGCCCACGGGGGTCTCCTGCACTGCCTCTTCGCCCTATAAATTCCCAAATATTCTAGAAACCCAAGGGGAGCCAATGAAACACAATTCCAGCCACCGCAAGTTCCAGAACCACGAGATACAATCTAACACCATCACAGATGGGTTCACCATCCTCATTGGTGCCTCTCCGTTGATGCGTGAGTAGTCCACCATAGACCTAAGGGTCCGTAGGCAGTAGCTAGATGGCTTCTTCTCTCTTTTTGATTCTCACTACAATGGTCTCTTGGAGATCTATTTGATGTACACCTTTTTGCGGTGTGTTTGTTGGTATCTGATGAACTTTGAGTTTATGATCATATCTATATCCATGAATATTATTTGGGTCTTCTTTGACCTCTTATATGCATGATTATTTATAGCCTCGTATTTCTTCTTCGAATCTTTGGTTTAGTTAGGCCAACTAGATTGATTTTTCTTGCCATGGGAAGATGTGCTTTGTGATGGGTTCAATCTTGCGGTGTCCTCTCCCAGTGACAGAAGGGGCAGCGAGGCACGCATGTATCGTTGCTATTAAGGATAACAAGATGGGGTCTATTCCTACATGAATAGATCTTGTCTACATCATGTCATCATTCTTATTGCATTATTTTGTTTCTCCATGAACTTAATACACTAGATGCATGCTGGATAGCGGTCGATGTGTGGAGTAATAGTAGTAGATGCAGGCAGGAGTTGGTCTACTAATCTTGGACGTGATGCCTATATATTGATCATTTCCTTGGATATCAGCATAATTATTCGATCTTGTATCAATTGCCCAATAGTAATTTGTTTACCACTGTATGCTATTTTCTCGAGAGAAACCACTAGTGAAATCTACGGCCCACGGGTCTATCTTTTATCATATTGCTTTTAATCTATTTTTATTCGCATTTGTTTTCAGATCTATTATTTCAAAACCCCAAAAATACCTTGTTGCACTTTTTCTTTATTTATTTTGTTTTGTGTTTTTTCAGATCTATTTATCCAAACACATATAAACCAATCTATCTTTTTATCGAGGAAGGATTGACAACCCCTCTTATGCGTTGGGCTGCGAGGATTTGTTCTTTGTGTGCAGTTACCGTTTACATAGTGTTGCTTGGATCTCCTACTAGATTGATACCTTGGTTTCACAACTGAGGGAAATACCTACCATAGTTGTACTGCATCACCCCTTCCTCTTTGGGGAAATACTGACGCAGCTTCAAGCCGCATCATGGCGTTGCGGCGCTCGTACTGTGAGCTTCTTAGGAGCAGGACACCTTCTTCCCCTCCAGCAGCCAGATATCTGTTGCCTATGCCGATGGGTGCTCCTTTTCCTGACCGTGCGTTAGGTGCTTGACGCTTGGCCTCCATCATTGTTGTGGAGCCTAAGTCGTGGGAGGAGCCACGGGCTGGGCATGGGACATGGCAGTTTGTGGAGGAGGGGGTTGGGCGTCAGGGCCGTGAGTGTCGCCGCTTCCTTCCACGGACATCATCCCGGAGTTCTCACTGAATCTCGAAGACCTCTGCTTAACTGCATGTGACATGGCCATGTCACGGGGATCTGCACTAATGCCATTGTCTACCTGTGCTGCAGGGGTGAGTGGTGATACTTCTCCAATGTATCTACAATTTATGAAGTATTCACACCATGTTTACAATAATTTTGTATGGTTTTGATATGATTTGAATGGAACTAACCTGGATTGATGTTGTTTTGAGCAGAACTACCGCGGTGTTGTTTTTTGTGCATAAATAGAAGTTCTCAGAATGGGCTGAAACTTTTTGACATTTTTTTGGAACAAAAGAGACCCCGAACCTTCGTGGAAAGACTAGAAGAGCCACAAGGCAGCCACAAGCCACCTGGGCACAGGGGGTGATGGTGCCCAAGTGGCTTGTGGGCCCGTAGTAACCCCTTTTCGCGTGATTCCAACGCTGAAGATTCCTATAAATAGAGAAACCGCCAGAAGTAAAGCTAAAACTTTGACTCCATCGCCACAATCCTCTATACCAAAGAGATCCCATCTAGAGCCCTGTTCTGGCACCCTGCCAGAGGGGGAATTCATCACCAGAAGCCATCTTCCTCATCCCGGCGGTCTCCATGATGAGGAGGGAGTAGTTCATCCTCGGGGCCGAGGGTATGTACCAGTAGCTATGTGTTTGATCTCTCTCTCTCCCTCCCTCTCTCTTGTGTTCTTGATTTGGCATGATCGTCATGTACCGCAAGCTTTGTTAATATAGTTGAATCATATGGTGTCCCCCCTCTCTCTATCTTGTTGTGATGAATTGAGTTTTTACCTTTGAGGTTTCGCTATTATCGGATTGAATATTTTGGATTTGAGAACACTTGATGTATGTCTTGCATGTGGATACCCGTGGTGACAATGGGGTCTTCTATTGATTCACTTGATATATGTTTTGGCAATCAACTTGCGGATTCCCATGGTGACATTGCGGTAATCTAGGCATAGAGGTTGATGCATGTTTGCGTTCTTCTTTCTCCGATAGAAACCTTGGGGCACTCTTTGAAGTTCTTTGTGTTGGATTGAATATTATGAATCTGGAGTTGTTTGATGCATATCAAATAATCAACTCACGGATACTTTTGGTGACATTGGAGTATCGAGGTCACATTAGAGTTTGTTGATGTGTATTATATGGTGTTATTTTAGTACAAACTCTAGAGCTGTTTGTGACACTTATAGGGATGGCTCAATAGATTGACTGGAAAAGATAACTTCGAGGTGGTTTTGTACCCTACAATAATTCATCTTATGTTCTCCGCTAGATGAGAACTTTGGAGTGACTCTTTGTCGCACGTTGAGGGATTGTTATATGATTCAATTATGTTAGCACTATTGAGAGATTGCACTAGTGAAACTATGAACCCTAGACCTTTTTTCTAAGCATTGCAATACCGTTTGTGCTCTGTTTTATCACTTGCTACCTTGCTATTTTTATATTTTCATATTTGAAAAGCCTATATATACTATCCATACTACACTTGTATCACCGAACTAGTGCACCTATACAATTTACCATTGTATTTGGTGTGTTGGGGACACAAGAGATTTCTTGTATTTGATTGCAGGGTTATTTGAGAGAGCCCATCTTCATACTATGCCTCCCACGGATTGATACACCTTAGGTCATCCACTTTAGGGAAAATTGCTACCATCCTACCAAATTCTGCGCTTGGAGGCCCAACACGAGTCTACAATAATTAATTGTGTAGTAGACATCAAGCTCTTTTCTAGCGTCATTACCGAGGAGGTGGGTGCTTTTAGGTATATCTTTAGATCTTGCAATTGAATCTTTTAGTTTCTTGTTTTATCATTAGTTTGGTTTATAAAAGAAAACTACAAAAAAATATGGAATTGAGGTTGCCTCATATGCTTCATATTTATAATGTCTTTCTTGAACATGATGGATCAGAAAATTGTGCCGAAGTGTTAGAAGAAGAATTCAATAAAATGCTAGGCATAAAATCTCTGAATGTTGAGAATGATTGCAATGTTGTTGGTATGCTTTCTATGAATATCCATGATGCTAATGATATGCAAAGCCATAAGCTTGGGGATGTTGTGTTTGATGAAGATGATATTTCTAGTCCCCCAAGTTTTGATGAGCAAATTTATTATGATGATAGCATGCCTCCTATTTATGATGATTATAATGAAGAAAATGCATTTGGAAGAGTGTCAACTCTAGGTTATAATGACCCACTATGTTGGAGGGTGTAGAATCTTATTGTAATAATTATGAAAGTGGATTTGGAGAGGTCATGACTTTATTTAATGATGATTCCTCTATTCTGGAAGAGGTTTCAATTGATTATTATGAGAACAAAGTTGCTATCTGTGATGATTACTGTGATGACATGTATGCTATAAAGAGTAATGATAACCATGGAACTTGTCATCGTGATTTTTATGTTCAATTTGATTATGTCAATCAAGTATCCCATGATAGTTATTTTGTAGAGATTGCTCCCAGTACTTTAATGAGAAGAAGATTGATTATGTGGAAAGTAGTAAAATTTATATGCTTATGAGTCATGAAAAGAATGCTTTATGTGATAAATATATTGTTGATTCATTCATGATGCTACTGAAAATTATTATGAGAGAGGAACATATGCTTTTACACATCTCAATAATATCAAGTTTCCTCTCTTTATGTTGAAAGTTTTGAAGTATTGCTTGTTTTGCCTTCCTATGCTAGTTGATTCTTGCTCCCATAAATTGTTTGCTCACAAAATCGCTATGCATAGGAAGTAGGATAGGCTTAAATGTGCTAGTCATATGCTTAATGATGCTCCCGTAATGTTTGAATTCTTTACTTTTATGTGAGCATCATTGAAATCATCATGCCTATCTAAAAAGGCATTAAAGAAAACAGCTTGTTGGGAGAAAACCAAATACTTATGCCTATTATTTTTGTGCGTTCACATGATTAAGCTACTATAGTAATCATGTTTTATAGCTTTTGTTTCAATACAGTACCAAGTAAAGCCTTTGGGATGGTGTGGATGACAGTTGACTTCATTCTATGCAAAAACCGAAACTTTTGCGCCCAGTAATAGAATTGTTTAAAATCACTGGAGCATCAAAAAAATCTGAATTTTTTTACACATTATTAATATAAAAATTACCTATGTTGTCCTAATTTGTTTGAATTTTTGGATTTACAGAAGTATGGTCTAGTTATTTGCTACAACTTTCTTCATGTCAAGTATCAGTTCCTTAGACTATGAGATCATGTCACTCCCGGATATCAGAGGAATGCCTTGTGTGCTATCAAACAACACTTCATTACTGAGTGATCATAATGGTACTCTATAGGTATTTCTAAAGGTGTTTGTTGGGTTGCATGGATTGAGACTGAGACTTCTCACTTTGTATGATGGAGAGATATCTCTGGGCCCTCTTGGTAATACAACATCGTAAAGAGCTTGCAAGCAATGTGGCTAATTAGTTAGTCACGGGATCTTGTATTACGGAACGAGTAAAGAGACTTGCTAGTAACAATATTGAACTAGGTATGGAGATACCGGCGATCGAATCTCAGGCAAGTAACATATCACTTGACAAAGGGAATTGCATACATAATTAATTGAATCCTCGACATCGTGGTTCAACCAATAAAAGATCATTGTGGAATATGTCGGAACCAATATGGGCATCCAGGTCCCGCTATTGCTTATTGACCGGAGAGGCGTCTCGGTCATGTCCAGATGATTCTCGAACCCGTAGGGTCTGCATGCTTAACATTCGGTGACGCTAGAGTAGTATTAGGATATGTATGTTTGTGAACGAATGTTGCTTGGAGTCCCGGGTGAGATCCCGGACGTCACGAGGAGTGTAGGTAAATATTTATATATAGGAAGTACTGTTTTGGTCGACGGAAGAGTTTGGGCATTATCGGTATTGTACTGGGACTATTGAAAGGGGTCCGGGGGGTCCACCTGCCCTCCGGGACCACATGGGCTGTAGGGGCGCCCTAGCCCACATGGGCCAGGGGCACCAGCCCCAAGAGGCCCATGAGCCAAGGAGAGGTGGAGGAGGAAGAGTCCTAAGGGGGGAAGGCACCCCCTAGGTGACTTGGGGAGGGAGGACTCCTCCCTTGGCCGCCTCCCCTCCTTGGAGGAGGGGCTAGGGCTGCGACCCATCCCTCCCCCTACCTCCTACATATAGTGGGGGAGAGGTAGGGGCTGGATACACCAATTCCCATGCCCCAGCGGCAGTCCTGGCTCTCCCATAACTCTGTTTTCTTCTTAGATCGGTTCCGACAACGTTTGGCGAAGCCCTGCCGGCACTACACCACCACCATCTCCACCATGTTGTCGTGCTAGTTCAGATCCCATCTACTTCTCCATCCCTGCTTCCTGGATCAAGAAGGAGGAGATGACATCGAGCCGCATGTGTACTGAACACGGAGGTGTCGTCCGTTCGGTACTTCATGGGATTGGATCTCCATTAGACCGTCAAGAGTACGACTACATCAACCGCGTAATATACGCTTCTGCTTAATGGTCAATGAGGGTACGTGGACACACTCCCCCTCTCATTTCTATGCTTCTCATAGATAGATCTTGGGTGATTTTCATGCAACGTTCCACATCAATGGCATCATGAGCTAGGTCTATGCATAGATGTATATGCATGAGTAGAACACACAAAAGTTGTGGGCTTTGATTTTTAGATTGCTTACCTCTGTTGTGTTATTTGGATTCGGTGGTATAGTGGGATGAAGCGACTCACACCAACCTTACATGTCCTCGTACATGAGACCGGTTCCACTAACTAACAAGCAACTTGTACTGCATAAGGTGGTTGGCGGGTGTCTGTCTCTCCTACTTTAGTTGAATCTGATTTGACAAATGCGGTCCTTATAGAAGGTTAAAAGGCAACTTGATTATCACTATTGTGGTTTGCGAAAGGTTCTTGCTAGTTGCTCATAGAAGCCATGTAAAATCTGCATCAACAAACTAAAGGACATCTAACTTGTTTTTGCAGGGCATGTTGTGATGTGGTATGGCCTAATCATGATATGATATATGTTGATGTATGAGATGATCATGTTTTGTAATAGGTTCATGACTTGCATGTCGATGAGTACGGCAACCGGCAGGAGCCATAGGGTTGTATTAAATTTATTGTATAACTTGTGTGTCAACTAATAACGCCATGTATTTGCTTTACTTTATCACTATGCATTAGCAATAGTTGTAGAAGCAATAGTTGGCGAGACGACCACGTGACGACACGATGATGGAGGTCATGGTGTCATGCCGGCGATGATGAAGATCATGCCGGTGCTTTGGAGATGGAGATAAAAAACAGAAGATGATAATGACTATATCATGTCACATATTTTGATTGCATGTGATGTTTATCTTTTGATGCATCTTATTTCACTTAGGACGGCGGTAGCATTATAAGATGAACGCTTCATTAAATTTCGACATAAAAGTTTCTCCCTGAGTGTTCTCCCTAAATTTGCTGGCCCAAAACCTACAGGTGAGCCCTAGCCCACCGACACATAGTCGCGCCCTTGACGACGAAATCACTAATTGAGGAGTACTCCTTGCAAAGATCAGTCACGCCTCCCCAGGTTGCGACAAGTGGCACGCTGCATGTGCACCACTTGTCACAACCTGGGAGTTTCCCCTGTTTTCGTAGATCCGTTTATTCAAAATGTTTTATCTCTTAAACTATGCGTCCAAATATCGAACCGTTTTCATCCTTGGATTCCTCGCGTCGTGATCTTCAAAACTAGATCCATGTTGATAGGTTTTGACAAACTTTTTTTCATGACAAAACCAGACAAAAAACAAAACAAATAAACCGAAGCGGGCGCATAGTTTTTTCCTTTTCCGAAAGAGGCACGGCCGTGCCTCTCGCAAAAGCACAACGTTGCCTCTCGCATGAGCAAAACCGCGCCTCTCGCGGAAGGAAAAAAAGAAAGTGCATTTTTCCATTTTCGAGAGGCATGACCGTGCCTCTCACGAAAGCATAACCATGCCTCTCGCTCGAGCAAAACTGTGCCACTCGTGAAAGGAAAAAACAGAAAATGTATTTTTTTCCTTTTCCGAGAGGCACGGTCGTGCCTCTCATGAAATCACAACCATGCTTCTCGCGGAAGAAAAACTGGGCTTCTCGTGAAAGAAAAAAAGATAGAAAACTCTTTTTTTTGTTTCCGAGAGGCATGGCCGTGCCTCTTGCGAAAGCACAACTGTGCCTCTCGTGGAAGGAAAAACAGAAAATGTGTTTTGTTCATTTCCGAGAGGCACGGCCATGCTTCTCACAGAAGCAAACAAAATGGTTTTTTCTCACGAGATTTTTTTGTCCAAAAGCTAAGGAAGACCGATAGAAAACCAAAAGGTCGAAAAGAACCGGGGAAAAAACTGGTTTAAAAGCTGAGGAAGACTGATAGCACGAAACATTCCAAAGCATGACATGTGGCGGCGGCTGAGAGCACGCCAAGTGACGCGCTCGTAGCCTACCCGCAAGTGATCGTTGCAAGGCTTCCGAAGGAGCGCTCTTCAACTAGTTGTTTCGGCAAAACCTATCTGGCGCCGGTTTCTTCGGTTTTCTGCTAACCGGCGCCTGAAGCCTCTTTAACTGCGCTCGGCCCATTATTGTTTGTTTTCTGTGTCTTAATTCACAAAAAGAGGACAGTTTGTAGATCAAAAAAAGACCTCCCACATACAGGTAAGCTGGTCTAACCACCGAGCCAACGACTGGCATCTGATAACATTTATCTTTCTCATCTTTTATTCATTCCTTTTTTCTTTTTTTCCTTTTTCTCTTTTCTGTTTTTTGTTCTTCTTACAGGTTCAATGAACTGCTCACAGATACGTGAACGTTTTCTTCAAACCAATGATTTTTTTCGAAAAAAATTGATGAACTTTTTTCAAATCGATAATTTTTTTTAAATCCATGAACTTATCTTAATTTTGATGAACTTTTTCGAAAATCAATGAAGTTTTTTTCAATTCAATGAACTTTTTTCAAAATCCATGAACTTTTTTTGAAATTTTAGGAACTTCTTTCGAATTCAATGAACTTTTCTTTGAAAACCTATAATTTTTTCGAAAACAGTGAATTTTTTTTAATTTGTGAACTTCTTTCAAAATGGATGAAGGTTTTTCTATATTCATGATCTTTTTCCATTTTCACGAACCTTTTTCATAATTCGTGTTTTCTTGTGAATTTCTTTTTCAAATAATTAACTCTGGTTATATAATATTGTTGGGAAACGTAGCATGCAATTTCAAAAATTTCCTACGCTCACGCAGGATCTATCAAGGAGATGCATAGCAACGAAAGGGGGAGAGTGTGTCTACATACCCTCATAGACCGTAAGCGGAAGCGTTTGACAACGCGGTTGATCTAGTTTCTAGCTCCGACCGATCAAGCACGGCACCTCTGAGTTCTCCACACGTTCAGCTCGGTGACGTCCCTCGCCTTCTTTAACCAGCAAGGCATTGAGGTAGTAGATGAGTTCCATCAACATGACGGTGTGGTGATGGTGATGGTGAAGTAACTCTCGCAGGGCTTCGCCTAAGCACCGCAAAACTATGACCGAGGGTGTAAACTATGTTGTGTGCTTGTGAGGCGCCCCCTCCCGACATATATAGGTGGGAGGGGAGGGGAGGCAGCCAGGTCGCCCTAGGGCATGGCTGCCGCCCCCTAGAGGCCCTGCCATGCCCTGCCCCCCATTTACTTCTATGCGGAAGGGGGAAGGAAAGAGGGGAGAGGGGGAGGAAGGGGGAATCCTATTCCCTATTTTCCATTCCTCCTCCCCTTTCCTTCTCCACTTAGGACGGCCTCCTATGGGGGGCGCACCAGCCACTTGTGGCAGGTGTGTTCCCTCTCCTGGCCCAGAAGGCCCATAACTTTTGTCGGGGGCACTGGAAACACCTTTCGGTGACCCGATAAGTACCCGATACAGTCCGGAACACTTTTGGTGTCTGAATAACATCGTCCTATATATCCATCTCTTTACCTCTCGACCATTTTGAGACTCCTCGTCATGTTTGTGATCTCATCTGGGACTTTGAACAACATTCGGTCACCAAATCACATAACTCATATAATACTATATCGTCAACGAACATTAAGCATGCGGACCCTACGTGTTCGAGAACTATGTAGACATGACCGAGACACCACTCCGGTCAATAACCAATAGCGGAACCTAGATGCTCATATTGGCTCCTACATATTCTACGAACATCTTTATCGGTCGAACTGTAATGACAACATACGTTATTCCCTTTGTCATCGGTATGTTACTTGTCCGGGATTCGATCGTCAGTATCTTTATACCTAGTTCAATCTTGTTACCGGAAAGTCTCTTTACTCGTTCTGTAATACATCATCCCGCAACTAACTCATTAGTCACTTTGCTTGCAAGGCTTCTTATGATGTGTATTACCGAGAGGGCCGAAAGATACCTCTCCGATACTCGGAGTGACAAATCCTAATCTCGATCTATGCCAACCCAACAAACACCTTTGGAGATACCTGGAGAGCATCTTTATAATGACCCAGTTACGTTGTGACATTTGATACCACACAAGGTATTACTCCGGTATCCGGGAGTTGCATAATCTCATAGTCGAAGGAATATGTATTTGACATGAAGAAATCAATAACAATAAAACTGAACGATCATTATGCTAAGCTAACAGATGGGTCTTGTCCATCACATCAGTCTCCTAATGACGTGATCCCGTTATCAAATGACAACTCATGTCCCTGGTTAGCAAACCTTAACCATCTTTGATCAATGAGTTAGTCAAGTAGAGGCTCACTAGGGACACATTGTTTCTCTATGTATTCACGCATGTATTTAGGTTTTCGCTCAATACAATTCTAGAATGAATAATAAACATCTATCATGAATAAGAAAATATAAACAACAACTTTATTATTGCCTCAAGGGCATATTTCCTCCAGTCTCCCACTTGCACTAGAGTCAATAATCTAGTTCACATCACCATGTGATCAACACCCATAGTTCACATCATCATGTGACCAACACCCAAAGAGTTTACTAGAATCAATAATCTAGTTCACATTGCCATGTGATTTTAAAACCCAAAGAGTTTACTAGAATCAATAATCTAGTTCACATTGCCATGTGATTTTAACACCCAAAGATTTTTAAGGAGTGATCATGTTTTGCTTGTGAGAGAAGTTTTTATGACGGGTTTGCTTGTGAGAGAAGTTTAGACAACGGGTCTGTCACATTCATATCCGTATGTATTTTGCAAAATTCTATGTCTACAATGCTCTATATGGAACTACTCTAGCTAATTGCTCCCACTTTCAATATGTATTCAGATTGAGACTCAGAGTCATCCGAATCGGTGTTAAAGCTTGCATCGACGTAACTGAGGGAGTCCTGGACTAAGGGGTCCTCGGGCGTCCGACCTGTTAACTCTATGGGACAGACTGATGGGTTGTGAAGATACGAATACCGAAGACTGCACCCGTGTCCGTATGGGACTCTCCTTGGCGTGGAGGGCAAGCTTGGCGACCAAACATGTAGATTCCTTTCTTTGTAACCGACCTTATGTAACCCTAGATCCTCCTGGTGTTTATATAAACCAGAGGGCTTAGTCCGGAGAGGGAGATATTCATTACCATAGCCATACAAGCTAGACCTCTAGGGTCTAGCCATTACGATCTCTTGGTAGATCAACTCTTGTAATACTCATATTCATCAATATCAATCAAGCAGGATGTAGGGGATTACCTCCATAGAGAGGGCCCGAACCTGGGTAAACATCGTGTCCCCTGTCTCCTGTTACCATCGACCTTAGACGCACAGTTCGGGACCCCCTACCCGAGATCCGCCGGTTTTGACACCGACATTGGTGCTTTCATTGAGAGTTCCACTTTGTCATCCTCAAAAGGTTCGATGGCCCCTTCAATCGTCAACAATGACGCTGTCCAAGGAGAAACCTTCCTTCCCAGACAGATTTTTGTGTTCGGCGGCTTCGCACTACAGGCCAACTCATTTGGCCATCTGGAGCAGATCGATAGCTACGCCCCTGGCCATCATGTCAGATTTGGGAGCTTGAACTACGTCACGAACATCCATGGAGACTTGATCTTCGCTGGATTCGAGACCGCGGCGATTGCTCCTAGTCACCTCGATGAACATGACCTAAATCTGTCATCGGACTATATTTAGGAGATAGCTCCTGTAACTGCTCTGGCCTTAGATACGGAGCATACGGCGCCATCTAAGGACTGGAGGTTCAACCCCACCACGGAGGGCACAGATTCCCCGACGTTGGAGCCGCACATGGACTTAAACTCACATAATATTTTTGTCACCGGAACCCCGGACTCGTCTCTGGGTGTAAGTTCCGAACCATGTTAGTCCATGGATGCCGAACTTGATCGTTTATCGATCTTCGAGTTCAGCGCCGCAGAAATATTCCAGCACTCACCCTTGGGCGATGTGCTAAACTCATTAAAGAACCTGTCCTTGGCGGGGGACTCACAGCCGAACTATATCCGGTTCGAACTAGAAGCTGATGACAGGGAATTTCGCCCCCCACCCGCCACCCACTTCATAGCCACTGTCGAAGACCTAACTGACATGCTCGATTACGGCTCCGACGACATCGACGGTATGGACGACGATGCCGGAGAAGAAGAGGCCCAGGACCCGCCATTCACCAGACGCCGGACGGCCACTTCCTCATACGATGTATACATGGTGGATGCACTAAAGGAGAACATCGGTGATGACAAGGAAGATCCAGTTGAGGATAAACCTCCTGGGATACAATTGAAATGCCGGTGTCAGCGGCGCCGCTCTAAGTCACACCGCAATAAAGATAGCAACACCGACACAGGAGAAGATAACTCCCCGGAGGATGCCAAAAACAATGAAGACCTTGCTGAGGTAACTTCTGAACAGGAGGAGCAAGAAAACGGGCTAGCCAGCCTCAACGAACAGGCTAGGCCCAATGACTCGGAGGAGGGTAGTTATTATCCGCTCTCTGAGGATGAGTAAATCCTCAGCAACAAAGATTTCATCGCGCCTGAGGAACCTCTCGAGCAGGAGCGCTTCAAGCGCCAGCTAATAGCCACCGTAAGGAGCCTGAAAAAGAAGCAGCAACAGCTTCAAGCTGACCAAGATCTGCTCGTCGACAGGTGGACTGACCTTCTGGCAGCCGAAGAATACGGCCTTAGAGGCCCAGCCAAGAGTTACCCAAAATGAAGATTGCTACCTCAGTTCGACGAAGAGGCGTCGGAGCCCATACTTCCCTCACGTAATGCGGCTGACCGAACACTACGCGGTCGGGACAGCGCGGCGGACCAACCACCTCATGGTCGGGATACAGCGGCAACTCAAGCCGAACAGCAGCCCGCCCCACCGCCACGAAAAAACAGAGACAAAACAGTTAAGGGTCATACACACGACCTCCGGCATACCCTGGATAATAGAGCAGGATATACCCGATTGATTTACGGATCACGAGGACGTTCCTCGACACGTGATGATGGCTACCTATTCAGACGTGACAAACCTAGTCACACCCGAGCCGACAACCAGAGACAAACTCCATCAGAGCTACGTTGCGACGCGGCCTGATACAGATGCGCCGCACACCCTCTTTGCTTCATCGATGAAGTAATGTATCACGAATTCCCCGAAGGGTTCAAACCCGTTAACATTGAAACATACGACGGAACAACCGACCCCGCGGTATGGATCGAGGACTTTATTCTCCATATCCACATGGCCCGCGGAGATGACCTCCACGCTATCAAATACCTCCCACTAAAGCTCAAAGGGCCAGCTCGGCACTGGTTAAACAGCATGCCTGAAAATTCTATCGGCAGCTGGGACGACTTGGAAGAAGCATTCCTTGACAACTTCTAGGGCACATATGTCCGGCCACCAGACGCCGATGATTTAAGCCACATTGTCCAACAACCGGGAGAATCAGCCAGGAAATTTTGGACTAGGTTCCTAACCAAAAAGAACCAGATCGTCGACTGTCCGGATGCCGAAGCCCTAGCGGCCTTTAAACATAGCATCCGCGACGAATGGCTCGCCTGCCACCTCCACCAAGAAAAGCCGAAATCTATGGTAGCCCTCACGACACTCATGACCCGCTTTTGCGCGGGTGAGGATAGTTGGTTGGCTTGTAGCAAAAACACAGCCAGTGAGGCAGGCCCCTCTGAGGTTAAGAACAGCAATGGCAAGCTCCGACGCAGCAAACAAAAATGCCGAAGCAATGACGACAACACCGATGACACTGCTGTCAATGCCGGATTTAGTGGATCCAAGTCCGGTCAGCGGAAAAAGCCGTATAAAAGAAACAATCAGGAACCATCCAGCATAGACCGCATACTCGATCGTCCGTGCCAAATCCATGGCACCCCAGACAAACCAGCCAACCATACCAACAGAGATTGAAGGGTTTTTAAGCAAGCCGGTAAGTTAAATGCCGAGAATAAGGAAAAGGGATCATAGAGCGAGGACGATGACGAGGAGCCCCTGTAGCTAAACACAAGGGGACAGAAGAAGTTTCCCCCTCAGGTCAAAACGGTGAACATGATATATGCTACACACATCCCCAAGAGGGAGCGCAAGAGCGCATTCAGGGACGTCTACGTGATAGAGTCAGTCGCCCCAAAATTTAATCCATGGTCATCATGCCCGATCACTTTTGATCGCCGGGATCATCCAACCAGTATCCATTGTGGCGGTTCAGCCGCACTGGTCTTGGACCCAATAATTGATGGTTCCACCTGACGCGAGTCCTGATGGACGGTGGCAGCAGCCTCAAGTTGCTCTATCAGGATACAGTGTGCAAAATGGGCATTCGTCCATCACGGATCAAACCCACAAATGCTACCTTCAAAGGAGTCATACCAGGTGTAGAGGCCCGCTGTACGAGCTCAATCACGCTCGAGGTTGTCTTCGTATCTCTGGACAATTTCCGAAGCGAGGAGTTAATCTTCGACATAGTCCCCTTTCGCAACGGCTATCACGCACTGCTCAGACGGACCGCATTCGCCCGATTCAATGCAATGCCACACTATTCTTATCTCAAATTGAAGATGCCCGGTCCACGTGGCATCATAACAGTCAATGGAAATACGGAACGCTCCCTTCGTACAGAAAAACACACAGCCGCCTTAGTAGTAGAAGTACAGAGCGGCCTTCTCAAGAAGAACCTTTATTCGGCTGCCGAGCCCACGAACACCATCAAGAGGGTCTGAACTACCTTGCAACAGGACAGCTTGGCCCGTTAGGAGCTCGACTAGCAATCCGGCCTCCGTCTCAGTCCTGATCAAGTAGTGGCATTCGTGTCGCGCGTACATAATTACGCACTCAAAATTCCATGGGCATCGACAGAGGCATAGCTAGCCTGTGATCCATAGTACGGCTCAACCGACACCGGATACACACATACTGTCACTTTAATTCGTTAACTTTTCAGGTTTCAATTCCGCAGGCCCCATCAGATGGCCTGATCATCTATACTCTTGAAGGACAAATACACCAAGGCAACAAGAAGCATTGACGTACTGGGGAATTTTTAGGTGGTTTCTTTAACGATCCCTTTACCTGTTTTTCAGGACCCACATGTAGCTCTTTTTGGTTAAGGCAGAGTAACCAGCGTCCTGCTTATTGCATTACTTGTATAAAAGCGCTTTAACGCACCAATGAAATTATAATAAGAATAGTTTGCGGATCAAATTTTACGGCCCTAGATTATCACTTGTTCTTCTTTTTCTTACTTTTTTGTCTTTTCTTTTCTGGTAAAACCTATCAGGTAGCACCCATACACGTTGGTACGTTCGATGTTTGCCAGGGGCTTCATAGCACCCCACACTACAGCAAGAAAAGTCTAAACACTTTTTATAAGTATACTTCGGCACCCCGAATTTAGCATTATATGCATTGGCTCTGAATCATGTCTTTGGTCAATAGTTGGGTTGCCCGGCTCTTGTGCTTGCTACCTTACGTTCCGCTATATCAGCTAAGGTAGTAAAGGGAGAACTACTGCGATTGTGCCTTGGTTTATCCAAAGGAGCACCTCAGTAGAGAAAGCCGAAAACTGACTGTCATGATGCGGTGAGAGCCGGTCAACTGTTCGGAGGTTTCAAATCGTTGGAAATTTCTTCCGCATTACACGAAGGATCGGTACTTCCCGATCAGATGCTTATAGCACTCTATTTAGGATACTAGGGGTTGTGCCCATGTTTTTATTGTCGAACTCCTATGGCTAAGTGAGGGCGTTAAAGCCGCATAGTCTGGTTGCCTGGTTCGTTGCGCTAAACAACTCCTTCAAGGACCATATAATTGGATCAAGATTGTTTAGATTCCATCCTGAACACCTCCATACTACCTACGTTGGGGCAGAAGCCGACGACTGGTTAACCCTCAGATTTCATACAACACGGCCGCACAGGAGGTAAAATTTAAAAACATAACAAGCATTATATTAAAAACCCACTTTGTTCTATCATACAAGGTAGAAGGAACTTGAATATATTCATTCAAAGATCGTGTCTTTCACACATTGATTTGCAACAATGCCGGACCCCTCCAAGACATTGCCAAAGTATCACTCGGGTGTGCGATGCTCCTTGCCCTCAGGCGTCCCCTCGGTCGCCAACTTGACGGCGTCCATCTTCGCCCACCAGACCTTGACATAGGAGAAGGCCAGACGCGCGCCTTCGATGCAGACGGACCACTTGATGACGTCCAGCCGAGGACAGGCATCAACCAGCCTCTTCATGAGGCCGAAGTAACTGCTGGGTATAGCTTCGGCTGGCCACAGCCGGATTATTAAATCCTTCATGGCCAGTTAGGCCACCCTGTGTAGCTCGACCAACTGTTTTAGCTGATCGCTGAAGGGCACCGGATGTTCTGGCGCAAGATATTGCGATAGAATAGCTTCTCCGTGGAGCCCCCTTCATCGGCTTAGAAGAACTCTGCGGCGTCGGTCACACTGCATGGCAGATCAACATAAGCCCCTGGAGAACTCCGAATCCGGGTCAGTAAAAGATATTTCCTCTTCACATTCTTGCTTTGCATATTGAATGCCTTACCCGCCGCGATCTTCCTGGCCTCCTGGATCTCCTGGAGGGCGCCCTGGGCTTCACTCCGGGCCGCCTCTGCACTCTTACGAGCCTTGGAGAGTTCAGCCTCTTGAGCCGACACATTATGCTCCAAGGTCTCTCACTTCCTCAAAGCGTCCTGGAGCTCCCGTTGGACTTCGTTGACCCGGGACTTGAGCCACTTACGGGCGGCCTGCTCCTTGATAGCCTTCCCCTCGGCTTCGACCGGGGCCTCTCTCAGGGCCTCGACCTCGGTCGTCGCTTCTGTACATATCATGACACTTCGGTCAAATGCATGTCATTTTACTTTTTTCGAATACATAACGGGTTATCACATACCTTCTTTTTCTTGGAGCTGCCTCCTCACTTGGCCGACCTCCTCCTCGGCCTGCTCCAGTCTCTGGTTTAGTTCAGAGACCTCGGCAGTATGTGAGGCTGCGGCCAACAGCGACACCGACGTACTCATTTCAGACAATTTAGTTAGTTTCCTGCAATAAAGGATTGATCCTCTATCCGGCTTTTCTTTCCGAACACCGGACAGTGTCTCAGGGGCTACTGTCTATATTGGGATTTTCCCTTTTTGCGTCGCTTACCTCAAAACCTGTCAGCAGGCTGCTGCGGGCTTTGGTTAGTCCGCTCTTGGTGGACCGAACCCTTTCAATTACAGTTCCCATAAGGACACGGTGCTCGTCCACAATGGAAGCGCCTCGTAGTGCTTCCAACAGATTATCCAGCCCCCCTGGTTGGACAGGGGTCACCGGCGGAATTTGGAGCCATACTAGTCTCCGCAATCGAGTCCGGCTGAGGGCCCAACTGAATACGTTCCTCCTCACCACCAGTCTCCTTGGGGATCGGCTCCCCCTGGTGTCCGACGATGGAGGCATCACCTTTTGGCGCCTGCTGAGCCTCTCCCTGGCCTGGGAAAGTCTTTCGGGACAGCACCTCCACATCGTCCTTGGCCTTGGGGGAGTGAGCGGCTGGCGGTGACTCGCTGGCCATCGCCTGTGAATCCAACGAACCTCCTGACGAGGATCGCTGGGGGCGGTCGTGGGCCAGACTGTAATAACGTAACTAATCATGTCAATACAACAAGGAGGAGAGACTTGGTTTATGCACAGATATGAGTCTTAGCACTTACGATGCAGCCCGAGGCTTAGTGCAGGGGCGTTGCTCCGGACTACTTTCGATGTCCCATGCGGAGCTGCCCATGAGTGGGCCTTTCACCTTCTTGGGCACCTCCGCCTCCAGAATTGGGGAGGCCACCCTCTTCTTCCTCCTCCCCCATCAGGGGGAGAATCACTTTCCTCCTCCTCATTGTCGTCGTCTTCGGCGGTGGAGGAGCGGGTCTTGTCTTCGGACGTCGCGTCCGAAGCGCCCTTGCGGGGGGGGCACTCCGGACCGCCTTGGCCTTCTTCTCCGACGCCTTATAGGGCGCCGGTTCCAGCATCTTCGCTAAACTCGGGATGACTGGTTCTTCAGGTAGCGGAGCCAGACACCGGATCTTCTTGGCCCTCTTCATCTAGTTCTAAAGAAGCAATGATAATAATTGCTTAGACATCATCCTCGAAACAAAAAAGTAGGGGATGTGTTAAACATAGCATACCTCATTGAGGAGGTGGTTAATGTCACGCCCACGGTCCGAATCTATGGCCGGCGGTATCTTGTTGCCCTTGAAGAGCAACTTCCAGGCATCTTCATGAGTTGTTTCGAAGAGCCTCTCCAGGGTATGGTGCTTCTTCGGATTGAACTCCCATAGAGGGCAGCTTCAGCTCTTGCAGGGCAGGATCCGGCGCACCAGCATCACTTGGATTACGTCGATGCGCTTGATGTCTTTGTCCACCATTCTTTGGATGCGCGTTTGCAGCTCTATTAGCTCGTCTGATGAACAACGGTTCGGGCTCTTCTCGACCCAGGAGGTGAGTCGCATGGGAGCACCGAAGTTGAATTCGGCAGTCGCAGTCCAGGTGGCATCGCGGGGTTCTGTGATGTAGAACCATTGTTTCTTCCATTCCTTGACGCTCTCCACGGAAGTGCCTTTTGGCCAGGAGACATTGGTCAGCTTGCTCACCATGGCGCCTCCTCACTCGGCGTGCTGGCCATCCACTACCTTCGGCTTCACATTGAAGATTTTGAGCCACAGCCCGAAGTGGGGTTGGATGCAGAGGAAGGCCTCACACACGACGATGAACGTCGAGATATTGAGGAAGGAGTTCGGGGATAGGTCGTGGAAGTCTATCTCGTAGTAGAACATCATCCCGCGGACGAAAGGTTGGAGTGGAAACCCTAGCCCGCAGAGGAAATGGGGGATGAATACTACCCTCTCGCTAGGCTTCGCTGTGGGGATAATTCGTCCCTTGGCTGGAAGGCGGTGGGTGATTCCCTTCGCCAGGTACTCGGCCACCCGAAGCTCGGCAATGTCCTTCTCCCTGACGGAGGAGGCCATCCACTTGCCTTGACCTTCAGATCCGGACATGGTTGAGTGCTTGATTGAGTGGGAAAAAGATGAGAACTTGGGCGCTAGAGCTCGAGAGCGGGAGGGAAGAGGAAGAGAGAAGCCGTGGGAGAAGAAAGGGGATTCTTATCTCCTTATAAGGGTAGTGAATATTGAATGCCTCCCCACTCGCCTTAAAATTCGCCTACTCCCAAGGGTTGTGTAAACGGCACGGTTGGGTTACCTATGCCCGTATTGATGAGAATCCCGCAATGAGGGGACACGATCTCTGCTTCGATAAGACGTGCCAATGGCAACCGCGTCAAAAACATGGAGCGGCAGACGAAAAACGGTTCGAAATTATGACTGGGCAGACGTAATGTCATGTTCTAAAAAGTTGTCAGCAGATTGGACTCGTGGATTATTATATTCTCTCTGTGGTTGTGTGTGGTGTGTGTGTGTTACAGGCCTGCACACGATCAATACATCTGGAGACTATCTTGGAGTTCAGAAAGAGGAACTCGCCTTGCAATGCTGAAGACAGATCTACACGTCGGATACCTTGTCATTGAAGCCAAGTTCAGGGGCTAATGAGGGAGTCTTGGACTAAGGGGTCCTCGGGCGTCCGACCTGTTAACTATGGGCCGGACTGATGGGCTGTGAAGATACGAAGACCGAAGACTGCACCCGTGTCCAGATGGGACTCTCCTTGGCATGGAGGGCAAGCTTCGCGACCAAACATGTAGATTCCTTTCTTTATAACCGACCTTATGTAACCCTAGATCCTCCTAGTGTTTATATAAACCAGAGGGCTTAGTACGGAGAGGGAGATATTCATTACCATGGCCATACAAGCTAGACCTCTAAGGTTTAGCCATTACGATCTCGTGGTAGATCAACTCTTGTAATACTCATATTCATCAATATCAATCAAGCAGGACGTAGGGTATTACCTCCATAGAGAGGGCCCGAACCTAGGTAAACATCGACCTTAGATGCACAGTTCGGGACCCCCTACCCGAGATCCGCCGGTTTTGACACCAACAGTAACCCTTTACGGCGAACTCTTTATCACCTCCTTAACCAAGAAACATTTCTTTAGTCCTCTTAGGTAATTACGGATAATTTTAACTGCCGTCTAGTGATCTACTCCTGGATCACTATTGTACCCCCTTCCCAAACTTATGGCTAGGCACACAGTAGGTATGGTACACATCACGTCATACTTTATAGAACCTATGGCTGAGGCATAGGGAATGACTTTCATTCTCTCTCTGTCTTCTACCATGGTCGGGCTTTGATTCTTACTCAACTTCACACCTTGCAACACAGGCAAGAACCCTATCTTTGACTGATCCATTTTGAACTTCTTCAAAATCTTGTCAAGGTATGTGCTTTGTGAAAGTCCTATTAAGCGTCTTGATCTATCCCTATAGATCTTGATGCCCAATATATAAGTAGCTTCACCGAGGTCTTTCATTGAAAAATCCTTATTCAAGTATCCTTTTGTGCTATCCAGAAATTCTATATCATTTCCAATAAACAATATGTCATCCACATATAATATCAGAAATACTATAGATCTCCCACTGACTTTCTTGTAAATACAGGCTTCACCGTAAGTCTGTATAAAACCATATGCTTTGATCACCTCATCAAAGCGCATATTCCAACTCTGAGATGCTTGCACCAGTCCATAGATGGATCGCTGCATCTTGCACACTTTGTTAGCACCTTTAGGATCGACAAAACCTTCTAGTTGCATCATATACAACTCTTCTTTGAGATATCCATTAAAGAATGCAATTTTGACGTCCATTTGCGAGATTTCATAATCATAAAATGTGGCAATTGCTAACATGATTCGGACGGACTTAAGCATCGCTAGGGGTGAGAAAGTCTCATCATAGTCAACTCATTCAAATTGTCGAAAATATTTTGCGACAAGTCGAGCTTTGTAGACAGTAACATTACCATCAGCGTCAGTCTTCTTCTTGAAGATCCATTTATTCTCTATGGCTTGCCGATCATTGGGCAAATCCACCAAACTCCACAGTTTGTTCTCATACATGGATCCTATCTCAGATTTCATGGCATCAAGTCATCTATCAGAATCTGGCCTCATCAAAGCTTCTTCATAGTTCGTAGGTTCGCCTTGGTCTAGTAACATGACTTCCAGAACGGGATTACTGTACCACTTTGGTGAGGATCTTGCTCTAGTTGACCTACGAGGTTCAGTGGTAACTTGACCTGATGTTTCATGATCATTATCATTAGCTTCCTCTCTAGTTGGTGTAGGGATCACCGGAACAGTTTTCTGTGATGAGCTACCTTCCAATTCAAGAGAAGGTACAATTACCTTGCAAAGTTCTACTTTCCTCCCACTCACTTATTTTGAGAGAAACTCCTTCTCTAGAAAGGATCCATTCTTGGCAACAAATATCTTGCCTTCGGATCTGTGGTAGAAGGCGTACCCAATTGTTTCCTTAGGGTATCATACGAAGACGCACTTTTCCGATTTGGATTCGAGCTTATCTGGCCGAAGCCTTTTGACATAAGCATCGCATCCCCAAACTTTAAGAAATGACAGCTTAGATTTCTTGCCAAACCATAGTTCATACGGTGTCGTATCAATGGATTTAGACAGTGCCTTATTTAACATGAATGCGACTGTCTCTAATGCATATCCCGAAAATGATAGTGGTAAATCGGTAAGAGACATCATAGATAGCACCATATCTAATAAAATACAGTCACAACGTTCGGACACACCATTAGGCTGTGGTGTTCAGGTCGCATGAGTTCTGAAACTATTCCATATTGTTTTAAATGAAGGACAAACTCGTAACTCAAATATTCGCCTCCGCGATCAGATCATACAAACTTTATTTTCTTGTTACGATGATTCTCCACATCTCTCTAATATTCTTTGAACTTTTCAAATGTTTTAGACTTGTGTTTCATTAAGTAGATATACCCATATCTACTCAAATCATCTGTGAAGGTCAGAAAATAATGATACCCGCCGCGTGCACTACAAAAAAATTACACATCTGTGATGATATGTGTTTGTCACGGTAGGTCACGTTTTCTGTCACGCATGTACATCCATGATGATTTTATGACAGAATTAAGATAGTCATACCTGTGCTGTCCTTGAAGTGTTCCATGACATTAACAAAATTATCATCACAGAAGTGTCCACTTCCATGACTATAAATGGTGCGTCATGGAAGTGTTTTTGAGGGAGTCCTGGATTAGGGGTCTCCGGACAGCCGGACTATATCCTTTGGCCGGACTATATCCTTTGGCCGGACTGTTGGACTATGAAGATACAAGATTGAAGACTTCGTCCTGTGTCCGGATGGGACTCTACTTGGCGTGGAAGGCAAGCTAGGCAATACGGATATGTATATCTCCTCCTTTGTAACCGACCTTGTGTAACCCTAGCCCCCTCCGGTGTCTATATAAACCGGAGGGTTTTAGTCCGTAGTACAACATACAATCATACCATAGGCTAGCTTCTAGGGTTTAGCCTCCCTGATCTCGTGGTAGATAAACTCTTGTAATACTCATATCATCAAGAACAATCAAGCAGGACGTAGGGTATTACCTCCATCGAGAGGGCCTGAACCTAGGTAAAACATCGTGTCCCCTGCCTCTTGTTACCATCCGCCTTAGACGCACAGTTCGGGACCCCCTACCCAAGATCCGCCGGTTTTGACACCGACATTGGTGCTTTCATTGAGAGTTCCACTGTGTCATCACCATAAGGCTCGATGGCTCCTTCGATCATCGCTAGCGATGCGGTCCAGGGTGAGGCTTTCCTCCCTGGACAGATCTTCATATTCGGCGACTTTGCACTGCGGGCCAACTCGCTTGGCCATCTGGAGCAGATTGAGAGCTACGCCCCTGGCCATCAGGTCAGATTTGGAAACTTGAACTACACGGCCGACATCCGCAGAGACTTGATCTTCGATGGATTCGAGCCCACATCAGACGCGCCGAACAGTCTTGACGAGCATGACGTAACTCTGCCATCGGACAGTATTCGGGAGATCGCATCTGCAGCTACTCCGTTCATCAATCCGGAGCAAGTCGCACCATCCGAGAGCGGAGTGATGGACCCCACCATGGAGGCCGCACTCTCAGCGGCGATAGAGCCAGATACTGACTTCACCCCTCACAAGAGCCGTGTTGCCGAACCACTGGATTCATCTTCGGTCACGGACTCCGAGCCGCTCGAGTCCGACTGGGCGCCGATCATGGAGTTCACCTCCTCGGACATCTTTCAGCACTCACTTTTGGTGATGTGCTAAATTCATTAAAGTCTCTCTCCCTGTCAGGAGAACCTTGGCCGAACTATGTCCGGCTAGAATGGGATGCGGACGATGAAGAAATTCGCCGCCCAACCACCACCCACTTAGTAGCCATTGTCAACGACTTAACCGACATGCTCGACTTCGGCTCCGAGGACTTCAACGGTATGGACGACGAAGACGGAGACGAACCGGAACCGCCGCCCACAGGGCGCTCGACCGCTACTTCATCACATGACGTGTACATGGTGGACACCCCCAACGAAGCCAATGGCGACGAGAAAGCGGAGGATGACCCCTCCAAGAAGCAACCCAAGTGTCGACGTCAGCGGCGCCGCCCTAAGTCCCGCCATAGCAAAATAGCGATAACAATAGTCTATGCGACTCCGGAAAAGACGACAATTGCACCACCCTGGTGGCAGAAAATGATCAAGATGCAAACAACAAACATTTTATGGATCTGACGTCCGAACACGATGACGCCAAAGATAAGCATCATCAATCCCCATCTAGGGAAGAAAACAGCCCAGACGATGATGCACCCATCATCCCGGAAACACACTTGGAGCAAGAGAACCTCCACAGGAGGCTTACTGCCACAGCGAGAAGCCTGAAGAAACAGAAGCAAAGGCTCAAGGTCACACAAGATACGCTCAACAGCATGTGCAACAAAGTAACAAAGTATGGTAGAAGCTACCACCCAAATAGCTATCCAAAGCACAAGCTATTACCAGAATTTGACGACGAGGCCTTAGAGCCCATACAGGCGATAAGTGATACGACCAACCGGCCAGATCCACCGCCCTGTGAACGTGATAGAGCAGCTAACAAAGACACGCATAAGTCAACACATGTTCTACGTGAGAACTTGCGTCAAAAATCTGGCGCGACCAGATCTATCTATGGATCTAGGAAGCGTGCTACGGTACACAACCAACACCGAATACAACAACCATCCGAACAATATGGCACATCCCAATACAGGGGTGTCGCACACCCACTATGTTTCACTGATGAGGTGCTGGATCACAAATTCTAGAAGGATTCAATCCAGTAAGCATAGAGGCGTACGACGGAACCACAGACCCTAGAGTCTGGATAGAGGACTTCATCCTCCATATTCACATGGCTCGTGGAGACGATCTCCATGCCATTAAATACTTACCCCTCAAGCTTAAAGGGCCAGCTAGGCACTGGCTGAAAAGCCTCCCCGAAAACTCAATTGGAAGTTGGGAGGAGCTCGAGGACGCTTTCCGGGCCAATTTTCAAGGGACTTATGTCCGACCGCTGGATGCAGACGATTTAAGTCATATAATCCAACAATCCGGAGAGTCCGCCCGAAAGCTTTGGAACAGGTTCCTCACCAAGAAGAACCAAATAGTCGACTGTCCGGACGCCGAAGCCTTAGCAGCTTTTAAACACAGTGTACGAGACGAATGGCTCGCCAGACACCTTGGTCAAGAAAAACCAAGAACAATGGCAGCCTTAACAAGCCTCATGACCCGCTTTTGTGCGGGCGAGGACAACTGGTTGGCCTGTATCAGCACCAGCGACCCAAGCACATCCGAAGTAAGGGATGGCAATGGTAAATCACGACGCAACAAAAACAAGTGTCAAAATAAAGAAGGTAGCCCAGATAATACGGCGGTAAACGCCGGATTCAGGGGCTCCTGACCAGGTCAGTGGAAAAAGCCTTTCAAAGGCAGCAGAGAAGGACAATCTGGCCTAAACAAAATTCTTGACAAACTCTGTCAAATCCACGGAACCCCAGACAAACCTGCAAATCATACCCACAGAGAATGTTGGGTCTTCAAGCAGGTCGGCAAGCTAAACGCCGAACACAAAGGGGAAGAGACACCAAGCGAAGACGAGGATGAACCTTGCCAGCTAAGTGCCGGAAGACAGAAAAAGTTCCCACCAGAGGTTAAAGCAGTAAATGTGATCCATGTGACAAGGAGGAGAAGCAATCACGCACTCCGGTACACACGCGCCATAGAGCCCGTCACCCCTAGGTCCAACCCCTGGTTGGCCTGCCCGATCAGTTTTGATCGTAGGGATCACTATACACATAACCGGCGCGAAGGACTGATGGCCTTGGTGTGAGACCCAATAATAAATGGGTACCATTTCACAAGGGTCCTCACGGACGGCGGCAGTGATCTCAATCTGATATATCAGGACATAGTCTGCTAAATGGGGATAGACCCGACACAGAAAAGCCATAGTAATACTACCTTCAAGGGAGTAATACCAGGCCAAGAGGCCCACTGCACGGGCTCTCTACTACTAGAGGTAGTATTCGGTTCTCCCGATAACTTCCGAAATGAAACGTTAACTTTTCACATTGCTCCATTCCGAAGTGATTTTCAAGCACTTCTCGGAAGGGCGGCTTTCACTCGTTTTAACGCAATACCGCATTATGCTTTTCTCAAGCTCAAGATGCCCGGTCCACGAGGCGTCATCACAGTTAGCGGAAATACCAACCGTCCTTCACGTACGGAAGAGGACGCGGTGGCTCTAACAGCCGCACACTAGGCGGCCTCACCAACCAGAAAAATGGCAGGTCGCCAAGACCACGGACACGGTTAGACGAGTCCGGCATTCCATCATACATGCATGAGATTGGTTTTCGAACCCTCATAAAACAATACCAGGGGCTTCCCGCATGTAATCAGGGCCAACCCGGCTCAACTAGGCTTCTCTGGAATTCTGATAACTTATTCTTCTTTTCGTCACGGCAACTTTCACCTAAATCATTTCCTTTTGCAGGTTACAATCATGCTACACCCGTCCAGGACATGACAGAACGGAGACACAGGTGCAGACGTGAAGCAGGGACCCGCCCAAAGGTTTCTTTTTAGATTAAGGCCCTAGGTAAACCTTTTTTTACTGTGTCTTGTTGCTCACATCCTCCGAATACTCCATTCAACCGAGAAGGATGCGGCGCTATTGGGATGTGGCCACGCCAGGATTTTGCACGTACCCGGACACATGGGGTTTCTTATAAAGGGCATTGTTTAGCCCGACATATGTTATAAAGACCAAACACCTTTGGGAGTGTTCGGCGTCGTGAGTTTGGCCCTATATGCATCAGCTCCGAATAATGTCTTTGGTCAAATGTTGGGTTTGCCCGGCTCTCACATTTTGGTACCTTACGTTCTGTTATATTGGCTAAGGTAGCACTGGGAGAACTACTATGATTGTGCCCTGGTTCATCCGGATGAGCACCTCAGTACAGAAAGCCGAAAACTGACTGTCATGATATAGCGAGAGACTGGTCAACAACTCGATGACTAATTGGAATCTTCGGGATTCCTCTGCATTAATGAAGGGCCATTTCCCGGTCATGTACGTACGCGCCCCATATTCGGATGAGCGCAGAAGTACCAGGGGCTATATAGTAGCCCCACTGTCAAACTCCTATGGCGAAGTGAAAGTGTTAAAGCAATATAGTCCGATTGCCTCGTTCGCTACGCTATCACCTCCTTAACGGACCAAGACGTTGGATCAAGTGTGGATATGCATCTTTTGAGAACACCCCCGCATTATATGCATGGGGGCGGAAGCCGACGACTGCAAACTTTCAGGTTATATACATATATACATAAACGGCCGCATTGGAGGCATCATAGTACTTTCGGGCAAAAGTATAAATACAGCCTTGATTAATTCAGAAAAACATTGTTTGTACAATGGGACTACATGTCACTGGAAAATAATATTCTTCAAGCACTAAGCCTCTATGAAACGAGCACCTTCAAGGACTTCTTCAAAGTAGTGCTTGGCAGCAACTCGGCCTATAGCCGAACCCTGTGCCGCAACAGTGGTGGCCTCCATCTCCGCCCAGTATGTTTTGACACGGGCAAGGGCCATCCGTGCACCTTCTATGCACGCTGATCTCTTTACAGCATCGATGCGTGGCACAGCTTCAAGGAATTGTTGCATTAAGCTACAATAGCTACTCGGCCTTGGCCCTCCCGGCCACAGGTGATCCACAACGGACCTCATGGCAAGTCCGGACAACCTATGGAGCTCGGCCCAGCCGGTCAATCACTCATTCAGCAATAGCGGACGGACTGGAGCGTCAAACTGTGACCAGACCAGCTTCTCCACTTCGGGACCTTTCTGATCCTTGAAGTACTCGGCCGCATCAGTAGCACTTGCAGCCAAATCCATGTACTCGTCCGCAGAACTCCATAGCCGGTCCAGAGGAGCATATTTCGGATCTCCGAACTTAGTCCGCAACAAGAAGGGCTTCCCAGAAATGATATCCGCAGCTTGATTCAGCTCCTCCTTCGTCGCTCTAATTTTGGAGCGGGCTTCCTTGGCAGCCACCCAGGCCTTCTCTAGGTCCGTCGCCTTCGCTCGGTTTTCTTCTTCAAGAAGACGGTAACGGTCAGCAACATCTTTTAACTCCACGGCCATCTTGGCTATTTTTTCTTTGCTCTCGCAATGCGCGGCCTGTTCGGCCCTTAACTCCTCGGCCGCCTTTAAAGCGGCCGCATTGCTACTCCTTTCTTGCTCCTTGGCTCGGGCAAGCTCCGCCCAACGGGTCTCCACGGTGGCAGCTCCATCTGCAGTCACAGCATATTAAAGATACTGGCATCATGCTGCTCTTACTATGTGACAATCACCAGAAAAATCACTCACCCTGTGCCTCGTCAAGCCGCTTGTTGACAAGCACGATGTCGGCATTTGCCGCATCCAGCTGCCGCTTTAGTTCGGCAAACCCATCAGTCCGGCTAGCCACCGGAGCTTCAACCACCTGCACATAAAGGCGGTCTGGTTATTACCTGGGACTATGATCCTCTGTTTGCCGCCGTTCTCGATGACAACCAGAGTCTCAGGGGCTACTATCCACATGGGCATACCTAACGTATGCAGTACTGTTAAAAGCATACATTATTTCACGTACCTCGAACCCTTTCAGCAGACTCATAAAAGCTTCATGCAACCCGCTTTCAGCGGCTGAAATCCTCTCAATTACCGTACCCATTAGCGTATGATGCGCTTCCAAGACGGCAGCTTGCCTCAAAAGATCCTTCAGCGCGTCCAACCGCACACTGCGCGGACCCTCGCTGTCGCTCTCCTTAGGAGCCGGACACTGGGGATTCCGGGCAGCCAAAGGGTTATCCTCTAGACCTAGTGGATCCGGAGATGCCCTTCGCGACAACACTTCAAGATCGCCCGCTTCTTGAGTTGGGGAGTCCTGGGGAGGCGTTTCGCTCTCCATCATCTCTGGAAGAAGATCCCCCGAAGATGAACTCTGTTGAGAAGGGCTACGATCCGGACTACAATTTATAAACATCGATTATTGTCTTTGGAAGTAAGATAGGATATCTTCACTATTAAGTACTTTTTGATTACTTACAGCTCGGTAGAGGGATGATCCCCGCGTGGACATTGTGCGGCCAGAATACCTTCTGAGGCAGGACCATCTGGCGGAGATTTCTTCTCCCATTTGGAAACCTTAGTTTCCGGATCTTCAGAGGTGGTCCTCTTCCTTCCCCGGGGAGAAAGAATGTTAGATTCTTCCCCTTGGTTATCCTTCCTCACGGAGGCGCTCATTCCCTCGATTGGAATAGATAGCGATGGAGGCCCGCTTTCATCCTCTTTATTCCCCCCTTCATCTTCCTTTGAGGGCACTAGACAAGGTGCTGGATCGAGCATCTTTTCCAGCACCGGATTGTCCAATCCCTCGGGAAGGGGAGCCGAACACCAAATCATCTTAGCCTTTGTTATCCAGTCCTAGTAAAAGAGCGATTCTTCAGAATGATGTCATGATAAATGAAAGGACAGTGTGTTCAGCCATGGGATTACTTACTTGGGCAGCGGGGCTGTTGCAGCTTAGGCCCATGTCCTCAGTGGTGTCCGGACACTCTATTTGGGGTCTGAAGAACGATTTGTACATTTCCTCGTGCGTGATGCCGAGGAAATGCTGAATAGCGCACGATCCTTCCTGGTTGAATTCCACATACGGAGCGGTCGGTGTTTGCAAGGCTGGACTCGACGAACCAGCATAACTTGCATTACCATAACCAGACTAAAATCTCCCTCGAAAAGATCTCGGATACGACTCTGCAATATTGGCACGTCCCTGATTGGACCCTAGCTCAGCCCCCTGCTGATCCATGACATCAGTTGTGGTGGGGGGCCCGAGCGAAAGGCGGGGGCAGCTACCCACTTGCACTTCGGGGAGCTGTGATGTAGAACCACTCCTGCTGCCACAATCCGGACACCTTTGGAAAGGAACCCTTTGGCCATGGAGCATCAGCAATTTTGCTTATTAGAGCACCTCCGCACGCTGAGTACTGCCCCTCGACCATCTTCGGCTTCACATCGAAGGTCTTGAGCCACAGGCCGAAGTGAGGGGTAATGCGGAGGAAGGCCTCACACACGACAACAAATGATGAGATGTGAAGAAGGGAATCCGGGGCCAGATCGTGAAAATCCATCCCGTAATAGAACATAAGACCCCTAACAAAGGGATCCAGAGAGAGGCCTAGCCCTCGGAGGAAGTGGGAGACGAACACGACGCTCTCGTTGGGTTCGGGAGTAGGGACGACCTCCCCTCGGGCGGGCAGCCTATGCGAAATTATGGCGGTCAGATACCTGGCCTCCCTCAACTTCTTGATGTCCTCCTCTATGACGGAGGAAGGCATCCACCGGCCTTGAAGGCTGGATCCGGACATGATTGAAGGTCCGAAGCGCCTGACCTGAGCTTTGGGTGTTAGAACTCGAGGCGGGGGAAGGATTCAATTGAGTGCGGGAGGGAAAAAAAGAAAAAGCCCTGCTCCTTTATAAAGAGGGTGAATATCAGGCGTCTCCCTCGTGGCCGTTTGAGACTTACCTAAGATCTAGGAGTCATACCAACAGGCACGGTTGGGTTACCCACGTTGGTATTGATGAGAATCCCGTGATAAGGGGAACACGATCTCTGCTTTGACAAGACGTGTCAAGAAATCACCTCGGGTTATGTGCGGGGCTGGTTAAAGAAAAATGGTTCTAATAATTACTGGGCCGTGGCGTGATGTCATGCTGCCAAAATGCGTCAGCAGATTAGATTTGTGGAAATATTATTCTCTCTACGGTGGTATGTGGAACTTATTTTGTAGGGTCGGACACTATCCTTGTATTCAAACTCTTCCGTGGTGTATTCGGAGGAGGAACCCTCCTTGCAATGCCGAAGACAACACTACGCACCGGACTCATCGTCATTGAAGCCTGGTTCAGGGGCTTCTGAGGGAGTCTTGGATTAGGGGGTCTCCGGACAGCCGGACTATATCCTTTGGCCGGACTGTTGGACTATGAAGATACAAGATTGAAGACTTCGTCCCGTGTCCGGATGGGACTCTACTTGGCGTGGAATGCAAGCTAGGCAATATGGATATGTATATCTCCTCCTTTGTAACCGACCTTGTGTAACCCTAGCCCCCTCCGGTGTGTATATAAACCGGAGGGTTTTAGTCCGTAGGACAACATACAATCATACCATAGGCTAGCTTCTAGGGTTTAGCCTCCCTGATCTCGTGGTAGATCAACTCTTGTAATACTCATATCATCAAGAACAATCAAGCAGGACGTAGGGTATTACCTCCATCGAGAGGGCCCGAACCTGGGTAAAACATCGTGTCCCATGCCTCCTGTTACCATCCGCCTTAGACGCACAGTTTGGGACCCCTACCCGAAATTCGCCGGTTTTGACACCGACAGTTTTCGTCAAGGGTAACCGACACGTGGCATCCAACGTAACGGGTCGCCGTTAAGCTATCGGGTCTGGTTTTGGATCTGATAAATCGTTAACAGCCCGGACCAATGGGGATTTTCCACGTGTAAAATTCTCATTGGCTGGAGGAAACACGCGTTGGCTCACCATTGGGACAGATGTCATCCATTCATTGGACAGCAGGCGCCTATGATACGTCGACACGTGTCATGCCCCAACAGAGGCCCTTTCTGGTGAAAAGGTCAGCCCATTTGACTTGGTCAAAAGGTACCGGGCTGGCCCACGGAAAGCCTGTTAACGGTCCGTTTGTATATAGCCCATTTACGGCCCGTTACGTCCTATCGGAATTAAGCCCAGTAGCTTCATCTGGGCTGTCTAATATGATTCCAGCCCATTGTAACTTCTGGCCCATGTATGGCCCATGATGTCTTTCGGCCCATATGAGGCCCTTTGTAACTCTTGGCCTATTAACGACCCGTGGTGAATCTGGCCCGTAATGAATAGTGTATCCTTTATACCCATTAACGGCCCATTATTCTATTGGGCTGTTTCCAACTCGTGTTATCTTTCGGCCTTCTTAGTTCCCATTTATTCTTGGGCTCATTTCTAGCATTCGGTTACTTACGGCCCGTTACTAGCCTTTTCTGCTTGTGGGCCAAATTCAGCTCGTGGTTACAATCGTCCCATTTGCGGTCCGTTAATCCGTTGGGCCATTTTCATAGAGTCATCAAATACGGCTGATTAACGACGGGCCATTATGATCATCCCATGAATGGACAATTCTAAATTTAGCCCGTTTATGGCCCATAATGTGGTTTGTTATTAGCCCATGTTTTGCTGATCGATCATACAGCCTGTAGAAGGCCCGTTGATGCTACAGCCCATAGAAGGCTCATTGTTTCTACGGCCTGTAGGAGGCCCATGGTAACTACAATAAATATGTAGCCCATGGTTATTGTGTCCTAGTTTTAAAAAATAGGTTATTGCGGCCACTAGCAAACCGTGGAAAAAGAACTGCACTGACTACAAGCAAACAAATAAAGAAGACAACAAGGAAATAAATAAGCAAGCAACTTACGCTAGGCTATCACGGCTATTACACATATTACATCCACTGGGCATCAAAGTTCGCCACCAATGCAAATATAGGGAACAAAGCAGCATATCATATACACTGGTTGTCAAAGTTAGCGACATGTGCAAATAAACGCCGCAGCAAAACAAGTCCAGAACTGAAACCACTTTAGAAGAGCTCAAGAAACAATATCCTGGGTACCCATAATGCTAGCAAGATGCTTAGCAAGCTTATTAACTTTCTCTTGTTTGGTGCTTAAATCCTCCAGCGCTTGCTGTTGCACCAGAAAGTATGCATCTGAATTCTGCAGGGACTTACTTAGTCCTTCAGCTTCCTATCGCAGCACATCTAATCAATGTCTTTCAACTTGAAGTTGAGACTCAAGAAGATGAACTGATTCAGGCAGCAAGTTCGAAGAGCTTGTGCCAGAAGTATTGGCATGTAACTCGAACACTACATCAAGACAGGACTTTTGGGTTCTCTCACTATCGTCAAGATAGTTATTATCAGCTTTCTTGGAGACCAATAGGGATGTCTCACTATCCTGAACCTTATCTGCATTACTTCCTCTACCATTGCATAACAGGGTACTATTGTCCAATATGTTGTCCGCATTCTAAAAGAGAAACAAGAAGACACATCACAGGTTTACCATGTTGTATATGAAACTCATTTTGGTAAATCGGTTCAGTAGTAAAGTGGACAGGATAACAACATGAAACAAACATATATCTATGTACCATGGTCACTTTATGGTCTATATCATTGTAGTTTTTGTTGCCCAATCAAGATAGAGACACAGTTCAAATAATATCTGTTCAAGACAAAGCAGAATAGACAGAATATAATTGTGGGAAACTACAGAGCAATAACAACACTTGTAATGGGCATGACATGAGAACATAACTGTTTATTCAATTGAAACCGAAATCAACATAGAGCAAGTTACAACAGCAAACCAGTTACAGAAATAGGTTTAAAACATACCTGTTGCGCCATTGGAGTTTCAATTCCATCCTTCAAATTTGAAAATAGTTGGTATGAGTAAATACAGTGATGCAAGAGCAAAGGAGCATGAACCATAGCTACAGAACCTGGCCTGAGAACAATTCTTCTTCTGCTTTAAGTGTTGAGTTGGGATTCAGAGTGGTGGTCCTCGTGCTTTGGGCACTGCAGTTCCCTTACTAATTGCTCATGTTTGGGTGCTCTGTGGTGGAGACAGTGATGGGTCAACTCAAACTGGGTTACTATCTACTTGGGTTGGGGTTAGAAGGGGTATGGTGTAGTTGGTTCTCTGTCCAACTGGGTAGGGGTACAATCTGCAAGAGTCTGGGTTATGTGTGGTGGGGCTGGTTCTTGGGCAAGTACAACCGTGGTTCTATCTGCATCAACTAGTAGCACTATCTTTTTTGAAGACCATGTTGTTACTTCCTTAGATATAGCCATCACCCTCTCCAATTCAAATGGTTGATAAACAACAAAAGTAATTGAATGTACAGACATTGTATGATAGACAGGTGCAATGGATAGTGGGGAATAAAAGAGGGCATGAAATAATTCACATTTATGTTGTCTAACCAAATAGGATAGCATGACACAATTTCACATATATGATGGCTAACTAAACAGGATAGCATGACAAAATTTCACATATATGATGGCTAACTAAAAAAGATGAAAAGACATAGTTCAAAATATGATGATTATGTAATCAGGATGACATGATATAACTATATAATGTGTTTATTAAATAGGTTGGCATGCCATAATTCACATACATGCCGCCTATGGAAACATGATAGCACGATATAATTCACAGATAGAATGACATAATTCAAAATATGATGACTGTAAACACTAAACAGGATGAGATGATATAACTATATGATGTCTTTATTAAATGTGTTGCCAGATAAATGTTGTGTATGTAAACATGATGGCATGATATAATTCAAATATATGATTTATATAGTAAGCAAGTAAGCAAATGACAATCGCATATATGATGTAAAAACTAAGCAATGCAAGACAACATGCATGACATGAGTAATATACCCCTGCCATGTTTGAGCATAGATCTCAAGGGGGAAATAGGACTGGTCATCAATCTATGAATCCTCCTCTGAGGAGCTATTTGTAACCAGCAAGATGTCTGCTTCAGCAGGTAGCATTTTCTGCTCTGAATACCTTGTTTTCACTCCAGATACTTCCATCACCGCTTCAAATGGCTGATGCACAGGAAGAGTAGTTGAATATACAAACGTTGTCGACAAATGGAACACATAATACAAAAATAGGATAGCATGATATAATTCACATACATGATGATTGGCTAAATAACATGGCATTGCATAATTCACATATATAATGCCTTACAATAAGATAGCATTGCATAATTCACATATATAATGTCTTGCAACAAGATGGCATTGCATAATTCGCACATATGGTAATTAGACACTAAACAGGTGGCATTCACACAAAGCATGTCTAAACTAATCAAATGACATATCAATGTAGGACACCATACGCATGATATGAGCAACATAACCCTGCCAAGTTAGAGCATACACCTCGGGGGGGGGGGAATAGGACTGGTCATTTGTCTCTGAATCCTCCTCTAAGGAGTTACGCGTAACCAGCAAGATATGTGCTTTGTCAGATAGCATAGTCTGCTCTGAAGACCTTGTTTTCACTCTAGAATTTTCCATCATCGTGTCAAATGGCTGATGCACACAAAGAGTAGTTGAATGTACTAACATTGTTGACAAATGTAATACGTAATGAAAAAAGGATGGCTTGATATAATTCACATATAAGATGACTGGCTAAGCAGGATGGCATTGCAAAATTCACATATATGATGTCTGGCTAAACAAGATGGCATTGCATAATTCACATATACGATTAAGAAACTAAACATATGGCATTCACACAAAGCATGTCTAAACTAAGCAGATGACATATTTGATGTATAAAGTAAGCAATGCAAGGCAACATATTCATGATATAACCAACATCAGCATGCCAAGTTAGAGCGAAGACCTCAGGGGGGTAAATAGGAGTGGTCTTCTCCTTCTGAATCCCCCTCAGAATAGTTATCTTCCTCTTGATTACAATCCGAAATGGTTGGTGGGTGGCTGCCTTTGCGCCTACCATGGAGCGACGTTTGCATGAAATTTTATTGCCACGCAAGGCTCGTCTCTTTTGCTCTACATGTTCAGTTCCATTGTGTACAATAACTAACATGCATAGGAATAAAACATAGTGAGATTATGTAAGGAGTGCATGCAGAAATCCAGAGTGATGGTAGCAACCTATGCATAGACCCAAAACCAATGATAGCAAGCAGATACTGGCTTCTTCACTGTTTGTTTCCCACCCAACATGAAACTCACAGTAGACACCGGAGATTAACCACATAGTAGATAGATACTATTGATTGCGGCCCCGATATGTACCCCACAACCATTTAAAAACTCAAGTTTGACCATTAGTTTGGAGCTGACTCAGAGTCTAATTAGTGAACAGGACGATAAAGTAGCATGTAATGTTAAACGATGCATAATGTAAGCAGACACGAAAGAGTGCAACCTCTCGTGCGGACCCGTGTAGTCCTCGAGGTCATCTACTCAGTTGATGATGGTAATGAAGTTGTCGTGGCTGCTGATAGTTGCTTGAAGCTACATCAGTTTTTCCCCAAAGAGGAAGGGATGACGCAGCACAGTGACGGTGGGTATTTCCCTCAGTGATGAAACCAAGGTTATCGAACTAGTACGAGAACCAAGAAACACAACATAAATAGCACCTGCACACAAATAACAAATACTCGCAACCCGACGTGTAAAAGGGGTTGTCAATCCCTTTCGGGTACGGCACCCAAGATAGGCAAAACGGACGTGAATAAGTTGTAGTAGATTCATAGATCGAATGCCAAATAAAATAAATAAGAATAAATTGCAGCAAGGTATTTTTGTATTTTTTGGATTTAGTAGATTTGAAAATAAAGGCAAAGGAAAATAGATCGCAAAGGCAAATAATATGAAGAAGAGACACGGCGGCCGTAGGTTTCACTAGTGGCTTCTCTCGAGAAAAATAGCAAACAGTGGGTAAACAAAGTACTATTGGGCAATTGATAGAACTTCAAATAGTCATGACTGTATCCAGGAAATGATCATTACATAGGCATCACGTCCAAGATTAGTAGACCGACTCCTGCCTGCATCTACTACTATTACTCCACACATCGACCGCTATCCAGCATGCATCTAGTGTATTCAGTTCATGAAGAAACGAAGTAATGCAATAAGAACGATGACTTGATGTAGACAAGATATATTTATGTAGAAATAGACCCCGTCGTTTTATCCTTAGTAGCAACGATACATATGTGTCGGTTCCCCTTCTGTCACTGGGATCAAGCACCGTAAGATCGAACCCACTACAAAGCACCTCTTCCCATTGCAAGATAAATAGATCAAGTTGGCCAAACAAAACCCAAATGTTGGAGAAGAAATACGAGGCTGTAAGCAATCATGCATATAAGAGATCAAAGAAACTCAAATAACTTTCATGGATAAAAAGAGATAGATCTGATCATAAACTCAAAGTTCATCGGATGCCAACAAACACACCGCAAAAGACTTAAATCGTATAGATCTCCAAGAGACCATTGTATTGAGAATCAAACGAGAGAGAGGAAGCCATCTAGCTACTAACTATGGACCCAAAGGTCTACAAAGAACTACTCACGCATCATCGAAGAGGCACCAATGGAAGTGGTGAACCCCTCTATGATGGTGTCTAGATTGGATCTAGTGGTTCTGGACTCTGCGGCGGCTGGAATTGATTTTCGTCGACTCCCATAGGGTTTCTGGAATATTGGGGTATTTATAGAGTAAAGAGGCGGTCCGGTGGGCACAACCCACCAGGGCGTGCCTGGGCTCCCAGGCGTGCCCTAGTGGGTTGTGCTCCCCTCGGAGCAGCCCCCAGGTGCTTCTTCAGCCCATTGGTTATCTTCGGGTCCAAAAAATCCACAAGAAGTTTCGCTGCGTTTGGACTCTGTTTGGTATCGATTATCTACGATGTAAAAAACATCCAAAAATAGCAACTGGCACTTGGCACTATGTCAATAGGTTAGTACCCAAAAATGATATAAAATGATTATAGAACATCCAAGCTTGATAATATAATAACATGGAATAATAAAAAATTATAGATACGTTGGAGATGTATCAGCATCCCCAAGCTTAATTCCTGCTAGTCCTCGAGTAGGTAAATGATAAAAACAAGTTTTTGATGTGGAATGCTGCCTAACATGTCATCTCATATTCTTTTCTTTATAGCATGGACACTTGGACTTTTATATTGTTCAAATCAAAAGTCTACTTTTGACATGATAACTTAAATACTCAAGCATATCAACAAGCAACTATGTCTTTCAAAATATCAACACAAAAATAAGCTATCCCTAGCCCATCATGCTCAATCATTGATCCATTCATGAAACACACTCGCATATTAACTACACCCAATGCTCAAGTACGATAATAGTGCCCCCTAGTTGGTGCTTTATGAGAGAAGATGGAGACTCAAATTCAAAAATAAAAATTGCATAAAGTATATGAAAGGCCCTTCGTAGAGGGAAGTAGGGATTTGTAGAGGTGCCAGAGCTCAAAGCGAAAATTGGGAGATAAAAACATTTTGAGAGGTGTGCCTTTCCCACCAACGAAAATGACTTAGATTTCCCAACACTTTCCATGCTAGATACATCATAGGTGGTTCCCAAACAGAAATTAAAGTTTATTCCTTTTTCCACCATACTTTCACTTTCCATGGCTAACCGTATGCACGGGTGCCTTCCATACCAACACTTTTCAAGGAATTTATTATTTGACAACATAAAGTAAATTTATTTTTCATTTAGGGACTGGGCATCCCTAATACCTTTTCCTTACTCTCGTGTAATGACAAGTGAATAAACACTCACCGTGAGAATAACACATCTAGCATGGAAAATATTAGCCACCCTCACCGCCTCGCGAGTGGTACGAGCACACAAAACAGAAATTTATTTTGAATATTAGAGATGGCACATACAAATTTTCTTAGAATAGCACAAGAATACCGCATATAGGTAGGTATAGTGGATTCATGTGGCAAAACTTGTTTAAAGGATTTTGGATGCACAAGTAGTGATCATACTTAGTGCAAAATGAAGGCTAGCAAAAAATTGAGAAGCGACCAACCAGGAAATGAATAATCTCATAAGCGAGCCTTAAGCATAATTAACACCGAATAATGCACCACAAGTAGGATGTAATTTCATTGCATGACTATTGACTTTTTTGCTTGCATAGGGAATCACAAACCTTAGCACCAATATTCTTACTAAAGCATAATTACTCATCAAGATGACTCACATATCACATCATAATATCTCAAAATTATTACTAAGAATCAAGTTTATTTTGTGCAATGATCTTCATGAAAGTTTTCATTAGATCCTTCTTGCATATCTATCACTTTGGGACTAATTTTCATGTTTTGCTTTTGACAAGCTCAAACAAATATAAGTGAAGATTATGAGCATAATATTTCTTTCTCTCAAATTAATTTAAGTGAAGCAAGAGAGAATTTCTTTAAAATTTTACTAACTCTCAAATAAATATAAGTGAAGCAAGAGAGCATTTCGTCAAAAATACTAAAGCACACCGTGCTCAAAAAGATATAAGTGAAGCACTAGAGCAAATCCATAGCTCATAAAAATTTAAGTGAAGCATAGAGAGAAATTCTAACAAGTCATGGCATAATTTTGGCTCTCTCAAATAGGTGTGTCCAGCAAGGGATCAAGACTAAAAACACAAACCAAAACAAGCAAATACTCATATCATACAAGACGCTCCAAGCGAAACACTATGTGACGAATAAAAATATAGCTTCAAGTAAAATACCGATGGTCGTTAGAAGAAAGAGGGGATGCCACTCGGGGGAATCCCCAAGCTTAGTTTCTTGCTCTCTTTTGGATAATAGCTTGAGATGCCAGGGCATCCCCAAGCTTAGGCTCTTCTTACTCCTTATTCCTTCATTCATCGTAAGATAACCCAAAACTTGAAAACTCCAATCACACAAAACTCAACAAAAGCCTTCGTGAGATCTGTTAGTATAAGAAAACAAATCACTAATATAAATGTTGTAGCAAACCAATTCATATTTTCTTCTTGCATTATGCCTAGTTTATTCCAACTTTTCTATGTCAAAAACTTATCAAATAAAACCATAGAATCATTAAAACAAGCACACAACGCAAATAAAACAGAATCTGTCAAAAATAGAACAGTTAGTAGCAATCTGGATATTTCTAATACTTCTGTAACTCCAAAAACTCTGAAAAATTAGGACGTCCTGGGAAATTTATATATTAATCTACTGCAAAAGGAATGGGTATTTCATCACTCTCTGGTTAAAAATTAAAATTATTCTCACGAGCGCAAAAGTTTCTGTTTTTTCAGCAAGATCAAACAACTATCACCCAAGAAGATCCTAAAGGCTTTACTTGGCACAAACACTAATTAAATCACAAAAAACACAATCATAATAGTAGCATAATTGTGCTAACACTGAAAAACAGGAAGAAAAAATAAAAATTAAATTTTACTTATTGTGTTTCCTCCCAATGGGTGCTATAGTTTTACGCTCTTAGCTAGGCATAAATCAAGGATCTAAGTTTTGTCATTCGTAGTTTTGGCTACTTTGGTAAGGGTTTCTCAGACCCGGGAGGCTCTTTACACTTCCCTAAATTCTCAGGAACAGAAAAAATCTTTAGATCCAAAATATCCAACCGCTTGTTTTAAAGAGTAATCAAAGTGTTCATGCGATTGATACTATCGTTAAGATGTTTGAGGGGTTCGTTATACTTTTGCAATTCAACCATATGTTTGTGAAAGTCACCGAGTTTGTCCAACATTTGAACTCCCTTTGGGGTGAAAGAAAAACCCCTTCTTTGGAGGTGGAACTCCCAAAATTCCTTCTAAGCTTTCATATGTAGCATTAGCATCAAGCTTAATGAAATTCCCTTTGCGGCAAAATCTAACAGCTGTCTATGATGCAAAGCCAATCCTATGTAAAAATTACGAAGCAAGATCTTAGCATCTCCCTTTAAATTGCATAAGCCTATGCCAAGCAGCTTTCAAATTTTCTCCCTGTCTTAGCTTGAAGTAAAGCACTTCAAAATCTGGTGACAAAGGAGGGGTAGACCCGCTAGCCATGAAGACTAGAAAGCAAGAACACAGATAGATTCAGCAAGAAAACGGTGAACGAAAAAGAGGGCGAATAAAACGAAAAATATTTGTGAAGTGGGGGAGAGGAAAATGAGAGGCAAATGGCAATTAATGTAAATTGCGAGGAGATGAGATTTGTGATTAGGAACCTGGTATATGTAGATGATCCTCCCCGGCAACAGCGCCAAAAATTCCTTTTAATAGTGGCTTGAAGCTACGTCAGTTTTCCCCCAAAGAGGAAGGGATGATGCAGGACAACGACGGTAGGTATTTACCTCAATGATGAAACCAAGGTTATCAAACCAGTAAGAGAACCAAGCAACACAACATAAACAACACCTACACACAAATAATAAATACTCGCAACCCGACGTGTAAAAGGGGTTGTCAATCCCTTTTGGGTACGGCGCCCAATATAGGCAAAACAGACGTGAATAAATTGTAGTAGATTGATAGATCGAAGGCCAAATAAAATAAATAAGATTAAATTGCAGTAAGGTATTTTTGTATTTTTGGGTTTATTAGATCCAAAAATAAAGGCAAAGGAAAATAGATCGCAAAGGCAAATAATATGAAGAAGAGACCCGAGGGCCGTAGGTTTCACTAGTGGCTTCTCTCGAGAAAAATAGCAAACGGCAGGTAAACAAATTACTGTTGGGCAATTGATAGAACTTCAAATACTCAGGACGGTATCCAGGAAATGATCATTACATAGGCATCACGTCCAAGATTACGACTCCTGCCTGCATCTACTACTATTACTCCACACATCGACCGCTATCCGGCATGCATCTAGTGTATTAAGTTCATGGAGAAACGGAGTAATGCAATAAGAATGATGACATGATGTAGACAAGATCTATCTATGTAGAAATAGACACCACCGTTTTATCCTTAGTAGCAACGACACATACGTGTCGGTTCCCCTTCTGTCACTAGGATCAAGCACCGTAAGATCGAACCCACTACAAAGCACCTCTTCCCATTGCAAGATAAATAGATCAAGTTGGCCAAACAAAACCCGTATATCGAATAAGAAATATGAGGCTATAAGCAATCATGGATATAAGTGATCAAAGAAACTCAAATAACTTTCATGGATAAAACGATATAGATCTGATCATAAACTCAAAGTTCATTGGATCCCAACAAACACACCGCAAAAGAGTTACATCATATGGATCTCCAAGAGACCATTGTATTGAGAATCAAACGAGAGAGAGGAAGCCATCTAGCTACTAACTATAGACCCGAAGGTCTACAAAGAACTACTCACGCATCATTAGAGAGGCACCAATGGAAGTGGTGAACCCCTCCGTGATGGTGTCTAGATTGGATCTGGTGGTTCTGGACTCTGCAGCAGCTGGAATTGATTTCCGTCGACTCCCCTAGGGTTTCTGGAATATTGGGGTATTTATAGAGTAAAGAGGCGGTCCAGGGGGCACCCAAGGTGGGCACAACCCACCAGGGCGCGCGCCCTGGTGGGTTGTGCTCCCCTCGGAGCAGCCCCCAGGTGCTTCTTTGGCCCATTGGTTGTCTTTCAGTCCAAAAATATCCACAAAAAGTTTCGCTGCGTTTGGACTTTATTTGGTATTGATTATCTATGATGTAAAAAACATGCAAAAAATAGCAACTGGCACTTGGCATTATGTTAATAGGTTAGTACCAAAAAATGACTATATAAATCATCCAAGATTGATAATATAACAGCTTAGAACAATCAAAATTATAGATACATTGGAGATGTATCAGCTGTCGACGGCGAGGAAGAAGATCTGAGGCAGCGAAAGATAGTATGGAGGTCAGATCCCTGCTGTGCTGGACCCTTCTATCATTGGAGCAACTGAGCTAGGGTGGACGACGGTGCAGCAGGAGCGGGACAAACCACACAAGGTTTTCTGTGAAAACTATCTGTAAGAGAAATAATTCTGTAAGGGCTCGTTTGAATTGGAGGATTCTAACAACGCAAGATAGGAAATACACGGTAATAGGATAGGAATGCATGTGCAAAACAGAGAATTTAAAAATGCAGGATTTCTGGCAATCTGGGTGTTTGGTTCACAAGAATTGGAAGATCACAGGATGCAAAGAAGCATGGTGGGATTAAGTCAAATCACAATAAAATGTATGGTTATAATGCTATTATGCTACTATCTCTTAGTCTTGTGCTTCATGAATAGGAATTTGAAAAGGAGGACAAGTGGATATTTAAATTCCTATGGTTTTTCTTTCTAGGAGACACTGAAGGAACAAATCCTATAGTTTTTGTTTGCTCCATTCCTTTGAAGCAAATGCATGAATAGTAGTAGCATAGGAAACTTTCCAATTCCTATGTTTTTTCTTCAGTATTCTTTTCAAGCACTCGCGATTCTAGTAGGCAGGCATGAGTAGGGAAAAGCCTACACTCAAAAAATGTTTATGTGCTACTTCTACTACTTTGGACCCAAGACACTGCCCTACTAGCTCAACTCCCAAGCTCATCTACAAATGCAAAGCTCAAACGCACAGAGATAAATAATGATGGCATTCACGAGAGTCCATCACGGATAGCTAAGTTTCCTGGTACCTCACTACTTGTCATATAGTAGGAGAAACTAATCGTATTTCACGTTACTGCATGTGCTCATTGGACTATATATATAACATGTAAAGAAAAAAAGCGATGCAACAAGTGTACAACCTCTTTGGCGAAGCCATGTCGATCTCAGCGTGATTGGGTTGGTCGGTGAGAATGCTCCGGCTGATTTGGCTGTCGGAGGAGGGGAAGAAGATATTACGCGTCTGGAGATAGAGCCTTGGGTACTGCTCTGCTGTGATGGAGGGTTTCTTCGTTGGAGCAGCTCCGGTGAGGTGTATGACGACGAGGCTGAAGCAGGACAAGAGATAAAACATTAACCTGAGTGGAATTCTAATAGCATCTCCAATAGATGACGTAAAATACATAACCACAAAGTGCTAGACATAAAATACATCAGCCGCTCATCTCTGAACTTAACTGTCGAAACTGAATTTAACTGTCAAAACCGAATTTAACTGTTGAAACTGAATTTTGCCGTCAAAACTGAATTTTTACTGTCGAAACTGAATGCACCAGTAGCAGAAAAGCAGTAGCAGCGCATGCAAGAGACGGGGCAGCAGGTCGTTTCGCAGCATCTCGGGTAGCGGCTGCAGGGGATCCAGGGAGAGCAGGATCTGCTTCTCGTGCAGCAGCAGCGCCCGCAAGAGTAGAGCAGCAGCGCAAGCAAGAGCAAGAGCTAGAGCAGTAGCGCAAGCAAGAGCAAGAGCGAGAGTAGCAGCACGAGAAAGAGCAAGAGAAAACCAGGCAGGGGATCGAGAGCAAGAGCAGAGTAGCAGCGCGAGCGAGAGCTAAAGCAGCAGCAGCTCCTACTGATGTGGACGTCGCCACCGAGGTCGCGACGCCGTGGAGGAAGTGGCCGACGACGCCGCCGTGGATGGAGCCGCACCATATCATCTCGAGACCGGGCACCAGTAGCACCGTGAGATCGAATCAAGAAGAAAATACGGGGATTAGTGTACAACCTCTTTGGTGGTGCCGATTAGGCCCTGGCTTCATCCGAGGAAACAGTGATGATGCTGCTCTTCCGGTGGTGCATGTGAAGATGGCGGTGTGGGAATGGAGGCGTGAAAGACGAGGGGAACATCGGGGCAGCTCCTTGGAGGTGGAGGACGAGGTGGCTGAACCGGCGGGACGACGAGATCAATGACGGATCCTCATCTGGTACGGTTGATGAGGGACGTTGTCGGGGAAGAGGCTCCGGCTAGGTGGCGGACGGAGGAGGGTGTGGGGCTTCGCGGGTTTTCGTGGCTTCGGTGTATGAATGGGTGGGCGGATGGGATGGGAGGGGGACCATGGCTTAGGGATGCGCTTATCCGAAATGTGGGGTAAGTTACGAAAGTACCCCCACTGATTTGATCTAGCAGGTTCTTTCGGTTCAGGGGTATCACGGGCATTTCGCATGTCAGGATTTCGCAGGAGGTGGGAGTTTTCGTGCGCATTGTAATTTTGGGATAGGAAGGCGTGGGTTGAGATGGAGGGAGTCTTCGGAGCACAACGAGACAAAGATATATCTTAAATATTTCGGGGTAACAAGGCGCGAGTTGAAATTTCCAAACAAGCCTAACGTGTACTGTACCAAATAAATTCGCACTTCCGTCAACGAAAAAACAAAAAGAAATCAATTCACACCACACAAGAGAGTCTAGTCCCGTGTACTGTACCAAATCAATTCGCACTACAAATGCCATTCAAATCTTTGAATTGATGTTATGTTCAATTAAAATATTTTGCTACGTGTATAATGCATGCAACCTGCTAATCAAATGAATGTTTTAGTGCATTCCAAACGTATGTACTACCGCTTCAATATGAACTAAATTTGAATTCGTTTCTCTATTTGAATAAGATCTACAATCATGATTGTTGTGAAGTCAAACTATTTGAATTCGTTTCTCTATTTTAATAAGATCTACAATCATCATTATTGTCAATTTAAACTATCATTTGTGAATTATCTTCGCAGCACACCACATGATTACTGTCGACTTAGATATGAACTATGTGTACTATATGAACTCGAACTCGATTTTTTGAATCCACTTAATGTTGATTTCAAATCATAGTACATTTCAAGCTCTAGCTAGATCTTCATAATCTAAACCATGTCTCATATGTATAATGTGTTTATCACATAATGTATGGTGCCCCGCCCCATACGCCTACAAGTATTTAGATGTGAGTTTCAAACACCACACATTACTACAAATTCAAATAAAATGCGAGATTGTTCGATATATAGTATGGTTTAGATTGTTCGATATTTAGTTGTGAGCTGCAAACGCCACACATTATCACAAATTCAAATAAAATGTGAGATTGTTCGATGTATAGTATGGTTTAGATTGTTCGATATTTAGCTGTGAGTTGCAAACACCAAGCATTATCACATTATGGTATAACAAGTCCAAAACCACAGCACGCGTATCACCGCTATATTCATGCATGCATATGTTTATAACACTATGATCTCCTATTCAAATATATGAATCCACTTTCATATCGAATTATGATCTTTGTTAGTCTCTTACACCCACACAATCCTCCAACCTTTGTAGCTAGCACTAACTTTCTCTCATGCATGCACACGCCCTCCTTGCCCTCCCCCTTCCTCAACATTCTATCCATCGCACACATTCATTTTTTTCTTTAGGTCATTCTCCCATAGTCTCCACAACTCCTTTCCGACACACACACCGACCGATAAACCCCTCTAGGGATGTCTTTCTACAGCATACACATGCACCTTCCATCTCCTCCTTTCTGTGTCCATGCCTCGTGTCTCTCATACGGTCCCACACACGTGTAAACTCTCACCCCTCTTTTCATCGATCTCACAATCACACACTCCTCCCCCTATCTAGCTACTAGCTAGGCCTCTCGCACTACTCCTAGCTCCATTCTCTCTGTCTATCCGTCTCGCCGGGCCTTATTTGCCTCTAACAAATGGATGTACACCGACTGATCTCCCGCCATACATATAGCTAGCTAGGTCGTTATAACTCATTTTCCCCACGCGTCGATCGATCTACCTCATTAGTTATGTCTCTCCCTTCCTCCGACAAACAACAATTGATCTACCAATCTAGTTAGGTTTGCTTACCAAACACATGGTCCCCCTTCATCATCCATGCATGCGTCCCAACACATCTATCACGCACACACAGAAACACATCCCCACTCTTATTGATAATATTGCAGTTCCACCCTTAGTTTGTCTAGTAGGCCTCTCCCACCATCTTCGAGAAGCAACTCCATCACCCATCTAGCACTCTACCCCTCTCCCTCCCTCTCTCTCTCCACTCTCTCTCTCTCTCTCTTTGTGCTGACCTATTTCCCGTCCTTCACTTATGTATGGTTGCCGACCGATCTCCCTCAAGACATAGCTGGGTCTCTCCTTCAGAACACATATACAAGTCGTTCTACCTCTCTACTTAGGTCTCTCCCTCCCCCCCCCCCCCCCCCCCCCCCCCAATACATTGAGCGCCCTAGTCATGCCTCCCCGCCACACACAAACTTGCACTATTCCCTCCGACGTTTCGGTAGGTCAGTCGCCCTATATCTTTGACTCACACACACAGAATTTCGATGGCTCTCTTCATCGATCTCGCACCACCCACTTGATCCTCTGTTCTACTCTATCGATATCTATGACCGCTCCCTCTCTTCTCGTGGATCGCCCCATCTATATATGATATAGATAGGCCTCTATTTCACACACATTGCATGTGTCAAATTTTTGTTTGAGATATCATCGACACATATTCCCACAAATACATTAAAGAAATCACCCCCAACTAAAAACACTCACGAACACACACGCCATCTATCTAGGTTTGTTTCTCTCTCAGACACACCCACGTTGGTGGGGGATGTGCACAAAGAGAAGTGCATGCATGGCGCATGTACTCCCATCTCTTTCCCAACCACACCCACGCGGGTACACGGTGGAGCTCATTTCTGTATGAAACGGCATCGCACATGGTAATTTGACACGTGTACTGGTTGTCCACTTGATGGAGGATCATGTACCACGGGTGAACAAACAAATTGTGACTTGATGCGTTATGTTAAAAAAGAAGCAAACCATGTGGGGCCTACCTTAGAGGCAAGGCTCTATACACTAGAGATGCTCTGTACATATTACTATTGATGTGTCCCATCAACTCGCAGAACGAGGAGAAGCCTACTTAGTATGTCGTCTCCCCCGCCCATGGGCGCGGTGGCTCATAGGACGAGGTGAAGCTTGCTTACTATTACGCCTTACGCCTGCTCCCTCGCCCACGCGTGCGGTGGCTCACACGACGAGGACAAAAGTTTACTACTCCCTCTGTTTACTCCTCGTCCTACCTTGTTTAGAGAGATTATCATATTGTTTGAAATATATGTCCTTTAGTAGATTTCAATATGAACTACTAGTACATACTCCAAACATTGATGTATATAGACGTATTTTAGAGTGTAGATTGATACGTCCATTTTGCATCATGCTTTTATATCAATATTTATTGCATTATGGGTTGTTATTACACATTATGTCACAATACTTATGCCTATTCTCTCTTATTTTACAAGGTTTACATAAAGAGGGAGAATGCCGGCAGCTGGGATTCTGGCTGGAAAAGGAGCAAATATTAGAGACCTATTCTGCACAGCTCCAAAAGTCCTGAAACTTCACGGATGATGTTTTCCAAATATATAAAAACATTGAGCACAAGAACTTCACCAGGGGGGCCACATCCTGCCCACGAGGGTGGGGGGCGCGCCCTACCCCCCTGGGTGCGCCCCCCCTACCTCGTGGGCCCCCTGGTGGCCCTCCGGTGACCATCTTCTGCTATATGGACGCTTTCTATGGGGAAAAAATCATAAGCCATCTTCTCGGACGAAACTCCGCCGCCACGAGGCGGAACCTTGGCGGAACCAATCTAGGGTTCTGGCGGGGCTGCTCGGCCGGGGAAACTTCCCTCCCGGAGGGGGAAATCATCGCCATCGTCATCACCAACGCTCCTCTCATCGGGAGAGGGCAATCTCCATCAACATCTTCATCATCACCATCTCATCTCAAAACCCTAGTTCATCTCTTGTATCCAATTCTTGTCTCCAAGTCCGGGATTGGTGCTAGTAGGTTGCTAGTAGTGTTAATTACTCCTTCTAGTTGATGCTAGTTGGTTTAATTGGTGGAAGATCATATGTTCAGATCCTATATGCATATTAATACCCCTCTGATTATGAACATGTTTATGCTTTGTGAGTAGTTACTTTTGTTCGTGAGGACATGGGAGAAGTCTTTCTATTAGTAGTCATGTGAATTTGGTATTCATTCGATATTTTGATGAGATGTATGTTATCTCTCCTCTAGTGGTGTTATGTGAACATCGACTACATGAAACTTCACCATTGTTTGGGACTAGAGGAAGGCATTGGGAAGTAATAAGTAGATGATGGGTTGCTAGAGTGACAGAAGCTTAAACCCTAGTTTATGCGTTGCTTCGTAAGGGGCTGATTTGGATCCATATGTTTCATGCTATGGTTAGGTTTACCTTAATACTTTTGTTGTATTTGTGGATGCTTGCAATAGAGGTTAATCATAAGTGGGATTGTTGTCCAAGTAAGGGAAGCACCCAAGCACCGGTCCACCCACATACCAAATTATCAAAGTACCGAACGCGAATCATATGAGCGTGATGAAAACTAGCTTGACGATATTCCCATGTGTCCTCGGGAGCGCTTTACATCATATAAGAGTTTGTCTAGACTTGTCATTTGCTACAAAAGGATTGGGCCACCTTGCTACATTTTATTTACTTTTGTTACTTGTTTATCGTTACAAATTATCCTATCACAAAACTATCTGTTACCACTTATTTCAGTACTTGCAGAGAATACCTTGCTGGAAACCGCTTATCATTTCCTTCTGCTCCTCGTTGGGTTCGACACTCTTACTTATCAAAAGGACTACGATAGATCCCCTATACTTGTGGGTCATCAAGACTATTTTTTGGCGCCGTTGCCGGGGAGTGAAGCGCCTTTGGTAGGTGGAATTTGGTAAGGAAAAATTTATATAGTGTGCTGAAATTTACTGTCAGTTGTTACTATGGAAAGTAATCCTCTAAGGGGCTTGTTCGGGGTATCTTCACCCCGACCAGTAGAGCAAAGAGCTGCTCCTCAGCCTACTGAACCTACTAAAAATGAAAATTCTTGCTTTGAAATTCCTTTGGGTATGGTAGAAAAACTGCTAGCTAATCCTTTTTTAGGAGATGGAACAAAACATCCTGATGAGCATCTAATATATGTGGATGAAGTTTGTGGATTATTTAAGCTTGCAGGTGTACCCGGAGATGTTGTTAAGAAGAAGGTCTTCCCTTTATCTTTGAGGGGAGATGCATCGACATGGTATAGGCTATGTGATGATATGGAGTCTTGGAACTACAAATGATTGAAATTGGAATTTCATCAAAAGTTTTATCCTATGCATCTTGTTCATCGTGATCGCAATTATATATATTTATATATATATATATAATGTTTTGCCTCGCGAAGGAGAAAGCATCGCTCAAGCTTGGGGGAAGCTTAAATCAATGTTATATTCATGCCCCAATCATGAGCTCTCAAGAGAAATGATTATTCAAAATTTTTATGCTCGGCTTTCTGGTAACAATCGCACCATGCTTGATACTTCTTGTGCTGGCTCTTTTATGATGAAGACTATTGAATTCAAATGGGATTTATTGGAAAGAATTAAACGCAACTCCGAAGATTAGGACCTCGACAATGGTAAGGAGTCAGGTATGACACCTAGTTTTGATTGTGTTAAATATTTTATGGATACCGATATTTTTCGTAAATTTAGCACTAAATATGGACTTGACTCTGAGATAGTAGCTTCTTTCTGTGAATCTTTTGCTACTTATGTTGATCTCCCCAAGGAGAAGTGGTTTAAATATCATCCTCCCATAGAAGTAAAAGTAGCTTCACCTATTAAAGTTGAAGAAAAGACTATTACTAATAATGATCCTTTATTCCTACATCTTATGTTGAGAAACCACCTTTCCCTGTTAGGATAAAGGATCATGCTAAAGCTTCAACTGTAGTTTGTAAAAGCAATATTAAAACATATACACCTCCTGAGCAAGTTAAAGTTGAACATAATATTGCTATTGTCAAAGATCTCTTGTCTGATAATATAGATGGGCATGTTATTTATTTTTGTAATGAAACTTCTAGAATTGCTAAACCCCGTGATACAGATAAACCTAGACCTGTGGTAGGCATGCCTGTTATTTCTGTTAAAATAGGAGATCATCACTACTAGGGAAAAGCCTAGCAGCAGCGTGAGTTTTGGGTGTATCAGTAGCGCGGGTGCCCGCGCTACTGATACGGCGCCACAACTAACTTATAGCAGTAACGCACGTTGACACACGCTACTGCTATACATGGTTAGCTGTAGCGTGCGTTGCAAACAATGCTACTGCTAATTAGCTGTAGCGGGTCTTATATCCCGCGCTACTGCTATTACTTTCAAAAACAAAAAAAATCTCGATCCCGTGCGTGTTGTCAATGGTAGCAGTGGTTCGATCTAGCGATGATTGGAGTCACATGAGGCATGAATGGACAGCGGAAGACCAGATCCAGCAGTGGCTGTTGGAGAGGGCCTGTTTCTATGGCATAGCCAGGCCGCAGCATGGGGCTCCTCTTCCTGATCATGCCAGATAGCTCCGGGTCGTCCATGGAGATGACCTTCACGGGCATGGACATGGGAGGGTGAGTCAAACCAGAGGGAGAGAGAGGAAAGGAAAACCGAGGGAGAGAGGAAGGTGATGTAGGGAGCAGCGGAGCTAGTCACCGGTGGTGAGGTGCTCTGCTGTGGTGGCGCGGGGCGGCGGCCTCCTAGACGTCGGTGGAAGACCGGCGAGCTCCTAGATGGCGGTGGCGCGAGGCGGTGGCCTCTTTCGGCGCCACGGAGATGGATGGGCGCATGGGCAAGAGGTCCATGTGAGAGCGTATGGAAAGTGAGAGGAGAGAATGGTGGAAGAGAGGAGGGATTTGGGAGAGGAGCTGGGGATTCGGCCGAGGATATGGCGACTTCACCTACCTCGTACTTAGCAGTAGCGAGGGGTATAAAACCGCGCTACTACTATCAACTTAGTAGTAGCGCGGGTTTATACCCCTCGCTACTACTATGGCATGTGTCGGGGAGCACGGTAGAGACCGCTTAGTAGTAGCGAGGGTTAAAAACCCGCGCTACTACTATCAACTTAGTAGTAGCGAGGGGTAAAAACCCGCGCTACTGCTAATTAGCAGTAGCGCTTCTTTTTGTTCCGTGCTGCTGCTAAGATTTTGTGTATAAGGTTTTCCCTAGTAGTGCATTGTTATCATGGCTTGTCTGATATGGGTGCTAGTGCTAGTGCAATACCTTATTCTTTATACCAAGAAGTTACGCATGATATTGCACCTGCTGAGACGGAAGATATTGATGTTACAATTAAACTTGCTAATAGAGATACTATTTCACCAATGGGAATTGTTAGAGATGTTGAAGTCTTGTGTGGGAAAACTAAATATCCTGCTGATTTTCTTGTTCTTGGTTCCGCACAAGATAGTTTTTGTCCCATTATATTTGGTAGACCCTTCTTAAATACTGTTAATGCTACCATAGATTGCAAAAGAGATGTTGTTACTATCGGTTTAGATGATATGACTCATGAATTTAATTTTTCTAAATTTAGTAGACAACACCGTGAAGAAGAATTACCTAGTAAGGATGAAATTATTAGTCTTGCTTCTATTGCCGTACCTCCTAGTGATCCTTTAGAACAATATTTGCTAGACCATGAAAATGATATGTTTATGAATGAAAGAAGGGAATTAGATGAAGTATTCTTTAAACAGGAACCTATTCTAAAAAACAATTTACCTGTTGAAATCCTAGGGGATCCTCCTCCACCCAAGGGTGATCCCGTGTTTGAGCTTAAACCATTACCTGATACTCTTAAATATGCTTATCTTGATGAGAAAAAGATATACCCTGTTATTATTAGTGCTAACCTTTCAGAACATGAAGAAGAGAGATTATTAAAAACTCTGAAGAAGCACCGTGATGCTATTGGGTATACTCTTAATGATCTTAAGGGCATTAGTCCCACTCTATGTCAACATAAAATTAAGTTGGAAGAAGACGCTAAACTAGTTTGTGATCATCAACGCCGTCTGAATCCTAAAATGAAAGAAGTGGTAAGAAAGGAGATACTAAAGCTCCTTGAGACAGGTACAATTTATCCCGTTGCTGATAGTAAGTGAGTAAGTCCTGTCCATTGTGTCCCTAAGAAGGGAGGTATTACTGTTGTTCCTAATGATAAAGATGAATTGATTCCTCAAAGAATTATTATTGGTTATAGGATGGTAACTGATTTCCGCAAATTAAATAAGGCTACTAAAAAGATCATTACCCCTTACCTTTTATCGATCAAATGCTAGAAAGATTATCCAAACATACACATTTTTGCTTTCTAGATGGTTATTCTGGTTTCTCTCAAATACATGTGTCAGCCAAAGATCAATCAGAGACTACTTTTACATGGCCTTTTGGTACTTTTGCTTATAGACGCATGCCTTTTGGTTTATGTAATGCACCTGCTACCTTTCAAAGATGCATGATGGCTATATTCTCTGACTTTTGTGAAAAGATTTGTGAGGTTTTCATGGATGACTTTTCCGTCTATGGATCTTCTTTTGATGATTGCTTGAGCAACCTTGATCGAGTTTTGCAGAGATGTGAAGAAACTAATCTTGTCTTTAATTGGGGAAAGTGCCACTTTGTGGTTAATGAAGGTATTGTCTTGGGGCATAAAGTTTCTGAAAGAGGTATTGAAGTTAATAAAGCCAAGGTTGGTGCTATTGAAAAGATGCCATGTCCCAAGGACATCAAAGGTATAAGAAGTTTCCTTGGTCATGCCGGTTTTTATAGGAGGTTCATTAAGGACTTCTCAAAAATCTCTCGGCCTTTGACTAATTTATTACAAAAAGATATACCATTTATCTTTGATGATGATTGTGTAGAAGCATTTGAAATACTTAAGGAAGCATTGATCTCTGCACCTATTGTTCAGCCACCTGATTGGAATTTACCCTTTGAAATTATGTGTGATGCTAGTGATTATGATGTAGGTGTTGTTCTAGGACAAAGAGTTGATAAGAAACTAAATTTTATTTAATATGCTAGTAAAACTCTAGACAATGCTCAAAGAAATTATGCTACTACTGAAAAAGAATTCTTAGCAGTTGTATTTGCTTGTGATAAGTTTAGACCTTATATTGTTGATTCTAAAGTAACTATTCACACTGATCATGCTGCTATTAAATATCTTATGGAAAAGAAAGATGCTAAACCTAGACTTATTAGATGGGTTCTCTTCCTACAAGAATTTGATTTACATATTGTTGATAGAAAAGGAGCTGAGAACCCCGTTGCAGACAACTTGTCTAGGTTAGAAAATGTGCTTGATGACCCACTACCTATTCATGATAGCTTTCCTGATGAGAAACTAAATGTCATAAATACTTCTCATACTGCTCCATGGTATGTTGATTATGCTAATTACATTGTTGCTAAGTTTATACCACCTAGTTTCACATACCAGCAAAAGAAAAAGTTCTTTTATGATTTGAGGCATTACTTTTGGGATGACCCACATCTTTATAAAGAAGGAGTAGATGGTGTTATTAGACGTTGTGTACCTGAGCATGAACAGGAACAGATCCTACGGAAGTGTCACTCCGAAGCTTATGGAGGACACCATGCTGGAGATAGGACTGCACATAAGGTACTGCAATCTGGTTTTTATTGGCCTACTCTCTTCAAGGATGCCCGTAAGTTTGTCTTATCTTGTGATGAATGTCAAACAATTGGTAATATTAGTAGACGTCAAGAAATTCCTATGAATTATTCACTTGTTATTGAACCATTTGATGTTTGGGGCTTTGACTATATGGGACCTTTTCCTTCCTCTAATGGTTATACACATATTTTAGTTGCTGTTGATTACGTTACTAAGTGGGTAGAAGCTATTCCAACTAGTAGTGCTGATCATAACACTTCTATTAAAATGCTTAAAGAAGTTATTTTTCCAAGGTTTGGAGTCCCTAGATATTTAATGAATGATGGTGGTTCACATTTTATTCATGGTGCTTTCCGTAAAATGCTTGCTAAATATGATGTTAATCATAGAATTGCGTCTCCTTATCACCCTCAGTCTAGTGGTCAAGTAGAATTGAGCAATAGAGAACTCAAATTAATTTTGCAAAAGGCAGTTAATAGGTCCAGAAAGAATTGGTCCAAGAAACTTGATGATGCATTATGGGCCTATAGAACTGCATATAAAAATCCTATGGGTATGTCTCCGTATAAAATGGTCTATGGAAAAGCATGTCACTTACCTCTCGAACTAGAACACAAGGCTTATTGGGCTATTAAAGAACTTAATTATGATTTTAAACTTGCCGGTGAGAAGAGGTTATTTGATATTAGCTCACTTGATGAATGGAGAACCCAAGCCTAGGAAAATGCCAAGTTGTTTAAAGAAAAAGTTAAAAGGTGGCATGATAAAAGAATACAAAAGCATGAGTTTAATGTAGGTGATTATGTATTGCTATACAACTCTCATTTAAGATTTTTTGTAGGAAAACTTCTCTCTAAATGGGAAGGCCCTTACGTTATCGAGGAGGTCTATCGTTCCGGTGCCATAAAAATCAACAACTTCGAAGGCACAAATCCGAAGGTGGTGAACGGTCAAAGAATCAAACACTATATCTCAGGTAATCCCATAAATGTTGAAACCAATGTTATTGAAACTATAACCCCGGAGGAATACATAAACGACACTTTCTAGAATGTTTCAGACTCCGAAAAGGAATAGGTATGTGGTACGGTAAGTAAACTGACTCCAAAACAGTTTTTAAGGCAATATTTCTCCGTTTTGGAATATTCAGAAAAATAGAAAAAATAAGCAGCAGTCCAGAAAGGACACGAGGGCTCCACGAGGGTGGAGGGCGCACCCCCTACCTCATGGGCACCTCGTGTGCTCTCCGGACTCCGTTTTCTTACAGGACACATATTTTGGTTGGTAAAAATTCATTATATAACCTCCCGGGGGTTTTGACTCTCGTATCACGCAAAAATCTCCTGTCTTTGTTTCGAGCTGTTTTCTGACAGATCTAGATTATCATGACGTCTCCAAGTGGTCCCGAGGACAAGTTCTTCGAGAAGGTCATCAACCCTTACCTCGCGGAGGTGCAGCGACACCCTCAAACCATTGAGATGTGTGATGGGTTGCTGCACATCCGTGATGCTGATGGACCGAAGGGGAACGGAAGCGTGGAGACAAGACTCGAAGCAATGGAACAACAAGTTTTCAAGTGTTAGGGGATGGTGGAGCATGGACTCAACTCCAACTACATGATGATCGCAGATTTCACCAACAAACACAAGCTGAATGCCGACAACATCGGGGAGACCATCTTCAAGCTTCACGAGAAAATCGAGCACCTTCAAGCTCAGATCTATGACCTGCAAAACCAAAACTGTGAGTATGAATATAGATTCAAAAGGATGAGTTTGGCTGCAGATTTGAGGATCCTGGAGACTCGGTCATCCTTCTATGATGGTGAGCCTATGCCTTGGAAGAAGGACGACAAGCCTACGCCATCAACAAAATCACCACCGTCTCCTCCAACAAAGAAGAATTGAGTATCTGGTATGGGCACTCCATTTGGCAACTGCCAAGCTTGGGGGAGTGCCCCGGTATCGTATCACCATCACTTTTATACTTACCATTTTTCTTAGTTCGATCCTTTTGGCAATATCTTTATCTAGTAGAATAAAAGTTCTTAGTATGATCTAGTTGTGAGTTTTGCTTTATTATCCTTCTATGTAATCGAGTCCGTGAGCTATATAATAAAGATTAGTGTTGAGTCAAGGGCTTGATTATTTTTGCCATGATCCCAAGTGAATAAAAGAAAATAGAAAGAAATAAAAAGAAACAAACAGATCATGTGACTCTTATGGAGAGTAATGAGCTCACATAGAAAGAGTATGATGAATAAAAGTTGTTGAGAGTTGACAAACATAGTTTTGGTCATCATTGCAATTAATAGGAAGTAATAAGAAAGAGAGGTCTTCACATATAAATATACTATCTTAGACATATTTTATGATTGTGAGCACTCATTAAAATATGACATGCTAAAGAGTTGACATTGGACAAGGAAGACAGCGTGATGGCTTATGTTTTCTTACATCTGAGATAAATTATATTGTCTTGGATCCTCCAACATGTTGAGCCTACCTTTCTCCCTCATGCTAGCCAAATTCATTGCACCAAGTAGAGATACTACTTATGCTTCCAAATACCCTTAAACCAGTTTTGCCATGAGAGTCCACCATACCTACCTATGGATTGACTAAGATCCGTCAAGTAAGTTGTCATCGGTGCAAGCAATAAAAATTGCTCTCTAAATATGTATGATTGATTGGTGTGGAAGGAATAATCTTTATACGATCGTGTGATATGGAAGTAATAAAATCAACAGACTGCATAATAAAGGTCCATATCACAAGTGGAAATATAAAGTGACATTCTTTCGCATTAGGATTTCGTGCATCCAACCATAAAAGCGCATGACAACCTCTGCTTCCCTCTGTGAAGGGCCTATCTTTTACTTTTATCTCCTATACTGCAAAAGAGTCAAGGTGATCTTCACCCTTCCTTTTTACATTTTATCCTTTGGCAAGCACAATATGTTGGAAAGATCCTGGTATATATGGCTAATTGGATGTGGGTTTTCATGAACTATTACTGTTGACATTACCCTTGAGGTAAAACGTTGGGAGGCAAAAACTATAAGCCCCTATCTTTCTCTGTGTCCGATTAAAACTCCATACCCATAAGTATTGCGTGAGTGTCAGCAATTGTGAAAGACTATATGATAGTTGAGTATGTGGACTTGCTGAAAAGCTCTTATACATTGACTCTTTCCTATGTTATGATAAATTGCAATTGCTTCAATGACTGGTATGAAGTTTACGATTCATACTTGATATTGTGATTGAATTATTACTCTAGCATAAGATATCATATGACAAGAATTATATAAGTTGCTGCTCTAAGAATGATCATGATGCCCTCATGTCTGTATTTTATTTTTATCGACACCTTCATCTCTAAACATGTGGACATATTTTTCGATTTCGGCTTTTCGCTTGAGGACAAGCGAGGTCTAAGCTTGGGGGAGTTGATACGTCCATTTTGCATCATGCTTTTATATCAATATTTATTGCATTATGGGCTGTTATTACACATTATGTCACAATACTTATGCCTATTCTCTCTTATTTTACAAGGTTTACATAAAGAGGGAGAATGCCTGCAGTTGGGATTCTGGCTGGAAAAGGAGCAAACATTAGAGACCTATTCTGCACAGCTCCAAAAGTCCTGAAACTTCACGGACGATGTTTTCCAAATATATAAAAAACATTGAGCGCAAGAACTTCACCAGGGGGGCCACACCCTGCCCACGATGGTGGGGGCGCGCCACCTACCTCATGGGCCCCCTGGTGGCCATCCGGTGACCATCTTCTGCTATATGGACTCTTTCGATGGAAAAAAAATCATGAGCCATCTTCTCAAACGAAACTCCACCGCCGAGAGGTGGAACCTTGGCGGAACCAATCTAGGGTTCTGGTGGGGCTGTTCTGCCGGGGAAACTTCCCTCCCGGAGGGGCAAATCATCGCCATCGTTATCACCAACACTACACCACAACACGGTTGTAAGGGCAGGAAAACTGCCAGGATAAGGCACTTAGAAGGGCAGTCTGACTGCCGGGAATGTTTTTCTCCCGGCAGATGGAACTGCCACGAGAACGGCTGCCGGGGATTGTAGTTCCCGGCAGATAGGGATGTGCCGGCAGTTTTTATGCCATCATGTTCAAACTTCTCCCAGCAGATATTTTTTGCCAGCAATCAATAGGTTTCCTGGCAGATGATGGGCCAGTGGTGCCAAGTATCCCAATTAATAAGGCTATTACACTCTGGTGTTACATTTATTTCACATTTACATACACACCCCGATTCGAAAGATGACACATCCATTCAAATAAAGCAAAAAGATTATGCAGATGCACATCGCATATATATTATAAAGTCTGATCATCAAATATTTTACAATGTAAGCAATTCATTGATTACACATGAAGACTTCCCTCATAATTTAGCATCTGTAGTTTCTAGAAACTTGAGCAGTACAAGATGAAACAAACACAAAGAGTAAAGCCTGTAACTTCTGTGTGAACTCAGGGCATATGGTTAAGGCAAGGTATCTTGACGAATCTTACAGGAACATTTTCAACCTGGACAGGAAAAGTCCAAATGTCAAGTCAGGTAGTATTAGAAAACATTATATCCATTACATTTATTACGATACTCTGAATCTACAAAAGTGCACCACCCCAACTTTTAGAAGAAAACGGCTACATCATCAAGAAAATTTCTCGACAAATTTCCCATCAAGGCATCAAGTGAATATTCGATTTAATAAGAAGCTAAAAAATGTCCGCAGTTTCAAGCCTGGGCACATGAATTAAGCACATCTAGTTGCCCTTCCTGGAAAGCATGACAACAGTTTCAGGTCTGGACAAATAATTAAACCCATAATGGCATGGTGAGATTGCCTCTGATATTAAGTTCAGTTTTCTGAAAGTGAAGAATCATCGAAATCTGTTTGAAAAAACTGCACATAAGACAAAATAGGAACAATGTTCGAGAAAAAGGAAGTGTGATCCACAACCTGTATCAATTTTTGACATCGTAGGATCTAGTATTTTTGTATGAGCACACAAAGGCAACTAGTACAGCAAATAAAATTCAAACGTTTTTCCAGCATTAACTGACAAGTATAGAAACTAAAATGTTTGGTGTTAGGTTTAACTCAAAAGAACATACATAGCTTTCTTACAGGCATATATCATGATATTCAGGTATGAGCTTCGGAGATGTCAAAGGAAATACAAGGACATTTTCAATGCTACTTTATATAGAGAGAAAAAGACATGTCGGACACAAGAGAACCGTACAAAATACCTCTTTCACCAATCAGATCATAAAGTAGTATCATGATTCCTGAAGAACACACACCAATATGCAAATTAGATTGCAAGTAAAGATCAACCTGTAACCATTGAAGTGATAGATACAGAAAATTAATCAAGAAATTAAAATGTTTAGTAGATACAACTCTACTGCAGATTAAAAGTTTACTTCTCAAATAATGATATAGATCTGTACCGAAGTGTAGTATCTTCGACGTTCAATCTTACAACATTGTAAGAGCAGTATACTGTAAGTTTAAAAGCTAAATAATGTCCAGACTTTCATCTTACAACACCGTTATGTATGGCCTTGTTAGAGTGTAAGAACTAGACAAGACATTCAGGATGTTTTGTCAGATGGAAATGGTACGGCCTTGCTCCAGTTTACGCAGCAATACAATAGCCTTCCCAATTTTGTGAAAAATTGAATTAATGAGGAAAGCTCTGTAGAACGTACAATAAAATAAACTAAATAACCATCATAAATTCACATTGTTGGCTGCTACACACTGTCAGTTGAAGACAACAGACAAGAGCTCAAAATTCACCGAAGGCCGCTTATCTAGTTCACTATAATTAGAATCCACCATTATAAGTTGGTACAATTTATATTAAAACTTTGACATCTTTGTAATGGAGCTTGTTACTTGTAAAGCTCTTATCATTATTGAGCTTGTTATTTGATTATAATTTGACATATTGTATACGAGCTTGTTGTTTATACTTTGATATCTAGTTAAGCAAAGAACAGCAAACACTTCGACATATAGTTTATTCACGTGAGATCCAACGCCATGAAATTAAGTTGTTAAATAATCACTAGCAAGAGGCCCATGCGTTGCATGGAACATCAAGATGCATTTATACGAGCTGTTTATCTCGTGGGAGACAAAGATGAACGAGGGAAGTCCTTATCTGCAAATTTGGAGAGGGGTGCGGGTATCTTTTTGCAAAATTGTCATAGTTTGCTTTCTATCCGTCAGATATAGATCGGATGGTCTATATTGCGGGATGGCAGGCACACCATCATCACCAACTCGGTTTTTTATAAGAGTAGAGATATCATCTGCGCAAGGCCTATAAAAGAAGACCTTAATTAAGTAGGACATGAACCAGAATGATCAGAATATCTACACATACGTTTTGACTAGTACAGAATTAGCAAATATCCCAATTTCCTTCCATGCACAAGACTTCGAGTTAGCTACTCAGTCTGTCTCGATGGTGTCCCCTTTTATTTCATCATTCTTTTCTGAAAAACCTTATAAGTGGTTAGCTACTCAGTCTGTCTCAATGGTGTTAACTACGTACGCAGTTTCAGTTCAAATCAAAATGGAACCTAAGAGTGGCCCCTGTTTTTCTAAAATGAACCAAAACATTGGGGCTTGAGAACAACAGAAAATAACATACTTTACATATGTTATTACCTTAATTTAGGTTCGGTTTAAATGTCCCGATGCTCCAATTTCTCCCTTGGATTGAAGATCTAACACAAGGTTACCTTTCTTGTATTGACACTGAAACTGAAAACAATTTAACACATCAATATGCCTTGTTGAACATTATTTATCTAGTTGCATTAAGCCTAGCACATTAAGAATAAATTTCTATACTTCATATGTGTGCAACTCTCCTGTTCCTAAAAAAACTCCCATGTCAGGATAATCTTCCTAGTACAACAGTTTGCTGCATTTCCTTGAAAGATTAAATACCAACCATCACTATGAAGTTTCAGAGATGAACACAAAATCCTTAATTTGGTTTGTTATAAACAATAACCGAAGGATATAAGCATAAACACAGCAGTCAGTTAACATATGCTAAATAATAACGGGAGAGGGATAAGTGATATTCAGATTCTTCCATGCTTGTCAAATTCGAAGGGATAAGTGAATGTACCAAAGACTGTAATTCGTACAGTAGGCATGTCAACTGAAAACAGAAATAGATGAGTATGGCAGGTAGGAAACATCAATTTTATCCTTCCGTAGATCACAGGAAGCAAATATTAGTTGGGCTCATATGACCAGCAACATGGAGAGACAACATAACCCTTACGACTGCTCAACCATGGGAGGCGGAACCTTGCTCAATTTTCCTTCGCATCTGCGAGTCGCTTGGGTATCCTACAAGCCGAGAATACAATGTTGGCAGCCATGTGCTACAGCGAGGGCGGATGGGAAAGAGGCCAAGACTGCTGTACGGGGAGGTAAGACAGCCAAATCAAAACTAAACCTAACTGGATTACCTCGTTTCATGCCAGATCTGGTGGAAGTTAGACGTCATCCTTGTGGACAACCTCACTCGAACAGATCCTTCCGCTGAAACACTTGAGCAACTCGAGCCTAGAGGAGCCTGGCGGAGGATGCGTGTAGGAGGTTTGGCTGCTTGGGCGTTGCTGGAGGTCCGGCGAATGGTGGTCGGGGCGGCGGAGGGTGCTCGGCGGCATGGTCCGGGAGGAGTGGCACTAGGTGTGGCGGACGGTGGTCGGCGCGTGGTCGGGGAGGAAGCTGGCACTGGAGTGTGGCGGAGGGCGGTCGGCAGCCGCGCAGGGTGGGGGGCGGCGGCGGCATGTGCTCGGGGAGGAGGCTAGGTCAGGGTGGTCGATTTGGGGATTTTAGTCTGAGTTGGAGTTTGGGGATTTTGCTTATTTGGAGCGAAAATTTTCGCATCTCGCGCGCTCTCCCATGCTAATCCTGCGCCAATACGTATTATATTGGTTTGGCCTCACAAGTAGTCCCCGGCAGATAATATGCCATTGTTGATGCTCAAAAAAAAAGATAATATGCCATTGTTTAGGTGTGCCGGCAGATATTGTGTCCTTGAAAATGGGTATCTGTGCCGGCAGTTTGAATGCCCTTATTGTTTGAGTTCTACCGGCAGTTTATTTGTTATTGGATACTTCTGCCGGCAGTAGAATAATCCCTGGCAGATGATTTGCCTTTATGATGATATTTCTCCCGGCAGTTAATTGCCCCCAATCAAGGGTTGTGGTGTAGTGCAACGCTCCTCTCATCGGGAGAGGGCAATCACCATCAACATCTTCATCAACACCATCTCATCTCAAAACCCTAGTTCATCTATTGTATCCAAATCTTGTCTCCAAGTCCGGGATTGGTGCTAGTAGGTTGCTAGTAGTGTTAATTACTCCTTGTAGTTGATGCTAGTTGGTTTAATTGGTGGAAGATCATATGTTCAGATCCTATGTGCATATTAATACCCCTCTGATTATGAACATGTTTATGCTTTGTGAGTAGTTACTTTTGTTCCTGAGGACATGGGAGAAGTCTTCCTATTAGTAGTCATGTGAATTTGGTATTCGTTTGATATTTTGATGAGATGTATGTTGTCTCTCCTCTAGTGGTGTTATGTGAACGTCGACTACATGACACTTCACCATTGTTTGGGCCTAGAGGAAGGCATTGGGAAGTAATAAGTAGATGATGGGTTGCTAGAGTGACAGAAGCTTAAACCCTAGTTTATGCGTTGCTTCGTAAGGGGCTGATTTGGATCCATATGTTTCATGCTATGGTTAGGTCTACCTTAATACTTTTGTTGTATTTGCGGATACTTGCAATAGAGGTTAATCATAAGTGGGATGATTGTCCAAGTAATTGCAGCACCCAAGCACCGGTCCACCCACATACCAAATTATCAAAGTACCGAACGCAAATCATATGAGCGTGATGAAAACTAACTTGACGATATTCCCATGTGTCCTCGGGAGCGCTTTACATCATATAAGAGTTTGTCCAGGCTTGTCCTTTGCTAACAAAAGGATTGGGCCACCTTGCCGCACTTTATTTACTTTTGTTACTTGTTGCTGTTACAAATTATCCTATCACAAAACTATCTGTTACCACTTATTTCAGTACTTGGAGAGAATACCTTGCTAGAAACCGCTTATCATTTCCTTCTGCTCCTCGTTGGGTTCGACACTCTTACTTATCGAAAGGACTACGATAGATCCCCTATACTTGTGGGTCATCATAGATTCACTCATTTTGCTCCGTATGTAGTCCGTATTGAAACAGGCGTAATAGTACGCACTCTCCCTCGCCCCTCGACCCTCGCCCACGTGGTGGACGTGCAGCAATTTATTCGGTCTCAGATAGCCAGAACGATATATATTGCAATACCATTATTGCTCCACTTCCCGAAGAGGCGAAGAGCCAAGCGCAAGGTTAATTTTTTGGAGATGCCAAGCGCAAGGTTTATAGGAGAACGAGTAGTAGTAGTACTAGTAGTACATACCAGTGGTACGTATTGTATGAGGAAGAAAGCAACAAGATGTATGTTTTGTTGCAATGGGAGTACTCCCTATCATAGATGGCACGACTTTAGAGTGGTGGGCAGCGGGCATAATTCGCATCTGCTTAGTCTTAAACCCCATGAAGTCCCATCGAAAGGAATAGCCATCCTCTGCGCGTGCTCCTATGTAAAATGAGTAAATGAGACAAAAAGAGAAAGAGACAAAGTAAGAAAAATCACCAGCCTTAGATCTAGCCCTATTGTATCAGTGAATGATATTTCTATGTCGTGATTGACATGGCTATATTATTAACCATGCTACGGAGGTAGAAGAGGATTTTTATTTATTTGCGGAGGTAGCAACAGATGGATATTCAACGAGGAGTGAAATGATGGCTGCTTCCTCGGTCAAACATAGAGAAAGGTGGGCTTCATGATTTGACGGCTTATTAGTCATTATTACTGCCTATACTCTTTGCCCATATATAATAACCGCGTGGTAAAGTAGTGGGCTATACTTTTAATAACCATGCTCGAAGAGAAGAGGTGCACGCACCCACCCACGTAGTACTAATAGCACTCTTTGCGTATTTTGCGTCTTCCCCAACCACACACATGACACGGTGGAGCTCATTTCTGTAAGATGATGTAGCACACGTGATAATTTGACGCGTCTAGTAGTAGTTACTCACTTATAAATAATGGAGGGTCGGGAACCACGCATGAACGGTGCCGCATCGTTTATAAATAAAGTTTTTTTCTTCAGTGGCACGCACGCAATATAAATAGGTTCATATGGAGAGAAAAGGAAACTGCTCCACTATATACATAGCCAGGACGAGCCTACACGGCTGCTTGATGGGGTTGCTCTCTTCACACTCTCGCACAAAATGACTGTGGCCACATCTCTAACATTCGGGCGGATCACGTCCGATGGGGGAAGGGGTGGATCCTTTGTGTAGATGCGGTCACCGTCGCCGGCGGCGAAAACCCACTTTCGGCACGTCCCGATCAAGGGTCCCCGCCGTTCTCTCTCTCACAAAGCTGGTGAGGTTGCCTTTGTCCCTTGCTCACTGCCGCGACGTTGGCAGTTGCCACCTCCTGCCGCCCTCCTCTAGGTTGAGCTACGTTCCAACATCCCTCAGGTACAACTTCCTTATACCGTCTTGCACCACTACCCCAGCTGCCCACATCGCTCCATGTGGATTTTTCTCTACTTATTTGCCCCGCACATACCTCTACTGGCTTCTATTGTAATTTTTTATGAGTTTATATCTCATCAACTAGTCCTAGTAATCTTATTTTAATCATGCTTCTTCAATTTCTTTACCATAGGGATGCTCATCTCAATTTTGGTGAAACTGCACAAAATGATCCGGTGGTCAAAGGGTTGCAAACTTCATTTCTTCAGAAGCTTCAATGTTGCCAGCAAATTAAAGCCTGGTTAGGGTTTATAGTTCAAGGGCTAGGGACTGCATGGATCGTTTTTTCTTTAGCTTTCTTTGTTCCAAAATAAGTGTCAACTTTAGTAGTAGTACAGCTTTGTACTAAAGTTTGCATAAAGTTGAGACACTCATTTTGGAACGGAGGGAGTACATATTGGCTATGATCTATCAATCATTGAGATGCAATAGCATGCATGTTAGTCTCCTTTGTATTTGATGAAATGTTGCAACGGGGCAACCTTGGACGCAAGATACATGAAACATAAGCTGGAAGCTTCATATCATTGTGCAAATTTATCTAGCTGAGAAATTACAGTGCATACTATACTACTATGTAAAGAGTTAGGTGTCGCACGGTGTCTAGAAAATATGGTGATAGTGTTAGGTGGGCCATGTAATCACTAAGCCTGCGTGTTTTCACTGCTTTCGCACTCCTCCACTATAAGAATGGAGAAAATTGTAATATACTCCCACCGTCCGGTGAAGAGTGTACGTTTGGGTTTAAATTTGTCCACAAAAGAGTGTACTTCTATCTTCCTAATGCACTTTAAAGTATTTTCTCTCATCACACAGTAATCAAGACCAATAACATTTTATACATAGTCTTCTTAATTTCTACATGCACTTTACTCATTGGGGTTTGGATAATTAAAGAGGAGAGAGATGGTATCTTGCATCTTCCCAATGCATTTTTACTCCACTCCGTAATTTGTCCTAAAATTTCTAGATGTACACTTTTCACCGGATGGAGGGAGTAGTACCTCCTTTCGCCGAAGCGTGGGACACCCAGCAGTCATACCACCTCAGTAATAATGACCAATGAGCCGTCAAATCACATAGACCCAGTAGTAAGTTGGACGGACGAAGCAACCATCACTCTTGAATCCGCTTCTCCCTTCAACACAGGCGCTAGTGAGAGGTCGCGTCCGCTCTTCCCGGGCATGAATGTGGCACTGATTCTTTGGAGCGGCGCTGCTCGTTTCGGGTAGGAAGTGTGCACGGGCGATGGAGGGGCTTTGGGTGGCCTAGGTTGGCCAGGAGCGGGTGTGGCAGTTGTCCCGACCGGATGCCCAGAAACGAGAGGATGCACCAACTCTCGTGGCTAAATCATACAGTACACACCATCTCTCTGTAGGAGTAGGTCAATGTGTCGCTCTCTCTAACAAACATACGCACACACAGGTTCATAGAATAGGAATATCCTGTGAGTGCGAAGCCACATGAAGTTAATGGAGTACGTACAAGAAGAGAAGAGGTGAGGACTATTCCATCAAACCTTGACTGAGGAGTAGTACTCCCTCCTTCTAGGTGTTAAGTCATCTTACGAAAACCAGATATTCCCAAAATGTTTAGGCGTCGTCCATTAAGTTCGCATCTCAATCCTCTCCTAGCCTTGTTCCTAGCAAGCGTTGTTACTTACTCTGCCTTGTTATCTCCCTCGAAAACCCAATGCATGGAGTGCAACTACGCGTTGATCAATCAAGAAATCAAAGTCGGCTTGCATGCAAGTTAATACATGGCCCTACATGGTAGCTAAAACGACATCTCTTCGTTGTTGTGATTAATTGTTGCGTTTAGAAACAGAAATCAGGACTTTGATTGGAGGAAGGACCGGTCGAGTTTCTCCTTCTCCTCCAATCTGCTTGCACCTTCATCCTGCTGCACCTTCTAACGTGACTTACACCTAGACGGAGGGAGTAGTACGAGATACGGTGGCACACTGACTTAGGTCGAATACAAGTGCCCAAAATTATTTGAAGAGAGCAAAGTGTACAAACTAAATAACTAAAAGAGTAAAATGCATTGTTGGTCATTGAACTTATCGTATAAGTTCAATTTGGTCACTGTACTCAAGAATACGGTCGATACGGTCACTATATACGTGATGAGGTGATTATACGGTCACTAGGAGATCATATAGCTCTGTATTCATCCATTTTGACTGGTCAAAGAATCCCCCTGGCGCCTTGTCAGATCAGTTTTCTCTCTCTGTCATGCGGGTCCTACCTGTCATTGGGTGGAAGAAAGAAGTTGAATGAAAATAAAAATATGCACGGGGGCGTGGTTCATATACTAGACCTCACGCTTTATACGGGAAAACGGGCTAACCAGCTACACAAACCCCCAGTTGTGATTAAATAGTGGAAAATATAGTTTTCTACCTTTAGTAGCGGCACACGCATGCAACACACAGCTTGCAGTGCATGCACATGCACTAGCATGGACTCAAGTCACACGCTGGCCTCTATTGCCGCAAGTTCGTGCAGTACCTCGCCTGTTGTCTGACGTTCCCGTTGTTGACCCTACCACCTGAGGTCGTCGACCCGTTGCTCTTCCACTACGCCAAGTCCGAGCTCTCGCTGCTTGTGGTGCAACACATACAAACTCCATCTACGTGAGATGACATGGCCATCAATGATGATTATGATGACACCCACACTAGGTCGCTCTACTCACCTTGTGCGCACGATTGTCGTGCAGCTGCCGAAGTATGACCCTGCGGCCTGAACTTCATCGCCGGTTGCTAGTGTGCACGTGATGTGTGCTAACTAGTGTGTGTCTGCCCGCTGCGTGCTAGTGTGCGAGTGCATGCATGTGTATTGTGTGCATGCTATAATAAGGATTCACTTAAAATAGTACGTGAGCGAATAGAGGGATCAATTGGACAGTGTTCACGGGCAGTAGTGAGATGTGTGAGGTAAGATGCACCGCTGTCGCTTTTAATTTTTCTTATTAATTTGTTTGTTTCACCCTCTGACTAGTGGGACCCGACGTACTACGTGAAGAGAGGTAACGTGACTAAGGCTGCATTATTTCTGTACTACCAACACTGCTTTAAATCCCAAAAGACCTTACCACCAAAGCCACATGACACGATTATGATTTAAATCCCAATGACTCCCACACAAAAAAAACACGGTATGCTTGTCACACGAATGCAGGAATGTATAAAAGGTTGTTTTCCTCTCAATAATCATAACGTGAGGGTGGTGTAGCTGGTTAGCCTGTTCACTCATCAAACCTGAGGTCTCGGGTTCGATAACCGCGCTTGAGCATATTTTTTTCAACTTCTTTCTTCCACCTAATGACAGGTAGGCCCGCATGACATAGGGAGAAAGTGATCTGGGCGGTACCATGAGGATTCTTTGACTGGTCAAAATGGATGGATACGGAGCTAGACGATTTGGCAGTGACCATATAATCACCTCATCACGTATACAATGACCGTATTCTTGAGTAAAGCGACCAAAGTGAACTTAGCAATTACTCTCAATATGCCCTAGTTTCTTAGCAACTACAAAAAAAGACACATCTGTGATGATACGTGTTTGTCACAGCAGGCCACGTTTTCTGTCATGCATGTATATCCATGACGATTTTATGACAGAATCAAGATAGTCATACATGTGCTGTCATAGAAGTGTTCCATGACATTACAAAAACTATCATCACGGAAGTGTCCACTTCCATGATGATAAATCATGCGTCATGGAAGTGCTTTTGTCGAGGTTGACCAACACGTGGCATCCACCGTAACAGGTCGCCGTTAAGCTATTGGGTCGGGTTTTGGATTCGATAACCCGCTAACAGCTGGACCAATGAGGATTTTCCACGTGTAAAATTCTCATTGGCCGGACGAAACACGTGTTGGCTCACCATTGGGACAGATGTCATCCATTCATTGGACATGAGGTGCCTATGATACGTCGACACATGGCACGGCCCAACAGAGTCCCATTCTGGTGAAAAGGCCGGCCCGTTTGACTTGGTCAAAAGGTAATGGGCCAGCCCACGGAAAGCCTATTCATATATAGCCCATTTACGGCCCGCTAGCTCATGACCCGTTACGGCCTATTGGAATTAAGCCCAGTAGCTTCATCTTGGCCATCCAATATGATTCCAGCCCGTTGTAACTTCTGGCCCATGTATGGCCCATGATGTCTTTCTGCCCATACGAGGCGATTTGTAACTCTTGGCCAATTAACGACCCATGGTGAATCTGGCCCGCAATGAATTGTGTACCCCTTTATACCCATTAACGGCCCATTATTCATTTGGGCCATTTCCACCCCGTGTTATCTTTCGGCCTTCTTAGGGCCCATTTATTTTGGGCTCATTTCCAGCATTCGGTTACTTACAGCCCGTTATTGGCCTTTTCTGCTTGTGGGCCAAATTCAGCCCGTTTGCAGCCCGTTAATCCGTTGGGATGTTTTCATAGTGTCGTCCAATACGGCCGATTAACGATGGACCGTTATTGTCGGCCCATGAACAGATGATTCCAAATCTAGCCCGTTTACGGCCCATAATGCGGTCTGTTATTGGCCCATGTTTGGCCTATCGATCATACAACACGTAGAAGGCCCATTGATGCTACGGCCCATAGAAGGCCCATTGTTTCTACGGCCCGTAGAAGGCCCATTGTTTCTATGGCCCATAGGAGGCCCATGGTAACTACAGTAAATATGTAGCCCATGGTTATTATGGTCTAGTTTTAAAAAATAGGTTATTGCGGCCACTAGCAAACTGCGGAAAAAGAACTACACTAACTACAAGCAAACAAATAAACAAGACAACAAGGAACTAAATAAGCAAGCAACTTACACTAGGATATCATGACTATTACACATATTACATCCACTGGGCATCAAAGTTCGCTACCAATGCAAATATAGGGAACAAAGCAGCATATCACATACACTGGTCATCAAAGTTGGTGACCAGTGAAAACAAACGCCACAGCAAAACAAGTCCAGAACTAAAACCACTTCAGAAGAGCTCAAGAAACAATATCTTGGGTACCCATAATGCTGGCAAGATGCTTAGCAAGCTTATTAACTATCTCTTGTTTGGCGCTTAAATCCTCCATCGCTTGTTGTTGCACAAGAAAGTATGCATCTGAATTCTGCAAGGACTTCCTCAGTCCTTCGGCTTCTTGCCACAACACAGCTGACTGATGCCTTTCAGCTTGTATCTGAGACAGAAGAAGCCGAAGTGATTCAGGCAACGAGGTCGAAGATCTTGTGCGAGCAGTATTGGCCAGTAACTCGAACACTACATCAAGGCAGGACTGTGGGGTTTTCTCGCTGTCTACAAGATCGTTTTTATCACCTTTCTTGGAGAACAACAGGGTTGTCTCACTATCTTGAACCTTATCTGCATTACTTTCTCTACCATTGCATTGTGCGGTGCTCTTCTCCAATATTCTGTTCGCATACTACAAGAGAAACAAGCAGACACATCACTTGTTTAGCATGTAGTATACCAAACTCATTTTGGTAAACTGGTTCAGTAGTAAGGTGGACAGGATAACAGCATGAAACAAACATATATATGTACTATGGTCACTGTATTGTCCATATCATTCTAGTTTATGTTGTCAAATCAAGATAGAGACACCGTTCAACTCATATATTTTGAAGACACAACAGCATAGACAGAATATAAGTGTGAGAAACTACACAGCTTTGGTAACACTTGTAATGTGCATCACATGAGAACATAACTGTTTATACAACTGAAACTGAAATCAACATAGAGCAATAAGTTAGAACAACAATCCAGTTAAAGAAATAGGTTTAAAACATACCTGTTGCGCCATTGGAGTTTCAATTGGATCCTTCATATTCGAAAGTAGTTGGTATGAGTAAATACAACGATGCAATAGCAAAGGTGTATGGACCATAGCTACGGAATCTGACCTAAGAATAGTTGCTCTTATGCTTTAAACATGGAGTTTGGGTTCGCTGTGGTGGTCTTCATGCTTTGGGCACTGTAGTTGCTTTACAAACTGCTCGTGTGGGGGTACTCTGTGGTGGACATGGTGCTTTGTCAACTACAAGTGGGTTACTATCCGCTTGGGTTGGGGTTAGATGGGTTGTAGTTGGTTCTCTGCCCAACGGTCTAAGCATGTAATCTGGAAGAGTCTCGATTATGTGTGGTGGGGCAAGTTTGTGGGCCAGTACAACCATGGTTCTATCTGCATCAACGGGTAGCACTGTCTTTTGTGAAGAACGGGTTTTTTCTCCCTTAGGTACTGCCATCACCCCCTCCAATTCAAATGGCTGATAAACAAGAAAAGAAATTGAACATACAGACATTGTATGATAGACAGATGTGGTTATTCACATATATGTTGTCTAAGCAAACAGGACAGCATGACACAATCTCACATATATGATTCCTAACTAAACAGGATAGCATGACACAGTTTCAGATATATGATGGATAACTTAATAGGATATAATGGCATAATTAAACATATGATGAGTATCTAAACATGACGACATGACAAAACTATATGATGTCTTTCTAAAATAGGTTAGGATGAAATAATTCACATAAATGTTGTCTAAGTATACAGGATGGCATGATATAATTGATATAATTGATTCATATACTAAGCAGCTGGCACTCGCATGTATGATCTCTAAACTAAGCAGATGGAATTCAATATTGTGCATATGATGTCTAAACTAAGCAATGCAAGACACCATGTGCATGATATGAGAAATATAAACATTGCAACTTAGAGCATACACCTCACATGGGATATAGGACTGGTCATCTGTCTCTGAATCCTCCTTTGAGGAGCTCCCTGTAACCATCAAGATATATGCTTCAACAGGTACCATTGCCTGCTCTGAAGACCTTGTTTCCACTCCTGATTTTTTCCATAACCGGCTCAAATGGCTGATACACATGAAGAGTAGTTTAATATACACGGATTGTTGACAAATGGAATACGTAATGAAAAAAAGATGGCATGAGATAATTCACATATATGATGCCTGCCTACATGGCGGTGCATAATTCACATATATGATAACTGGCTGAAAAACAAGGCATTGCATAATTCCCATATACTCCCTCCATTCCTAAATATTTGTCTTTTTAGAGATTTCAAATGGACTACTACATACGGACGTATATAGACATATTTTAGAGTGTAGATTCACTCATTTTGCTCCGTATGTAGTCACTTGTTGAAATCTCTAAAAAGACAAATATTTAGGAACGGCGGAAGTATGATATAGAAACCAAACAGGTGGCATTCACACAATGCAAATCTAAACTAAGCTGATGACATATAAAATGAATAATGTAAGCAATGCGAGGCGCCATATGCATGATATGACCAACATCAACATGCCAGGTTAGAGCAAACACCTCAGGTGGTACATAGGAGTGGTCGGCTCCTTCTGAATCCCAATCTGAACAGTTATCTTCATCTGGAATACAATCTAGAATGACGGGAGGGGGGCACTTCGCCCACCATGGAGCGGCGTCTGCATGACATTGTATTCCCACGCAACGGTCTTCTCTTTTTCTCTACATGTTCTGTACGATTGTGTACAATAACTGAAATGCATAATAAAAAATAGTTAGATTTTGTAAGGCCTAAGGGGTGCATGCAGAAATCAAGACTGATGGTAGCAAACGAGTGGATAGATCCAAAACTAGTGATAGTAGGTAGATTATAGCTTGAGTTTAAAAAGATAGACAATGGATCATCTACTGTTTGTTGCCCACCCAACATGAACCACATAGAAGACCCAGACGAACAAGATAGTAGACAGATATATACTATTCGTTGCTGCCTCGAAATGAGACCCACGGGCATTTTAAAACTCTAGTTTGAACGACAAAGTAGCAGGTAATAATAACCAATGTATAACGTAAGAAAACACGAAAGACTGCGACCTCTCTTACAAAACTGTGTAGTTCTCAGGTTCATCTACTCAGTCGATGATGGTAATGCAGTTGGCGTGCCTGCCGGCAACGAGGAAGATGATCTGAGGCGGCGAAAGAAAGTTTGCAGGGGGAATCTCTGCTGTAGTAAACACTTCTGTCGAGGGTGCACCTCAGGTGGGGTGGATGACGGCACGGCAGGAGCAGGACATAACACACAGAGTTTTCTTTGACGCCTATCTAAAAATGAAGTAAATCTGTAAGTGCTCCTTGGAATTGGAGGATTCTATAAATGCAGGGATAGGAAAAACACTGGAATAGGATAGGAATGCACGTGCAAAACAGAGCATTTAGAAACATATGATTTCCGTGAACCTCGGTGTTTGGTTCACATGAATTGGAAGAACACATGAATGGAGAAACATGGTCAAATTAAAGTCAAACCGCATGAAAATGAAAAAAATAAGAATCTTATTATGCTAGTAATGTAATTAGTCCTGTTCTTCATGCATATTAATTTGAAAAGGACGTCCAACTGGATATTAAAATTCCTACCATTTTTCTTTGAAAGAGACACCAAACAAAAAAAATCCTCCAATTTTGCTTTGCTCCACTCCTAACCAAATGCACGAATAGTAGTACCATAGTAGTTCCATAGCAAAGGATCCCTGAGGGATCAACATGAATGCACAGTAACAAAGTGATGCAATGAGTGTACAACCTCTCTGGCATAGCCTTGTCGACCTCGGCATCATTGGGTTGGACGTGGAGGGTGGTGATGCTGGTGTGACTGTCGGAGGCGGGGAAGAAGATTTGAGGCCTCTGGAAATGGCGCCAAGGGTACTGCTCAGCTGTGATGGACAGTTCTGTCGTTGGAGTAGCTCCGGTGAGCTGTACAGCGTCGAGGTTGAAGCAGGACAAGACAGACAACGTTAATCTGAAGTGGGAGTCTAATATCTTCTGCAATAGATGATGTAAAATACATCACCAAAAAGTGCTAGATGTAAAATGCATCAGCCGCGCCACGGCCGCTCCGACAGATGCTGTAAATACTGTTTACTCCGAACTTAACTAAAGAAACTGAACTTGATAGTCGAAACTGAATTTTACTGTTGAAACTGATTGAACTAGTAGAAGACCATTGCAATTGATGTTTAGGGCGTTCTAGCACTAGTAGCAGAGAAGCAGTGATCTAAATCAGCAAACACTTGAGCAGGGAACACACTAGCAGAGAGCAAGTCGTGTAGCAGAACCACGAGCGAGTGCTAACGCAGCAACTCTTGTATCTGCCGGAGGTCGTGCGGCAGCAGCAGTAGCGCGAGCGAGAGCAAGAGCAGAGCAGCAGCATGAACGAGAGCAAGAGCGGAGTAGCAGCGCGATCGACAGCAATAGCAGAGCAGAGCAGCAGCACGAAGTGGCCGCCGAGGAAGCAACGACATGGGGGAGAGACGGCATGGATGAAGTGGCTGGCGACGGCGCCGTCGATGGAGACCCACTACAGAAAAAGACACATCCGTGACATTTTGGGCCGAACGAAATTTTTTTTGTCATACTTATGACACTTCTATGACAATAATTGTGACAAAACATGCTATCATCATAGATGTGGTGGGGTCCTACTTCTTTGAAAAAAATCATAACAGAAGATGGGCTTTTCGTCCTGGGCGGGCCGGAGACGCAGCTGCATGACATTCTTTGTGCCGTCCATGACGGAAAAAACCATGGTAGAAGCGAGGGCGAGGAAAATATAGGGTGTTCCCGGTTACGGTGGGTGGTCGGGGCCGAGCGACGCGCGTTTCTCTCATACACGCACGCGCGTGGGTGCGAGGCGTTGGGCTCTAACTGAACCCGAGCGAGGCGTTGGGCTCTAACTGAACCCGAGCGATTGCACTGCAGGCTACGCGTTACTGAACCCGAGTGATTGATCGATGGCTGTTAACTGAACCCGATCGAGCAATTCCTTTGCTACTGCTGCTAACTGAAATCGATCAATGCTGCCTCTGGATGAACAGTGAGCGTTGCTGGGTGGTTTGGATGAACAGTTCCCGGTGGGGGTGGATGAACAGGACCCCGTGGTGTTGCCTCTGGATGAACGGGAACCCGATCTATCGAGCCGGTTGGGGCTGGATGAACAGGACCCAATGGAGGGCTGGATGAACAGGACCACCCCGTGGAGGGTAGGATGAACAGTAGACGGTGGAGGGCTGGATGAACAATAGCCCATGGAGGGGTGGTCGAATAGGAGCCCGTGGAGAGGGCTGGTTGAACACTAGCCGGTGGAGTAGCGCGCGGTGGAGGCTGGATGAACAGGAGCCCGTGGATGAATAGTCGCAGGTGGAGGCTGGAGGAGGTCGACGGTGGATGAACAGTAGCCCGTGGATGCTGGAGGGGGTCGACGGTGGAGATGAACAATATCCCGTGGAGTCCCGTTTTGCGGTACGCCACACCCCTCCCAATGAACAGGACCCGTGTTTCAACCGTAGCACTCCAACACAAGTCCGTTTCCTCCGTTTTGCGGTATGCCACACCCCTCCCGATCAACAGGAACCCTGTTTCGATCGTAGGAGGTCCATTTCCTCCATTTTGCGGTACGCCAGACCCCTCCCGATGAACAGGATCCCGTTTCGACCGTGGCCGGTCGAACACAAGGCCGTTTCCTCCGTTCTGCGGTATGCCAGGCCATGTTTTTATCGGCTGTTCCGTCCAAGCCCTCCCGATGAACACGACGATGCATTCCGTTCCAACCCAGCCGGTTGGCTCCCCATGAACACGACGACGACGTTGTTTCTCCGTTCCAACCCAGCCATGTACAAGAGCCCTGGCTGTACATACGCGCGAGTAGGCGTTCGAGACCCCGCCAGTATGTACGTATGTGGCCGTATTTACTTTATTGCACCCTGGCTGTTGGACGTACGTGTACATGCTACGTGCGCGCCTCTGCTATGACACGGAGGCGCCTCTACATCGACCAGTATGTACGTACACGTTCGCGACCAGAATGACAACGCTACGTGCGCTTCGACCAGGTGGGTCCCGACTGTCAGGCACTTCCTTGCGTGCGAAGATGTAGCTGGTGGGTCCGAGCAGTGAGGGGGCGAATCATTTTTTGCCCGGACGCACTTCCTTGCGTGCGAAGATGTAGCTGGTGGGTCCCAGCAGTCAGGGGGAAATGTTTTTTTCACGAAATAAGGTGGCCCGTCCAGTGGGTCCCCGCTGTCAGGTGGAGGAATAATTATTTTGTGCATAATAAGGAGGCACTTCCTTGTTGCGACTGTGGACCCAACTATCAGCCTCTCCACGTACAGTCCAGGTCCGATGGAAGCCGTTCCTTGACCATGCCGCGCCGAGAGCACCAGGGCAGTGGACGATGGCGAGGCCTAGGAAGGGGATGACATGGAGCCGGGGAAGACGTGGTAGTGGATGCCCATGCGTAGAGGAGTACGAGGGTTCACTAGTTCGCTGCGGTGTGAGGCTGTTGAATAACAGGGGGTGTGGGTGAGTAGAGGGATGGCCTGTCCAACGGTGGGAATAGTAGGGGGCGGTGAGGCCTCCGCGGCAGCACAGCTGGCCATGGGAGGCAGGAGCATGCGGCATGACCAACGCTGCTTTGGGTGGCTGGAGCAGGAAGACCAAAGGTTGAAGAAGCACTACGACCGTTGGATGGACATCGTACGGTCACCTGAGCTAGAATTGTTCATATTGACTAAGTTGACAAAGCACTCCATCCCCGTCAACTTAGTAGGCCCACAAGTAAGCCTCCCACCAAAGCGGGTCCCAACTAGCAGGGGGAGTATTCATTTTTTGTGCGTAATAAGGAGGCACTTCCGGTGGGTCCCAGCTGACAGCGGGGGGAATGTTTTTTTACGAAATACAGTGTCCTGTCCGATGGGTCCCAGCAGTCAGGGGGAAACGTTTTTTTCACCAAATACGGTGGCCCGTCCGGTGGGTCCCTGCTATCAGGTGGAGGAATAATTATTTTCCGCGTAATAAGGAGGCACTTCCTTGCGGTTGTCGTGGACTAATACGTCTCCATCGTATCTACTTTTCCAAACACTTTTGCCCTTGTTTTGGACTCTAACTTGCATGATTTGAATGGAACTAACCCGGACTGACGTTGTTTTCAGCAGAAATGCTATGGTGTTATTTATGTGCAGAAACAAAAGTTCTCGGAATGACCTGAAACTTCACGGAACATCTATTTGGAAATAGTAAAAAATCCTTGCAAAAGATGAAGACCAGGGGGCCCACACCCTAGCCACGAGGGTGGGGGGCGCGCCTGCCCCCCTGGGCGCGCCCCCTACCTCGTGGGCCCCCTGGAGCTCCTCCGACCTCAACTCCAACTCTATATATTTGCTTTCGGGGAGAAAAAAATCAGAGAGAAGGATTCATCACGTTTTACGATACGGAGCCGCCGCCAAGCCCTAAAACCTCTCGGGAGGGCTGATCTGGAGTCGGTTCAGGGCTCCGAAGAGGGGAATCTATCGCCATCGTCATCATCAACCATCCTCCATCACCAATTTCATGATGCTCACCGCCGTGCGTGAGTAATTCCATCGTAGGCTTACTGGACAGTGATGGGTTGGATGAGATTTATCATGTAATCGAGCTAGTTTTGTTAGGGTTTGATCCCTAGTATCCACTATGTTCTGAGATTGATGTTGCTATGACTTTGCTATGCTTAATGCTTGTCACTAGGGCCCGAGTGCCATGATTTGAGATCTGAACCTATTATGTTTTCATCAATATATGAGTGTTCTTGATCCTATCTTGCAAGTCTATAGTCACCTACTATGTGTTATGATCCGGCAACCCCGAAGTGATAATAATCGGGATCACTCCCGGTGATGACCGTAGTTTGAGGAGTTCTTGTATTCACTATGTGTTAATGCTTTGGTCCGGTACTCTATTAAAAGGAGGCCTTAATATCCCTTAGTTTCCATTAGGACCCCACTGCCACGGGAGGGTAGGACAAAAGATGTCATACAAGTTCTTTTCTATAAACACGTATGACTATATTCGGAATACATGCCTACATTACATTGATGAATTGGAGCTAGTTCTGTGTGTTGGGAAACGTAGTAATTTCAAAAAAATTCCTACGCACACGCAAGATCATGGTGATGCATAGCAACGAGAGGGGAGAGTGTTGTCTACGTACCCTCGTAGACCGAAAGTAGAAGCGTTAGCACAACGCGGTTGATGTAGTCGTACGTCTTCACGGTCCGACCGATCAAGTACCGAACGCATGGCACCTCCGAGTTCAGCACACGTTCAGCCCAATGATGTCCCTCGAATTCCGATCCAGCCGAGTGTTGAGGGAGAGTTTCTTCAGCACGACGGCGTAGTGACGATGTTGATGTTCTACTGACGCAGGGCTTCGCCTAAGCACCGCTACAGTAATATCGAGGTGGACTATGGTGGAGGGGGGCACCGCAAATGGCTAAAAGATCAAACGATCAATTGTTGTGTCTTTGGGGTGCACCGCTACAGTAATATCAAGGTGGACTATGGTGGAGGGGGACTCCGAACTCCTTCGGTACATCAAAACACATAAACTCATAATATAACTGTCATCGAACTTTAAGCGTGCGGACCCTACGGGTTCGAGAACTATGTAGACATGACCGAGACGCGTCTCCGGTCAATAACCAATAGAGGAACCTGGATGCTCATACTGGCTCCTACATATTCTATGAAGATCTTTATCGGTCAAACCGCATAACAAGATACGTTGTTCCCTTTGTCATCGGTATGTTACTTGCCCGAGATTCGATCGTCGGTATCTCAATACCTAATTCAATCTTGTTACCGGCAAGTCTCTTTACTCGTTCCGTAATGCATCATCCCGCAACTAACTCATTAGTTGCAATGTTTGCAAGGCTTATAGTGATGTGCATTACCGAGTGGGCCCAGAGATACCTCTCCGACAATCGGAGTGACAAATCCTAATCTCGAAATACGCCAACCCAACAAGTACCTTCGGAGACACCTGTGGAGCACCTTTATAATCACCCAGTTACATTGTGACGTTTGGTGGCACACAAAGTGTTCCTACGGTAAACGGGAGTTGCATAATCTCATAGTCATAGGAACATGTATAAGTCATGAAGAAAGCAATAGCAACAAACTAAACGATCAAGTGCTAAGCTAACGGAATGGGTCAACTCAATCACATCATTCTCCTAATGATGTGATCTCGTTAATCAAATGACAACTCATGTATATGGTTAGGAAACATAACCATCTTTGATCAACGAGCTAGTCAAGTAGAGGCATACTAGTGACACTCTGTTTGTCTATGTATTCACGTATTAAGTTTCCGGTTAATACAATTCTAGCATGAATAATAAACATTTATCATGATATAAGGAAATAAATAATAACTTTATTATTGCATCTAGGGCATATTTCCTTCAGTCTCCCACTTGGACTAGAGTCAATAATCTAGTTCACATCGCCATGTGATTTAATACCAATAGTTCACATTACCATGTGATTAACACCCATAGTTCACATGGACATGTGACCAACACCCAAAGGGTTTACTAGAGTCAATAATCTAGTTCACATCGCTATGTGATTAACACCCAAAGAGTATACTAAGGTGTGATCATGTTTTGCTTGTGAGAGAAGTTTAGTCAACGGGTCTGCCACATTCAGATCCGCAAGTGTTTTGCAAATTTCTATGTCAACAATGCTCTGCACGGAGCTACTCTAGCTAATTGCTCCCACTTTCAAAATGTATCCAGATTGAGACTTAGAGTCATCTAGATCGATGTAAAAAGCTTGCATCGATGTAACCCTTTACGACAAACTCTTTTATCACCTCCATAACCGAGAAACATATCCTTATTCCACTAAGGATAATTTTGACCGCTGTCTAGTGATCTACTCCTATATCACTATTGTACTCCCTTGCCAAAAAAAGGTGTAGGGTATACAATAGATCTGGTACACAGCATGGCATACTTTATACAACCTATGGCTGAGGCATAGGGAATGACTTTCATTCTCTTTCTATCTTCTGCCGTGGTCGGGCTTTGAGTCTTACTCAATTTCACACCTTGTAACACAGGCAAGAACTCTTTCTTTGACTGTTCCATTTTGAACTACTTCAAAATCTTGTCAAGGTATGTACTCATTGAAAAAACTTATCAAGCGTCTTGATCTATCTCTATAGATCTTGATGCTCAATATGTAAGCAGCTTCACCGAGGTCTTTCTTTGAAAAACTCCTTTCAAACACTCCTTTATGCTTTGCAGAATAATTCTACATTATTTCCGATCAACAATATGTCATTTACATATACTTATCAGAAATGTTGTAGTGCTCCCACTCACTTTCTTGTAAATACAGGCTTCACCGCAAGTCTGTATAAAACTATATGCTTTGATCAACCTATCAAAGCGTATATTCCAACTCCAAGATGCTTGCACCAGTCCATAGATGGATCGTTGGCGCTTGCATATTTTGTTAGCACCTTTAGGATTGACAAAACTTTCTTGTTGCATCATATACAACTCTTCTTTAATAAATCCATTAAGGAATGTAGTTTTGTTTATCCATTTGCCAGATTTCATAAAATGTGGCAATTGCTAACATGATTCGGACAGACTTAAGCATAGATACGAGTGAGAAACTCTCATCGTAGTCAACACCTTGAACTTGTCGAAAACCTTTTGCGACAATTCTAGCTTTGTAGATAGTAACACTACTATCAGCGTCCGTATTCCTCTTGAAGATCCATTTAATCTCAATGGCTCGCCGATCTTTGGGCAAGTCAATCAAAGTCCATACTTTGTTCTCATACATGGATCTCATCTCAGATTTCATGGCCTCAAGCCATTTCGCGGAATCTGGGCTCATCATCGCTTCCTCATAGTTCGTAGGCTCATCATGGTCAAGTAACATGACCTCCAGAACAGGATTACCGTACCACTCTGGTGCAGATCTCACTCTGGTTTACCTACAAGGTTCGGTAGTAACTTGATCTGAAGTTGCATGATCATCATCATTAGCTTCCTCACTAATTGGTGTAGTAGTCACAGGAACAGATTTCTGTGATGAACTACTTTCCAATAAGGGAGCAGGTACAGTTACCTCATCAAGTTCTACTTTTCTCCCACTCACTTATTTCAAGAGAAACTCCTTCTCTAGTAAGGATCCATTCTCAGCAATGAATATCTTGCCTTCGGATCTGTGATAGAAGGTGTACCCAACATTTTTCTTTTGGGTATCCTATGAAGATGCACTTCTCCGATTTGGGTTTGATCTTATCAGGTTGAAATTTTTTCACATAAGCATTGCAACCTCAAACTTTAAGAAACGACAGCTTAGGTTTCTTGCCAAACCATAGTTCATACGGTGTCATCTCAACGGATTTAGATGGTGCCCTATTTAACGTGAATGTAGCTGTATCTAATACATAACCCTAAAATGATAGTGGTAAATCAGTAAGAGACATCATAGATTGCACCATATCTAATTAAGTACGGTTACGACGTTCGGACACACCATTACACTGTGGTGTTCCAGGTGGCGTGAGTAGTGAAACTATTTCACATTGTTTTAACTGAAGGCCAAACTCATAACTCAAATATTTTACTTCTGCGATCATATCGTAGAAACTTTTATTTTTCTTACGATGATTCTCCACTTCACTCTGAAATTCTTTGAACTTTTCAAATGTTTTAGACTTGTGTTTCATCAAGTAGATATACTCATATCTGCTCAAATCATCTGTGAAGATCAAAAAATAATGATACCTGCCGTGAGCCTCAATAATCATCGGACCACATACATCAGTATGTATGATCTCCAACAAATCTGTTGCTCGCTCCAATGTTCCAGAGAACGGAGTCTTAGTCATCTTGCCCATGAGGCATGGTTCGCAAGCATCAACTGATTCATAATCAAGTGATTCCAAAAGCCCATCAGCATGGATTTTCTTCATGCACTTTACACCGATATGACCTAAACGGTAGTGCCACAAATAAGTTGCACTATCATTATTAACTTTGCATCTTTTGGCTTCAATATTATGAAAATGTGTATTACCACGATCGAGATCCAACAAACCATTTTTATTGGGTGTATGACCATAGAAGGTTTTATTCATGTAAACAGAACAACAATTATTCTCTAACTTACATGAATAACCGTATTGCAATAAACATGGTCCAATCATATTCATGCTCAACGCAAACACTAAATAACATTTATTTTAGGTTTAACACTAATCCCGAAAGTATAGGGAGTGTGCGATGATGATCATATCAATCTTGGAACCATTTCCAATACACATCGTCACTTCACCCTTAACTAGTCTATGTTCATTCTGCAACTCCCGTTTCGAGTTACTATTCTTAGCAACTGAACTAGTATCAAATACTGAAGAGTTGCTATAAACACTAGTAAAGTACACATCAATAACATGTATATCAAATATACCTATGTTCACTTTGTCATCCTTCTTATCCGCCAATTACTTGGGGTAGTTCCGCTTCCAATGACCAGTCCCTTTGCAGTAGAAGCACTCAGTTTCAGGCATAGGTCCAGACTTGGGTTTTTTTTTTCACTTGATCAGCAACTTGTTTGCCGTTCTTCTTGAAGTTCCCCTTTCTTCTCTTTGACCCTTTACTTGAAACTAGTGGTTTTGTTTACCATCAACACTTGATGCTTTTCTTGATTTCTACCTTCGTCGATTTCAGCATCACGAAGAGCTTGGGAATCGTTTCCGTTATCCCTTGCATATTATAGTTCATCACGAAGTTCTACTAACTTGGTGATGGTGACTAGAGAATTCAGTCAATCACTATTTTATCTGGAAGATTAACTCCCACTTGATTCAAGAGATTGTAGTACCCAGACAATCTGAGCACATGCTCACTGATTGAGCTATTCTCCTCCATCTTTTAGCTATAGAACTTGTTGGAGACTTCATATCTCTCAACTCGGGTATTTGCTTGAAATATTAACTTCAACTCCTGGAATATCTCAGATGGTCGATGACGTTCAAAACATCTTTGAAGTCCCAATTCTAAGCCGTTTAAGCATGGTGCACTGAACTATCAAGTAGTCATCATATTGAGCTAGCCAAACGTTCATAACATCTGCATCTGCTCCTGCAATAGGTTTGTCACCTAGCGGTGCATCAAGGACATAATTCTTCTGTGCAGCAATGAGGATAAACCTCAGATCACTGATCCAATCCGCATCATTGCTACTAACATCTTTCAACTTAGTTTTCTCTAGGAACATATCAAAAATAAAACAGGGGAGCTAAACGCGAGCTATTGATCTACAACATAGATATGCTAATACTACCAGGACTAAGTTCATGATAAATTTAAGTTCAATTAATCATATTACTTAAGAACTCCCACTTAGATAGACATCCCTCTAACCATCTAAGTGATCACGTGATCCATATCAACTAAACCATAACCGATCATCACGTGAAATTGAGTAGTTTTCAATGGTGAACATCACTATGTTGATCATATCTACTATATGATTCATGCTCGACCTTTCGGTCTCAGTGTTCTGAGGCCATATCTGCATATGCTAGGCTCGTCAAGTTTAACCTGAGTATTCTGCGTGTGCAAAACTGGCTTGCACCCGTTGTAGATGGACGTAGAGCTTATCACACCCGATCATCACGTGGTGTCTGGGCACGACGAACTTTGGCAACGGTGCATACTCAGGGGAACACTTTTATCTTGAAATTTAGTGAGAGATCATCTTATAATGCTACCGCCGAACTAAGCAAAATAAGATGTATAAAAGATAAACATCACATGCAATCAAAATATGTGACATGATATGGCCATCATCATCTTGTGCCTTTGATCTCCATCTCCAAAGCATCGTCATGATTTCCACCGTCATCGGCATGACACCATGATCTCCATCACCTTGATCTATATCAATGTGTCGTCACATGGTTGTCTCGCCAACTATTGCTATCGCATAGCGATAAAGTAAAGCAATTAGTTGGCGCTTGCATCTTATGCAATAAAGAGACAACCATAAGGCTTCTGCCAGTTGCCGATAACTTCAACAAAACATGATCATCTTATAAAACAACTTATATCTCATCACGTCTTGACCATACCACATCACAACATCCCTGCAAAAAGAAGATAGACGTCCTCTACTTTGTTGTTGCAAGTTTTACGTGGCTGCTACGGGCTGAGCAAGAACCGTTCTTACCTACGCATCAAAACCACAACGGTAGTTTGTCAAGTTAGTGCTGTTTTAACCTTCTCAAGGACCGAGCATAGCCGCACTCGGTACAACTAAAGTTGGAGAAACTGACACCTGCCAGCCACCAGTGTGCAAAGGACGTCGGTAGAACCAGTCTCGCGTAAGCATACGCGTAATGTCGGTCCGGGCCGCTTCATCCAACAAAACCGCCGAACCAAAGTGTGACATACTGGTAAGCAGTATGACTTATATCGTCCACAACTCACTTGTGTTCTACTCGTGCATATAACATCAACGCATAAAACCAGGCTCGGATGCCACTGTTGGGGAACGTAGGAATTTCAAAAAAATTCCTACGCACACGCAAGATCATGGTGATGCATAGCAACAAGAGGGGAGAGTGTTGTCCACGTACCCTCGTAGACCAAAAGCGGAAGCGTTAGCACAACGCGGTTGATGTAGTCGTACGTCTTCATGGCCTGACCGATCAAGCACCGAAACTACGGCACCTCCGAGTTCTAGCACATGTTCAGCTCGATGAGGATCCCTGGACTCCGATCCAGCAAAATGTCGGGGAAGAGTTCTGTCAGCACGACGGCGTGGTGACGATCTTCATGTTCTACTATCGCAGGGCTTCGCCTAAGCACCACTACAATATTATTGAGGACTATGGTGGAGGGGGGCACCACACACGGCTAAGAGATCAATGATCAACTGTTGTGTCTATGGGGTGCCCCCTCCCCCCGTATATAAAGGAGCAAGGGAGGGAGGCGGCCGGCCTAGGAGGAGGGCGCGCCAAGGGGGGGTCCTACTCCCACCGGGAGTAGGACTCCTCCTTCCCTTGTTGGAGTAGGAGAGAAGGAAAGAGGGGGAGAGGAATAAGGAAAAGTGGGCTGCACCCCTTGTCCAATTCGGACCAGAGGGGGGGCGCGCCTCCTTCCTTTTGGCCTCTCTCCTCTATTCCCGTATGGCCCAATAAGGCCCATATACTCCCCGGCGAATTCCCGTAACTCTTCGGTACTCCGAAAAATATCTGAATCACTCGGAACCTTTCCGATGTCTGAATATAGTCATCCAATATATCGATCTTTACGTCTCGACCATTTCAAGACTCCTCGTCATGTCTCCGATCTCATCCGGGACTCCAAACTCCTTCGGTAAATCAAAACTCATAAACTCATAATATAACTGTCATCGAAACCTTAAGCGTGCGGACCCTACGGGTTCGAGAACAATGTAGACATGACCGAGACACGTCTCCGGTCAATAACCAATAGAGGAACCTAGATGCTCATATTGGTTCCCACATATTCTACGAAGATCTTTATCGGTCAGACCGCATAACAACATACGTTGTTCCCTTTGTCATCGGTATGTTACTTGCCCGAGATTCGATCGTCGGTATCTCAATACCTAGTTCAATATCGTTACCGGCAAGTCTCTTTACTTGTCCCGTAATACATCATCCTGCAACTAACTCATTAGTTGCAATGCTTGCAAGGCTTAAGTGATGTGCATTACCGAGAGGGCCCAGAGATACCTCTCCGACAATCGGAGTGACAAATCCTAATCTCGAAATACGCCAACCCAACAAGTACCTTCGGAGACACCTGTAGAGCACCTTTATAATCACCCAGTTATGTTGTGATGTTTGGTAGCACGCAAAGTGTTCCTCCGGTAAATAGGAGTTGCATAATCTCATAGTCATAGGAACATGTATAAGTCATGAAGAAAGCAATAGCAACAAACTAAACGATCAAGTGCTATGCTAACGGAATGGGTCAAGTCAATCACATCATTCTCCTAATGATGTGATCCCGTTAATCAAATGACAACTCATGTCTATGGTTAGGAAACATAACCATCTTTGATCAACGAGCTAGTCAAGTAGAGGCATACTAGTGACACTCTGTTTGTCTATGTATTCACACATGTATTATGTTTCCGGTTAATACAATTCTAGCATGAATAATTAAACATTTATCATGATATAAGGAAATAAATAATAACTTTATTATTGCCTCTAGGGCATATTTCCTTCAGCTCAGGAGGTCTATAGGTTCTAATATTGCTTTTACGAACCAAAGTTGAAGCTTTAGCATGATCTTTTATCCTAACAGGAAAAGGTGGTTTCTCAACATAAGCAGTAGGAATAATAGGATCATTATAAGTGACAGTCTTTTCTTCAACTTTAATAGGTGCAGCTACTTTTACTTCAATGGGAGGATGATATTTAAACCACTTCTCCTTGGGGAGATCAACATAAGAAGCAAAAGATTCACAGAAAAAAGCTACTATCTCAGAGTCAAGTCCATATTTAGTGCTAAATTTACGAAAAATATCTGTATCCATAAAAGATTTAACACAATCAAAACTAGGTGTCATACCTGACTCCTTACCATTGTCGAGGTCCCAATCTTTGGAGTTGTGTTTAATTCTTTCCAATAAATCCCATTTGAATTCAACAGTCTTCATCATAAAAGATCCAGCACAAGAAGTATCGAGCATGGTGCGGTTGTTATCAGAAAGCCGAGCATAAATTTTTTTGAATAATCATTTCTCTTGAGAGCTCATGATTGGGGCATGAATATAACATTGAATTAAGCCTCCCCCAAGCTTGAGCGATGTTTTCTCCTTCGCGAGACCAAAAATTATACATATAATTACGATCACGATGAACAAGATGCATAGGATAAAACTTCTGAGGAAATTCCAATTTCAATCGTTTGTAGTGCCATGATCCCATATCATCACATAGCCTATACCATGTCAATGCGTCTCCCTCCAAAGATAAAGGGAAGAACTTATTCTTGATAACATCATCGGGCATACATGCAAGCTTAAATAATCCACAAACTTCATCCACATATATTAGGTGCTCATCAAGATGTAATGTTCCATCTCTTGCAAAAGGAATAGCTAGCAGTTTTTCTATCATACCCGAAGGAATTTCAAAGTAGACATTTTCATTTTTAGTAGGTTCAGTAGGTTGAGTAGGTTGAGGAGAAACTCTATGCTCTACTGGTCGGGGTGAAGATACCCCGAACAAGCCCCTCAGAGGATTACTTTCCATAGTAACTAGTGACAGTAAATTTCAGCACACTATATAAATTTTCCTTACCAAATTCCACCTACCAAAGGCACTTCAGTCCCTGGCAACAGCACCAGAAAATAGTCTTGATGACCCACAAGTATAGGGGATCTATCGTAGTCCTTTTGATAAGTAAGAGTGTCGAACCCAACAAGGAGCAGAAGGAAATGATAAGCGGTTTTCAGCAAGGTATTCTCTGCGAGCACTGAAATTATAGGTAATAGATAGTTTTGTGATAAGATAATTTGTAACGAGCAACAAGTAACAAAAGTAAATAAAGTGCAGCAAGGTGGCCCAATCCTTTTTCAAGCAAAGGACAAGCCTGGACAAACTCTAATATAGAAGAAAGCGCTCCTGAGGACACATGGGGATTATGGTCAAGCTAGTTTTCATCACGTTCATATGATTCGCGTTCGGTACTTTGATAATTTGGTATGTGGGTGGACCGGTGCTTGGGTACTGTCCTTACTTGGACAAGCATCTTACTTATGATTAACCTCTATTGCAAGCATCCGCAACTACAACAGAAGTATTAAGGTAAACCTAACCATAGCATGAAACATATGGATCCAAATCAGCCCCTTATGAAGCAACGCATAAACTTGGGTTTAAGCTTCTGTCACTCTAGCAACCCATCATCTACTTATTACTTCCCAATGCCTTCCTCTAGGCCCAAATAACGGTGAAGTGTAATGTAGTCAATGTTCACATAACACCACTAGAGGAGAGACAACATACATCTCATCAAAATATCGAACGAATACCAAATTCACATGACTATTGTCGATGTCAAAACCAGCGGATCTCGGGTAGGGGGTCCCGAACTGTGCGTCTAGGTCGGATGGTAACAGGAGGCAGGGGACACGATGTTTTACCCAGGTTCGGGCCCTCTTGATGGAGGTAAAACCCTACGTCCTATTTGATTAATATTGATGATATGGGTAGTACAAGAGTAGATCTACCACGAGATCAGAGAGGCTAAACCCTAAAAGCTAGCCTATGGTATGATTGTTGTTCGTCCTACGGACTAAAACTCTCCGGTTTATATAGACACCGGAGAGGGCTAGGGTTACACAGAGTCGGTTACAATGGTAGGAGATCTACATATCTGTATCCATACCCATAAGTATTGCGTGAGTGTCCGCAATTGTGAAAGACTATATGATAGTTGAGTATGTGGACTTGCTGAAAAGCTCTTATACATTGACTCTTTCCTATGTTATGATAAATTGCAATTGCTTCAATGACTGGTATGAAGTTTACGATTCATACTTGATATTATGATTGAATTATTACTCTAGCATAAGATATCATATGACAAGAATTATATAAGTTGCTGCTCTAAGAATGATCATGATGCCCTCATGTCTATATTTTATTTTTATCGACACCTTTATCTCTAAACATGTGGACATATTTTTCGATTTTGGCTTTTCGCTTGAGGACAAGCGAGGTCTAAGCTTGGGGGAGTTGATACGTCCATTTTGCATCATGCTTTTATATCAATATTTATTGCATTATGGGCTATTATTACACATTATGTCACAATACTTATGCCTATTCTTTCTTATTTTACAAGGTTTACATAAAGAGGGAGAATGCCGGCAGTTGGGATTCTGGCTAGAAAAGAAGCAAACATTAGAGACCTATTCTGCACAGCTCCAAAAGTCCTGAAACTTCACGGATGATGTTTTCCAAATATATAAAAAACATTGAGCGCAAGAACTTCACCAGGGGGGCCACACCCTTCCCACGAGGGTGGGGGCACGCCCTACCCCCCTGGGCGCGCCACCTACCTCGTGGGCCCCTTGGTGGCCATCCGGTGACCATCTTCTGCTATATGGACTCTTTCGATGGAAAAAAATCATAAGCCATCTTCTCAAACGAAACTCCGCCGCCGAGAGGTGGAACCTTGGCGGAACCAATCTAGGGTTCTGGTGGGGCTGTTCTGCCGGGGAAACTTCCCTCCCGGAGGGGCAAATCATCGCCATCGTCATCACCAACACTACACCACAACACGGTTGTAAGGACAGGAAAACTGCCAGGATAAGGCACTTACAAGGGCAGTCTGACTGCCGGGAATGTTTTTCTCCCGGCAGATGGAACTGCCACGAGAACGGCTGCCAGGGATTGTAGTTCCCGGCAGATAGGGATGTGCCGGCAGTTTTTATGCCATCATGTTCAAACTTCTCCTAGCAGATATTTTTTGCCAGCAATCAATAGGTTTCCTGGCAGATGATGGGCCAGTGGTGCCAAGTATCCCAATTAATAAGGCTATTACACTCTGGTGTTACATTTATTTCACATTTACATACACACCCCGATTCCAAAGATGACACATCCATTCAAATAAAGCAAAAAGATTATGCAGATGCACATCGCATATATATTATAAAGTCTGATCATCAAATATTTTACAATGTAAGCAATTCATTGATTACACATGAAGACTTCCCTCATAATTTAGCATCTGTAGTTTCTAGAAACTTGAGCAGTACAAGATGAAACAAACACAAAGAGTAAAGCCTGTAACTTCTGTGTGAGCTCAGGGCATATGGTTAAGGCAAGGTATCTTGACGAATCTTATAGGAACATTTTCAACCTAGACAGGAAAAGTCCAAATGTCAAGTCAGGTAGTATTAGAAAACATTATATCCATTACATTTATTACGATACTCTGAATCTACAAAAGTTCACCACCCCAACTTTTAGAAGAAAACGGCTACATCATCAAGAAAATTTCTCGACAAATTTCCCATCAAGGCATCAAGTGAATATTCGATTTAATAAGAAGCTAAAAAATGTCCGCAGTTTCAAGCCTGGGCACATGAATTAAGCACATCTAGTTGCCCTTCCTGGAAAGCATGACAACAGTTTCAGGTCTGGACAAATAATTAAACCCATAATGGCATGGTGAGATTGCCTCTGATATTAAGTTCAGTTTTCTGAAAGTGAAGAATCATCGAAATCTGTTTGAAAAAACTGCACATAAGACAAAATAGGAACAATGTTCGAGAAAAAGGAAGTGTGATCCACAACCTGTATCAATTTTTGACATCGTAGGATCTAGTATTTTTGTATGAGCACACAAAGGCAACTAGTACAGCAAATAAAATTCAAACGTTTTTCCAGCATTAACTGACAAGTATAGAAACTAAAATGTTTGGTGTTAGGTTTAACTCAAAAGAACATACATAGCTTTCTTACAGGCATATATCATGATATTCAGGTATGAGCTTCGGAGATGTCAAAGGAAATACAAGGACATTTTCAATGCTACTTTATATAGAGAGAAAAAGACATGTCGGACACAAGAGAACCGTACAAAATACCTCTTTCACCAATCAGATCATAAAGTAGTATCATGATTCCTGAAGAACACACACCAATATGCAAATTAGATTGCAAGTAAAGATCAACCTGTAACCATTGAAGTGATAGATACAGAAAATTAATCAAGAAATTAAAATGTTTAGTAGATACAACTCTACTGCAGATTAAAAGTTTACTTCTCAAATAATGATATAGATCTGTACCGAAGTGTAGTATCTTCGACGTTCAATCTTACAACATTGTAAGAGCAGTATACTGTAAGTTTAAAAGCTAAATAATGTCCAGACTTTCATCTTACAACACCGTTATGTATGGCCTTGTTAGAGTGTAAGAACTAGACAAGACATTCAGGATGTTTTGTCAGATGGAAATGGTACGGCCTTGCTCCAGTTTACGCAGCAATACAATAGCCTTCCCAATTTTGTGAAAAATTGAATTAATGAGGAAAGCTCTGTAGAACGTACAATAAAATAAACTAAATAACCATCATAAATTCACATTGTTGGCTGCTACACACTGTCAGTTGAAGACAACAGACAAGAGCTCAAAATTCACCGAAGGCCGCTTATCTAGTTCACTATAATTAGAATCCACCATTATAAGTTGGTACAATTTATATTAAAACTTTGACATCTTTGTAATGGAGCTTGTTACTTGTAAAGCTCTTATCATTATTGAGCTTGTTATTTGATTATAATTTGACATATTGTATACGAGCTTGTTGTTTATACTTTGATATCTAGTTAAGCAAAGAACAGCAAACACTTCGACATATAGTTTATTCACGTGAGATCCAACGCCATGAAATTAAGTTGTTAAATAATCACTAGCAAGAGGCCCATGCGTTGCATGGAACATCAAGATGCATTTATACGAGCTGTTTATCTCGTGGGAGACAAAGATGAACGAGGGAAGTCCTTATCTGCAAATTTGGAGAGGGGTGCGGGTATCTTTTTGCAAAATTGTCATAGTTTGCTTTCTATCCGTCAGATATAGATCGGATGGTCTATATTGCGGGATGGCAGGCACACCATCATCACCAACTCGGTTTTTTATAAGAGTAGAGATATCATCTGCGCAAGGCCTATAAAAGAAGACCTTAATTAAGTAGGACATGAACCAGAATGATCAGAATATCTACACATACGTTTTGACTAGTACAGAATTAGCAAATATCCCAATTTCCTTCCATGCACAAGACTTCGAGTTAGCTACTCAGTCTGTCTCGATGGTGTCCCCTTTTATTTCATCATTCTTTTCTGAAAAACCTTATAAGTGGTTAGCTACTCAGTCTGTCTCAATGGTGTTAACTACGTACGCAGTTTCAGTTCAAATCAAAATGGAACCTAAGAGTGGCCCCTGTTTTTCTAAAATGAACCAAAACATTGGGGCTTGAGAACAACAGAAAATAACATACTTTACATATGTTATTACCTTAATTTAGGTTCGGTTTAAATGTCCCGATGCTCCAATTTCTCCCTTGGATTGAAGATCTAACACAAGGTTACCTTTCTTGTATTGACACTGAAACTGAAAACAATTTAACACATCAATATGCCTTGTTGAACATTATTTATCTAGTTGCATTAAGCCTAGCACATTAAGAATAAATTTCTATACTTCATATGTGTGCAACTCTCCTGTTCCTAAAAAAACTCCCATGTCAGGATAATCTTCCTAGTACAACAGTTTGCTGCATTTCCTTGAAAGATTAAATACCAACCATCACTATGAAGTTTCAGAGATGAACACAAAATCCTTAATTTGGTTTGTTATAAACAATAACCGAAGGATATAAGCATAAACACAGCAGTCAGTTAACATATGCTAAATAATAACGGGAGAGGGATAAGTGATATTCAGATTCTTCCATGCTTGTCAAATTCGAAGGGATAAGTGAATGTACCAAAGACTGTAATTCGTACAGTAGGCATGTCAACTGAAAACAGAAATAGATGAGTATGGCAGGTAGGAAACATCAATTTTATCCTTCCGTAGATCACAGGAAGCAAATATTAGTTGGGCTCATATGACCAGCAACATGGAGAGACAACATAACCCTTACGACTGCTCAACCATGGGAGGCGGAACCTTGCTCAATTTTCCTTCGCATCTGCGAGTCGCTTGGGTATCCTACAAGCCGAGAATACAATGTTGGCAGCCATGTGCTACAGCGAGGGCGGATGGGAAAGAGGCCAAGACTGCTGTACGGGGAGGTAAGACAGCCAAATCAAAACTAAACCTAACTGGATTACCTCGTTTCATGCCAGATCTGGTGGAAGTTAGACGTCATCCTTGTGGACAACCTCACTCGAACAGATCCTTCCGCTGAAACACTTGAGCAACTCGAGCCTAGAGGAGCCTGGCGGAGGATGCGTGTAGGAGGTTTGGCTGCTTGGGCGTTGCTGGAGGTCCGGCGAATGGTGGTCGGGGCGGCGGAGGGTGCTCGGCGGCATGGTCCGGGAGGAGTGGCACTAGGTGTGGCGGACGGTGGTCGGCGCGTGGTCGGGGAGGAAGCTGGCACTGGAGTGTGGCGGAGGGCGGTCGGCAGCCGCGCAGGGTGGGGGGCGGCGGCGGCATGTGCTCGGGGAGGAGGCTAGGTCAGGGTGGTCGATTTGGGGATTTTAGTCTGAGTTGGAGTTTGGGGATTTTGCTTATTTGGAGCGAAAATTTTCGCATCTCGCGCGCTCTCCCATGCTAATCCTGCGCCAATACGTATTATATTGGTTTGGCCTCACAAGTAGTCCCCGGCAGATAATATGCCATTGTTGATGCTCAAAAAAAAAGATAATATGCCATTGTTTAGGTGTGCCGGCAGATATTGTGTCCTTGAAAATGGGTATCTGTGCCGGCAGTTTGAATGCCCTTATTGTTTGAGTTCTACCGGCAGTTTATTTGTTATTGGATACTTCTGCCGGCAGTAGAATAATCCCTGGCAGATGATTTGCCTTTATGATGATATTTCTCCCGGCAGTTAATTGCCCCCAATCAAGGGTTGTGGTGTAGTGCAACGCTCCTCTCATCGGGAGAGGGCAATCACCATCAACATCTTCATCAACACCATCTCATCTCAAAACCCTAGTTCATCTATTGTATCCAAATCTTGTCTCCAAGTCCGGGATTGGTGCTAGTAGGTTGCTAGTAGTGTTAATTACTCCTTGTAGTTGATGCTAGTTGGTTTAATTGGTGGAAGATCATATGTTCAGATCCTATGTGCATATTAATACCCCTCTGATTATGAACATGTTTATGCTTTGTGAGTAGTTACTTTTGTTCCTGAGGACATGGGAGAAGTCTTCCTATTAGTAGTCATGTGAATTTGGTATTCGTTTGATATTTTGATGAGATGTATGTTGTCTCTCCTCTAGTGGTGTTATGTGAACGTCGACTACATGACACTTCACCATTGTTTGGGCCTAGAGGAAGGCATTGGGAAGTAATAAGTAGATGATGGGTTGCTAGAGTGACAGAAGCTTAAACCCTAGTTTATGCGTTGCTTCGTAAGGGGCTGATTTGGATCCATATGTTTCATGCTATGGTTAGGTCTACCTTAATACTTTTGTTGTATTTGCGGATACTTGCAATAGAGGTTAATCATAAGTGGGATGATTGTCCAAGTAATTGCAGCACCCAAGCACCGGTCCACCCACATACCAAATTATCAAAGTACCGAACGCAAATCATATGAGCGTGATGAAAACTAACTTGACGATATTCCCATGTGTCCTCGGGAGCGCTTTACATCATATAAGAGTTTGTCCAGGCTTGTCCTTTGCTACAAAAGGATTGGGCCACCTTGCCGCACTTTATTTACTTTTGTTACTTGTTGCTTGTTACAAATTATCCTATCACAAAACTATCTGTTACCACTTATTTCAGTACTTGGAGAGAATACCTTGCTAGAAACCGCTTATCATTTCCTTCTGCTCCTCGTTGGGTTCGACACTCTTACTTATCGAAAGGACTACGATAGATCCCCTATACTTGTGGGTCATCATAGATTCACTCATTTTGCTCCGTATGTAGTCCGTATTGAAACAGGCGTAATAGTACGCACTCTCCCTCGCCCCTCGACCCTCGCCCACGTGGTGGACATGCAGCAATTTATTCGGTCTCAGATAGCCAGAACAATATATATTGCAATACCATTATTGCTCCACTTCCCGAAGAGGCGAAGAGCCAAGCGCAAGGTTAATTTTTTGGAGATGCCAAGCGCAAGGTTTATAGGAGAACGAGTAGTAGTAGTACTAGTAGTACATACCAGTGGTACGTATTGTATGAGGAAGAAAGCAACAAGATGTATGTTTTGTTGCAATGGGAGTACTCCCTATCATAGATGGCACGACTTAGAGTGGTGGGCAGCGGGCATAATTCGCATCTGCTTAGTCTTAAACCCCATGAAGTCCCATCGAAAGGAATAGCCATCCTCTGCACGTGCTCCTATGTAAAATGAGTAAATGAGACAAAAAGAGAAAGAGACAAAGTAAGAAAAATCACCAGCCTTAGATCTAGCCCTATTGTATCAGTGAATGATATTTCTTTGTCGTGATTGACATGGCTATATTATTAACCATGCTACGGAGGTAGAAGAGGATTTTTATTTATTTGCGGAGGTAGCAACAGATGGATATTCAACGAGGAGTGAAATGATGGCTGCTTCCTCGGTCAAACATAGAGAAAGGTGGGCTTCATGATTTGACGGCTTATTAGTCATTATTACTGCCTATACTCTTTGCCCATATATAATAACCGCGTGGTAAAGTAGTGGGCTATACTTTTAATAACCATGCTCGAAGAGAAGAGGTGCACGCACCCACCCACGTAGTACTAATAGCACTCTTTGCGTATTTTGCGTCTTCCCCAACCACACACATGACACGGTGGAGCTCATTTCTATAAGATGATGTAGCACACGTGATAATTTGACGCATCTAGTAGTAGTTACTCACTTATAAATAATGGAGGGTCGGGAAGCACGCATGAACGGTGCCGCATCGTTTATAAATAAAGTTTTTTTCTTCAGTGGCACGCACGCAATATAAATAGGTTCATATGGAGAGAAAAGGAAACTGCTCCACTATATACATAGCCAGGACGAGCCTACACGGTTGCTTGATGGGGTTGCTCTCTTCACACTCTCTCGCACGAAATGACTGTGGCCACATCTCTAACATTCGGGCGGATCACGTCCGATGGGGGAAGGGGTGGATCCTTTGTGTAGATGCGGTCGCCGTCACCGGCGGCGAAAACCCACTGTCGGCACGTCCCGATCAGGGGTCCCCGCCATTCTCTCTCTCACAAAGCCGGTGAGGTTGCGTTTGTCCCTTGCTCACTTCCGCGACGTTGGCAGTTGCCACCTCCCGCCGCCCTCCTCTAGGTTGAGCTACGTCCCGACATCCCTCAGGTACAACTTCCTTATAGCCGTCTTGCACCACTACCCCAGCTGCCCACGTCGCTCCATGTGGATTTTTCTCTACTTCTTTGCCCCGCACATACATCTACTGGCTTCTATTGTAATTTTTTATGAGTTTATATCTCATCAACTAGTCCTAGTAATCTTATTTTAATCATGCTTCTTCAATTTCTTTACCATAGGGATGCTCATCTCAATTTTGGTGAAACTGCACAAAATGATCCGGTGGTCAAAGGGTTGCAAACTTCATTTCTTCAGAAGCTTCAATGTTGCCAGCAAATTAAAGCCTGGTTAGGGTTTATAGTTCAAGGGCTAGGGACTACATGGATCGTTTTTTCTTTAGCTTTCTTTGTTCCAAAATAAGTGTCAACTTTAGTAGTAGTACAGCTTTGTACTAAAGTTTGCATAAAGTTGAGACACTCATTTTGGAACGGAGGGAGTACATATTGGCTATGATCTATCAATCATTGAGATGCAATAGCATGCATGTTAGTCTCCTTTGTATTTGATGAAATGTTGCAACGGGGCAACCTTCGACGCAAGATACATGAAACATAAGCTGGAAGCTTCATATCATTGTGCAAATTTATCTAGCTGAGAAATTACAGTGCGTACTATACTAATATGTAAAGAGTTAGGTGTCACACGGTGTCTAGAAAATATGGTGATAGTGTGAGGTGGGCCATGTAATCACTAAGCCTGCGTGTTTTCACTCCTTTCGCACTCCTCCACTATAAGAATGGAGAAAATTGTAATATACTCCCTCCGTCCGGTGAAGAGTGTACGTTTAGGTTTAAATTTGTCCACAAAAGAGTGTACTTCTATCTTCCTAATGCACTTTAAAGTATTTTGTCTCATCACACGGTAATCAAGACCAATAACATTTTATACATAGTCTTCTTAATTTCTACATGCACTTTACTCATTGGGGTTTGGATAATTAAAGAGGAGAGAGATGGTATCTTGCATCTTCCCAATGCATTTTTACTCCACTCCGTAATTTATCCTAAAATTTCTAGATGTACACTTTTCACCGGATGGAGGGAGTAGTACCTCCTTTCGCCGAAGCGTGGGACATACAGCAGTCGTACCACCTCAGTAATAATGACCAATGAGCCGTCAAATCACATAGACCCAGTAGTAAGTTGGACGGATGAAGCAACCATCACTCTTGAATCCGCTTCTCCCTTCAACACAGGCGCCAGTGAGAGGTCGTGTCCGCTCTTCCCGGGCATGAATGTGGCACTGATTCTTTGGAGCGGCGCTGCTTGTTTCGGGTAGGAAGTGTGCACGGGCGATGGAGGGGCTTTGGGTGGCCTAGGTTGGCCAGGAGCGGGTGTGGCAGTTGTCCCGACCGGATGCCCAGAAACGAGAGGATGCACCAACTCTCGTGGCTAAATCATACAGTACACACCATCTCTCTGTAGGAGTAGGTCGATGTGTCGCTCTCTCTAACAAACATACGCGCACACAGGTTCATAGAATAGGAATATCCTGCGAGTGCGAAGCCACATGAAGTTAATGGAGTACGTACAAGAAGAGAAGAGGTGAGGACTATTCCATCAAACCTTGACTGAGGAGTAGTACTCCCTCCTTTCTAGGTGTTAAGTCATCTTATGAAAACCAGATATTCCCAAAATGTTTAGGCGTCGTCCATTAACTTCGCATCTCAATCCTCTCCTAGCCTCGTATTGTTTAGGCGTCGAAGATCTTGTGCCAGCAGTATTGGCCAGTAACTCGAACACTACATCAAGGCAGGACTGTGGGGTTTTCTCACTGTCTACAAGATCGTTTTTATCACCTTTCTTGGAGAACAACAGGGTTGTCTCACTATCTTGAACCTTATCTGCATTACTTTCTCTACCATTGCATTGTGCGGTGCTCTTCTCCAATATTCTGTTCGCATACTACAAGAGAAACAAGCAGACACATCACTTGTTTAGCATGTAGTATACCAAACTCATTTTGGTAAACTGGTTCAGTAGTAAGGTGGACAGGATAACAACATGAAACAAACATATATATGTACTATGGTCACTGTATTGTCCATATCATTCTAGTTTATGTTGTCAAATCAAGATAGAGACACCGTTCAACTCATATATTTTGAAGACACAACAGCATAGACAGAATATAAGTGTGAGAAACTACACAGCTTTGGTAACACTTGTAATGTGCATCACATGAGAACATAACTGTTTATACAACTGAAACTGAAATCAACATAGAGCAATAAGTTAGAACAACAATCCAGTTAAAGAAATAGGTTTAAAACATACCTGTTGCGCCATTGGAGTTTCAATTGGATCCTTCATATTCGAAAGTAGTTGGTATGAGTAAATACAACGATGCAATAGCAAAGGTGTATGGACCATAGCTACGGAATCTGACCTAAGAATAGTTGCTCTTATGCTTTAAACATGGAGTTTGGGTTCGCTGTGGTGGTCTTCATGCTTTGGGCACTGTAGTTGCTTTACAAACTGCTCGTGTGGGGGTACTCTGTGGTGGACATGGTGCTTTGTCAACTACAAGTGGGTTACTATCCGCTTGGGGTTGGGGTTAGATGGGTTGTAGCTGGTTCTCTGCCCAACGGTGTAAGTGTGTAATCTGGAAGAGTGTCGATTATGTGTGGTGGGGCATGTTTGTGGGCTAGTACAACCATGGTTCTATCTGCATCGACGGGTAGCACTGTCTTTTGTGAAGAACGGGTTTTTGCTCCCTTAGATACTGCCATCACCCCCTCCAATTCAAATGGCTGATAAACAAGAAAAGAAATTGAACGTACAGACATTGTATGATAGACAGATGTGGTAATTCACATATATGTTGTCTAACCAAACAGGACAGCATGACACAATTTCACATATATGATGCCTAACTAAACAGGATAGCATGACACAGTTTCAGATATATGATGGATAACTTAACAGGATATAATGGCATAATTCAACATATGATGAGTACTAAACAGGATGACATGACAAAACTATATGATGTCTTTCTAAAATAGGTTGGGATGAAATAATTCACATAATGTTGTCTAAGTATACAGGATGGCATGATATAATTGACATAATTGATTCATATACTAAGCAGCTGGCACTCGCATGTATGATCTCTAAACTAAGCAGATGGAATTCAATATTGTGCATATGATGTCTAAACTAAGCAATGCAAGACACCATATGCATGATATGAGAAATATAAACATTGCAACTTAGAGCATACACCTCAGGTGGGATATAGGACTGGTCATCTGTCTCTGAATCCTCCTCTGAGGAGCTCCCTGTAACCATCGAGATATATGCTTCAACAGGTACCATTGCCTGCTCTGAAGACCTTGTTTTCACTCCATTTTTCCATAACCGGCTCAAATGGCTGATACACATGAAGAGTAGTTCAATATACACAGATTGTCGACAAATGGAATACGTAATGAAAAAAAGATGGCATGAGATAATTCACATATATGATGCGTGGCTACATGGCGGTGCATAATTCACATATATGATAACTGGATGAAAAACATGACATTGCATAATTCCCATATACTCCCTCCATTCCTAAATATTTGCCTTTTTAGATATTTCAAATGGACTACTACATACGGACGTATATAGACATATTTTAGAGTGTAGGTTCACTCATTTTGCTCCGTATATAGTCACTTGTTGAAATCTCTAAAAAGACAAATATTTAGGAGCGGTGGAAGTATGATATAGAAACCAAACATGTGGCATTCACACAAAGCAAATTTAAACTAAGCTGATGACATATAAGGTGAATAATGTAAGCAATGCAAGGCGCCATATGCATGATATGACCAACGTCAGCATGCCAGATTAGAGCAAACACCTTATGTGGTAAATAGGAGTGGTCGGCTCCCTCTGAATCCCAATCTAAACAGTTATCTTCCTCTGGAATACAATCTAGAATGGCGGGAGGGGGGCACTTCGCCCACCATGGAGCGGCGTCTGCATGACATTGTATTCCCACGCAACGGTCTTCTCTTTTTCTCTACATGTTCAGTACGATTATGTACAATAACTGACATGCATAATAAAAAATTAGTTAGATTTTGTAAGGCCTAAGGTGTGCATGCAGAAATCAAGACTGATGGTAGCAAATGAGTGGATAGATACAAAACTAATGATAGCAGGTAGATTATAGCTTCATTTTAAAAAGATAGACAATGGATCATCTACTGTTTGTTGCCCACCCAACATGAACCACATAGAAGACCCAGACGAACAAGATAGTAGACAGATATATTACTATTCGTTGCTGCCTCGAAATGAGACCCACGGGCATTTTAAAACTCTAGTTTGAACGACAAAAGTAGCAGGTAATAATAACCAATGTATAACGTAAGAAAACACGAAAGACTGCGACCTCTCTTACAAAACTGTGTAGTTCTCAGGTTCATCTACTCAGTCGATGATGGTAATGCAGTTGGCGTGCCTGCCGGCAACGAGGAAGATGATCTGAGGCGGCGAAAGAAAGTTTGCAGGGGGAATCTCTGCTGCAGTGAACGCTTCTGTCGATGGTGCACCTCAGGTGGGGTGGATGACGGCACGGCAGGAGCAGGACATAACACACAGAGTTTTCTTTGACGCCTATCTAAAAATGAAGTAAATCTGTAAGTGCTCCTTAGAATTGGAGGATTCTATAAATGCAGGGATAGGAAAAACACTGGAATAGGATAGGAATGCACGTGCAAAACAGAGCATTTAGAAACATATGATTTCCGTGAACCTCGGTGTTTGGTTCACATGAATTGGAAGAACACATGAATGGAGAAAACATGGTCAAATTAAAGTCAAACCGCATGAAAATGAAAAAAATAAGAATCTTATTATGCTAGTAATGCAATTAGTCATGTTCTTCATGCATATTAATTTGAAAAGGACGTCCAACTGGATATTAAAATTCCTACCATTTTTCTTTGAAAGAGACACCAAACAAAAAAAATCCTCCAATTTTGCTTTGCTCCACTCCTAACCAAATGCACGAATAGTAGTACCATAGTAGTTCCATAGCAAAGGATCCCTGAGGGATCAACATGAATGCACAGTAACAAAGTGATGCAATGAGTGTACAACCTCTCTGGCATAGCCTTGTCGACCTCGGCATCATTGGGTTGGACGTGGAGGGTGGTGATGCTGGTGTGACTGTCGGAGGCGGGGAAGAAGATTTGAGGCCTCTGGAAATGGCGCCAAGGGTACTGCTCCGTTGTGATGGACAGTTCTGTCGTTGGAGTAGCTCCGATGAGCTGTACAGCGTCGAGGTTGAAGCAGGACAAGACAGACAACGTTAATCTGAAGTGGGAGTCTAATATCTTCTGCAATAGATGATGTAAAATACATCACCAAAAAGTGCTAGATGTAAAATGCATCAGCCGCGCCATGGCCGCTCCGACAGATGCTGTAAATACTGTTTACTCCGAACTTAACTGAAGAAACTGAACTTGGCAGTCGAAACTGAATTTTAATGTTGAAACTGATTGAACTAGTAGAAGACCATTGCAATTGATGTTTAGGGCGTTCGAGCACTAGTAGCAGAGAAGCAGTGATCTAAATCAGCAGACGCTTGAGCAGGGAACGCACTAGCAGAGAGCAAGTCGTGTAGCAGAACCACGAGTGAGTGCTAAAGCAGCAACTGTTGTATCTGCCGGAGGTCGTGCGGCAGCAGCAGTAGCGCGAGCGAGAGCAAGAGCAGAGCAGCAGCATGAACGAGAGCAAGAGCGGAGGAGCAGCGCGATCGACAACAATAGCAGAGCAGAGCAGCAGCACGAAGTGGCCGCCGAGGAAGCAACGACATGGGGGAGAGACACCATGGATGAAGTGGCTGGCGACGGCGCCGTCGATGGAGACCCACTACAGAAAAAGACACATCCGTGACATTTTGGGCCGAACGAAAAAAAATTTGTCATACTTATGACACTTCTATGACAATAATTGTGACAAAACACGCTATCATCATAGATGTGGTGGGGTCCTACTTCTTTGAAAAAATCATAACAGAAGATGGGCTTTTCGTCCTGGGCGGGCCGGAGACGCAGCTGCATGACATTCTTTGTGCCGTCCATGACGGAAAAAACCATGGTAGAAGCGAGGGCGAGGGTGTTCCCGGTTACGGTGGGTGGTTGGGGCCGAGCGATGCGCGTTTCTCTCGTACACGCACACGCGTGGGTGCGAGGCGTTGGGCTATAACTGAACCCGAGCGAGGCGTTGGGCTCTAACTGAACCCGAGTGATTGCACTGCAGGCTACGCGTTACTGAACCCGAGTGATCGATCGATGGCTGTTAACTGAACCCGATCGAGCAATTCCTTTGCTACTGCTGCTAACTGAAGTCGATCAATGCTGCCTCTGGATGAACAGTGAGCGTTGCTGGGTGGTTTGGATGAACAGTTCCCGGTGGGGGTGGATGAACAGGACCCCGTGGTGTTGCCTGTGGATGAACGGGAACCCGATCTATCGAGCCGGTTGGGGCTGGATGAACAGGACCCAATGGAGGGCTGGATGAACAGGACCACCCCGTGGAGGGTAGGATGAACAGTAGACGGTGGAGGGCTGGATGAACAATAGCCCATGGAGGGGTGGTCGAATAGGAGCCCGTGGAGAGGGCTGGTTGAACACTAGCCGGTGGAGTAGCGCGCGGTGGAGGCTAGATGAACAGGAGCCCGTGGATGAATAGTCGTAGGTGGAGGCTGGAGGAGGTCGACGGTGGATGAACAGTAGCCTGTGGATGCTGGAGGGGTCGACGGTGGAGATGAACAATATCCCGTGGAGTCCCGTTTTGCGGTACGCCACACCCCTCCCAATGAACAGGACCCGCATTTCAACCGTAGCACTCCAACACAAGTCCGTTTCCTCCGTTTTGCGGTATGCCACACCCCTCCCGATCAACAGGACCCCTGTTTCGATCGTAGGAGGTCCATTTCCTCCATTTTGCGGTACGCCAGACCCCTCCCGATGAACAGGATCCCGTTTCGACCGTGGCCGGTCGAACACAAGGCCGTTTCCTCCGTTCTGCGGTATGCCAGGCCATGTTTTTATCGGCTGTTCCGTCCAAGCCCTCCCGATGAACACGACGATGCATTCCGTTCCAACCCAGCCGGTTGGCTCCCCATGAACACGACGACGACGTTGTTTCTCCGTTCTGACCCAGCCATGTACAAGAGCCCTGGCTGTACATACACGCGAGTAGGCGTTCGAGACCCCGCCAGTATGTACGTACGTGGCCGTATTTACTTTCTTGCACCCTGGCCGTTGTACGTACGTGTACATGCTACGTGCGTGCCTCTGCTACGACACGGACGCGCCTCTACATCGACCAGTATGTACGTACACATTCGCGACCAGAATGACAACGCTACGTGCGCTTCGACCAGGTGGGTCCCGACTGTCAGGCACTTCCTTGCGTGCGAAGATGTAGCTGGTGGGTCCGAGCAGTGAGGGGGCGAATCATTTTTTGCCCGGACGCACTTCCTTGCGTGCGAAGATGTAGCTGGTGGGTCCCAGCAGTCAGGGGGAAATGTTTTTTTCACGAAATACGGTGGCCCGTCCAGTGGGTCCCCGCTGTCAGGTGGAGGAATAATTATTTTGTGCATAATAAGGAGGCACTTCCTTGTTGCGGCTGTGGACCCAACTATCAGCCTCTCCACGTACAGTCCAGGTCCGATGGAAGCCGTTCCTTGACCATGCCGCGCCGAGAGCACCAGGGCAGTGGACGATGGCGAGGCCTAGGAAGGGGATGACGTGGAGCCGGGGAAGACGCGGTAGTGGATGCCCACGCGTAGAGGAGTACGAGGGTTCACTAGTTCGCTGCGGTGTGAGGCTGTTGAATAACAGGGGGTGTGGGTGAGTAGAGGGATGGCCTGTCCAACGGTGGGAATAGTAGGGGGCGGTGAGGCCTCCGCGGCAGCACAGCTGGCCATGGGAGGCAGGAGCATGCGGCATGACCAACGCTGCTTTGGGTGGCTGGAGCAGGAAGACCAGAGGTTGAAGAAGCACTACGACCCTTGGATGGACATCGTACGGTCACCTGAGCTAGAATTGTTCATATTGACTAAGTTGACAAAGCACTCCATCCCCGTCAACTTAGTAGGCCCACAAGTAAGCCTCCCACCAAAGTGGGTCCCAACCAGCAGGGGGAGTATTCATTTTTTGTGCGTAATAAGGAGGCACTTCCGGTGGGTCCCAGCTGACAGTGGGGGGAAGGTTTTTTTACGAAATACAGTGTCCTGTCCGATGGGTCCCAGCAGTCAGGGGGAAACGTTTTTTTCACCAAATACGGTGGCCCGTCCGGTGGGTCCCTGCTATCAGGTGGAGGAATAATTATTTTCCGCGTAATAAGGAGGCACTTCCTTGCGGCTGTCGTGGACTGATACGTCTCCATCGTATCTTCTTTTCCAAACACTTTTGCCCTTGTTTTGGACTCTAACTTGCATGATTTGAATGGAACTAACCCGGACTGACGCTGTTTTCAGCAGAATTGCTATGGTGTTATTTATGTGCAGAAACAAAAGTTCTCGGAATGACCTGAAACTTCACGGAACGTCTATTTGGAAATAGTAAGAAATCCTTGCAAAAGATGAAGACCAGGTGGCCCACACCCTAGCCACGAGGGTGGGGGGCGCGCCCCCTACCTCGTGGGCCCCCTGGAGCTCCTCCGACCTCAACTCCAACTCTATATATTTGCTTTTGGGGAGAAAAAAATCAAAGAGAAGGATTCATCACGTTTTACGATACGGGGCTGCTGCCAAGCCCTAAAACCTCTCGGGAGGGCTGATCTGGAGTCCGTTCAGGGCTCCGAAGAGGGGAATCTATCGCCATCGTCATCATCAACCATCCTCCATCACCAATTTCATGATGCTCACCGCCGTGCGTGAGTAATTCCATCGTAGGCTTACTGGACAGTGATGGGTTGGATGAGATTTATCATGTAATCGAGCTAGTTTTGTTAGGGTTTGATCCCTAGTATCCACTATGTTCTGAGATTGATGTTGCTATGACTTTGCTATGCTTAATGCTTGTCACTAGGGCCCGAGTGCCATGATTTGAGATCTGAACCTATTATGTTTTCATCAATATATCAGTGTTCTTGATCCTATCTTGTAAGTCTATAGTCACCTACTATGTGTTATGATCCGGCTACCCCGAAGTGATAATAATCGGGATCACTCCCGGTGATGACCGTAGTTTGAGGAGTTCATGTATTCACTATGTGTTAATGCTTTGGTCCGGTACTCTATTAAAAGGAGGCCTTAATATCCCTTAGTTTCCATTAGGACCCCGCTGCCACGGGAGGGTAGGACAAAAGATGTCATACAAGTTCTTTTCTATAAACACGTATGACTATATTCGGAATACATGCCTACATTACATTGATGAATTGGAGCTAGTTCTGTGTGTTGGGGAACGTAGTAATTTCAAAAAATTTCCTACGCACACGCCAGATCATGGTGATGCACAGCAACGAGAGGGGAGAGTGTTGTCTACGTACCCTCGTAGAGCGAAAGCAGAAGCGTTAGCACAACGCGGTTGATGTAGTCGTACGTCTTCATGGTCCGACCGATCAAGTACCGAACGCATGGCACCTCCGAGTTCAGCACACGTTCAGCCCAATGATGTCCCTCGAATTCCGATCCAGACGAGTGTTGAGGGAGAGTTTCTTTAGCACGACGGTGTGGTGACGATGTTGATGTTCTACTGACGCAGGGCTTCGCCTAAGCACCGCTACAGTAATATCGAGGTGGACTATGGTGGACGGGGGCACCGCAAATGGCTAAAAGATCAAACGATCAATTGTTGTGTCTTTGGGGTACCCCCTGCCCCTGTATATACAGGAGTGGAGGAGGGGGAGGGCCGGCCCTCTCTATGGCACGCCCTAGGGGAGTCCTACTCCCACCGGGAGTAGGATTCCCCTTTCCTAGTAGAACTAGGAGCCCTTCCAAGTAGTAGGAGTAGGAGGGAAGGAAAGGGAAGGGAAAAGGAGAAGGAAGGAAGGGGGCGCCCCCCCCTCCCTAGTCCAATTCAGACCAGCCCATGGGGAGGGGTGCGGCCAACCTTTGAGGCCTTTCTCTCCTTTCCCGTATTGCCCATTAAGGCCCAATATGAATTCCCGTAACTCCCTGGTACTCCCGAAAATACCCGAATCACCCGGAACCTTTCCGATGTCCGAATATAGTCGTCCAGTATATCGATCTTTACGTCTCGACCATTTTGAGACTCCTTGTCATGTCCCCAGTCTCATCCGGGACTCCGAACTCCTTCGGTACATCAAAACACATAAACTCATAATATAACTGTCATCGAACTTTAAGCGCGCGGACCCTACGGGTTCGAGAACTATGTAGACATGACCGAGACGCGTCTCCGGTCAATAACCAATAGAGGAACCTGGATGCTCATACTGGCTCCTACATATTCTATGAAGATCTTTATCGGTCAAACCGCATAACAAGATACGTTGTTCCCTTTGTCATCGGTATGTTACTTGCCCGAGATTCGATCGTCGGTATCTCAATACCTAATTCAATCTTGTTACCGGCAAGTCTCTTTACTCGTTCCGTAATGCATCATCCCGCAACTAACTCATTAGTTGCAATGTTTGCAAGGCTTATAGTGATGTGCATTACCGAGTGGGCCCAGAGATACCTCTCCGACAATCGGAGTGACAAATCCTAATCTCGAAATACGCCAACCCAACAAGTACCTTCGGAGACACCTGTGGAGCACCTTTATAATCACCCAGTTACATTGTGACGTTTGGTGGCACACAAAGTGTTCCTACGGTAAACGGGAGTTGCATAATCTCATAGTCATAGGAACATGTATAAGTCATGAAGAAAGCAATAGCAACAAACTAAACGATCAAGTGCTAAGCTAACGGAATGGGTCAACTCAATCACATCATTCTCCTAATGATGTGATCTCGTTAATCAAATGACAACTCATGTATATGGTTAGGAAACATAACCATCTTTGATCAACGAGCTAGTCAAGTAGAGGCATACTAGTGACACTCTGTTTGTCTATGTATTCACGTATTAAGTTTCCGGTTAATACAATTCTAGCATGAATAATAAACATTTATCATGATATAAGGAAATAAATAATAACTTTATTATTGCATCTAGGGCATATTTCCTTCAGTCTCCCACTTGGACTAGAGTCAATAATCTAGTTCACATCGCCATGTGATTTAATACCAATAGTTCACATTACCATGTGATTAACACCCATAGTTCACATGGACATGTGACCAACACCCAAAGGGTTTACTAGAGTCAATAATCTAGTTCACATCGCTATGTGATTAACACCCAAAGAGTATACTAAGGTGTGATCATGTTTTGCTTGTGAGAGAAGTTTAGTCAACGGGTCTGCCACATTCAGATCCGCAAGTGTTTTGCAAATTTCTATGTCAACAATGCTCTGCACGGAGCTACTCTAGCTAATTGCTCCCACTTTCAAAATGTATCCAGATTGAGACTTAGAGTCATCTAGATCGATGTAAAAAGCTTGCATCGAACGTAACCCTTTACGACGAACTCTTTTATCACCTCCATAACCGAGAAACATATCCTTATTCCACTAAGGATAATTTTGACCGCTGTCTAGTGATCTACTCCTATATCACTATTGTACTCCCTTGCCAAAAAAAGGTGTAGGGTATACAATAGATCTGGTACACAGCATGGCATACTTTATACAACCTATGGCTGAGGCATAGGGAATGACTTTCATTCTCTTTCTATCTTCTGCCGTGGTCGGGCTTTGAGTCTTACTCAATTTCACACCTTGTAACACAGGCAAGAACTCTTTCTTTGACTGTTCCATTTTGAACTACTTCAAAATCTTGTCAAGGTATGTACTCATTGAAAAAACTTATCAAGCGTCTTGATCTATCTCTATAGATCTTGATGCTCAATATGTAAGCAGCTTCACCGAGGTCTTTCTTTGAAAAACTCCTTTCAAACACTCCTTTATGCTTTGCAGAATAATTCTACATTATTTCCGATCAACAATATGTCATTTACATATACTTATCAGAAATGTTGTAGTGCTCCCACTCACTTTCTTGTAAATACAGGCTTCACCGCAAGTCTGTATAAAACTATATGCTTTGATCAACCTATCAAAGCGTATATTCCAACTCCAAGATGCTTGCACCAGTCCATAGATGGATCGTTGGCGCTTGCATATTTTGTTAGCACCTTTAGGATTGACAAAACTTTCTTGTTGCATCATATACAACTCTTCTTTAATAAATCCATTAAGGAATGTAGTTTTGTTTATCCATTTGCCAGATTTCATAAAATGTGGCAATTGCTAACATGATTCGGACAGACTTAAGCATAGATACGAGTGAGAAACTCTCATCGTAGTCAACACCTTGAACTTGTCGAAAACCTTTTGCGACAATTCTAGCTTTGTAGATAGTAACACTACTATCAGCGTCCGTATTCCTCTTGAAGATCCATTTAATCTCAATGGCTCGCCGATCTTTGGGCAAGTCAATCAAAGTCCATACTTTGTTCTCATACATGGATCTCATCTCAGATTTCATGGCCTCAAGCCATTTCGCGGAATCTGGGCTCATCATCGCTTCCTCATAGTTCGTAGGCTCATCATGGTCAAGTAACATGACCTCCAGAACAGGATTACCGTACCACTCTGGTGCAGATCTCACTCTGGTTTACCTACAAGGTTCGGTAGTAACTTGATCTGAAGTTGCATGATCATCATCATTAGCTTCCTCACTAATTGGTGTAGTAGTCACAGGAACAGATTTCTGTGATGAACTACTTTCCAATAAGGGAGCAGGTACAGTTACCTCATCAAGTTCTACTTTTCTCCCACTCACTTATTTCAAGAGAAACTCCTTCTCTAGTAAGGATCCATTCTCAGCAATGAATATCTTGCCTTCGGATCTGTGATAGAAGGTGTACCCAACATTTTTCTTTTGGGTATCCTATGAAGATGCACTTCTCTGATTTGGGTTTGAGCTTATCAGGTTGAAATTTTTTCACATAAGCATTGCAACCTCAAACTTTAAGAAACGACAGCTTAGGTTTCTTGCCAAACCATAGTTCATACGGTGTCATCTCAACGGATTTAGATGGTGCCCTATTTAACGTGAATGTAGCTGTATCTAATACATAACCCTAAAATGATAGTGGTAAATCAGTAAGAGACATCATAGATTGCACCATATCTAATTAAGTACGGTTACGACGTTCGGACACACCATTACACTGTGGTGTTCCAGGTGGCGTGAGTAGTGAAACTATTTCACATTGTTTTAACTGAAGGCCAAACTCGTAACTCAAATATTTTACTTCTGCGATCATATCGTAGAAACTTTTATTTTTCTTACGATGAATCTCCACTTCACTCTGAAATTCTTTGAACTTTTCAAATGTTTTAGACTTGTGTTTCATCAAGTAGATATACTCATATCTGCTCAAATCATCTGTGAAGATCAAAAAATAATGATACCTGCCGTGAGCCTCAATAATCATCGGACCACATACATCAGTATGTATGATCTCCAACAAATCTGTTGCTCGCTCCAATGTTCCAGAGAACGGAGTCTTAGTCATCTTGCCCATGAGGCATGGTTCGCAAGCATCAACTGATTCATAATCAAGTGATTCCAAAAGCCCATCAGCATGGATTTTCTTCATGCACTTTACACCGATATGACCTAAACGGTAGTGCCACAAATAAGTTGCACTATCATTATTAACTTTGCATCTTTTGGCTTCAATATTATGAAAATGTGTATTACCATGATCGAGATCCAACAAACCATTTTTATTGGGTGTATGACCATAGAAGGTTTTATTCATGTAAACAGAACAACAATTATTCTCTAACTTACATGAATAACCGTATTGCAATAAACATGGTCCAATCATATTCATGCTCAACGCAAACACTAAATAACATTTATTTTAGGTTTAACACTAATCCCGAAAGTATAGGGAGTGTGCGATGATGATCATATCAATCTTGGAACCATTTCCAATACACATCGTCACTTCACCCTTAACTAGTCTATGTTCATTCTGCAACTCCCGTTTCGAGTTACTATTCTTAGCAACTGAACTAGTATCAAATACTGAAGAGTTGCTATAAACACTAGTAAAGTACACATCAATAACATGTATATCAAATATACCTATGTTCACTTTGTCATCCTTCTTATCCGCCAATTACTTGGGGTAGTTCCGCTTCCAATGACCAGTCCCTTTGCAGTAGAAGCACTCAGTTTCAGGCATAGGTCCAGACTTGGGTTTTTTTTTTCACTTGATCAGCAACTTGTTTGCCGTTCTTCTTGAAGTTCCCCTTTCTTCTCTTTGACCCTTTACTTGAAACTAGTGGTTTTGTTTACCATCAACACTTGATGCTTTTCTTGATTTCTACCTTCGTCGATTTCAGCATCACGAAGAGCTTGGGAATCGTTTCCGTTATCCCTTGCATATTATAGTTCATCACGAAGTTCTACTAACTTGGTGATGGTGACTAGAGAATTCTGTCAATCACTATTTTATCTGGAAGATTAACTCCCACTTGATTCAAGCGATTGTAGTACCCAGACAATCTGAGCACATGCTCACTGCTTGAGCTATTCTCCTCCATCTTTTAGCTATAGAACTTGTTGGAGACTTCATATCTCTCAACTCGGGTATTTGCTTGAAATATTAACTTCAACTCCTGGAACATCTCATATGGTCCATGACGTTCAAAACGTCTTTGAAGTCCCGATTCTAAGCCGTTTAAGCATGGTGCACTAAACTATCAAGTAGTCATCATAGTGAGCAAGCCAAACGTTCATAACATCTGCATCTACTCCTGCAATAGGTTTGTCACCTAGCAGTGCATCAAGGACATAATTCTTCTGTGCAGCAATGAGGATAAACCTCAGATCACGGATCCAATCCGCATCATTGCTACTAACATCTTTCAACTTAGTTTTCTCTAGGAACATATCAAAAATAAAACAGGGGAGCTAAACGCAAGCTATTGATCTACAACATAGATATGCTAATACTACCAGGACTAAGTTCATGATAAATTTAAGTTCAATTAATCATATTACTTAAGAACTCCCACTTAGATAGACATCCCTCTAATCCATCTAAGTGATCACGTGATCCATATCAACTAAACCATACCGATCATCACGTGAAATGGAGTAGTTTTCAATGGTGAACATCACTATGTTGATCATATCTACTATATGATTCACGCTCGACCTTTCGGTCTCAGTGTTCCGAGGCCATATCTGCATATGCTAGGCTCGTCAAGTTTAACCTGAGTATTCTGCGTGTGCAAAACTGGCTTGCACCCGTTGTAGATGGACGTAGAGCTTATCACACCCGATCATCACGTGGTGTCTGGGCACGACGAACTTTGGCAACGGTGCATACTCATGGAGAACACTTTTATCTTGAAATTTAATGAGAGATCATCTTATAATGCTACCGCCGAACTAAGCAAAATAAGATGTATAAAAGATAAACATCACATGCAATCAAAATATGTGACATGATATGGCCATCATCATCTTGTGCCTTTGATCTCCATCTCCAAAGCATCGTCATGATTTCCATCGTCATCGGCATGACACCATGATCTCCATCACCTTGATCTATATCAATGTGTCGTCACATGGTTGTCTCGCCAACTATTGCTCTTGCAACTATTGCTATCGCATAGCGATAAAGTAAAGCAATTATTTGGCGCTTGCATCTTATGCAATAAAGAGACAACCATAAGGCTTCTGCCAGTTGCCGATAACTTCAACAAAACATGATCATCTTATAAAACAACTTATATCTCATCACGTCTTGACCATATCACATCACGACATGCCCTGCAAAAACAAGATAGACGTCCTCTACTTTGTTGTTGCAAGTTTTACGTGGCTGCTACGGGCTGAGCAAGAACCGTTCTTACCTACGCATCAAAACCACAACGGTAGTTTGTCAAGTTAGCTGTTTTAACCTTCTCAAGGACCGAGCATAGCCGCACTCGGTTCAACTAAAGTTGGAGAAACTGACACCTGCCAGCCACCTATGTGCAAAGGACGTCGGTAGAACCAGTCTCGCGTAAGCGTACGCGTAATGTTGGTCTGGGCCGCTTCATCCAAGAATACCGCCGAACCAAAGTGTGACATGCTGGTAAGCAGTATGACTTATATCGTCCACAACTCACTTGTGTTCTACTCGTGCATATAACATCAACGCATAAAACCAGGCTCGGATGCCACTGTTGGGGAACGTAGGAATTTCAAAAAAATTCCTACGCACACGCAAGATCATGGTGATGCATAGCAACAAGAGGGGAGAGTGTTGTCCATGTACCCTCGTAGACCGAAAGCGGAAGCGTTAGCACAACGCGGTTGATGTAGTCGTACGTCTTCACGGCCTGACCGATCAAGCACCGAAACTACGGCACCTCCGAGTTCTAGCACATGTTCAGCTCGATGAGGATCCCTGGACTCCGATCCAGCAGAATGTCGGGGAAGAGTTCTGTCAGCACGACGGCGTGGTGACGATCTTGATGTTCTACTGTCGCAGGGCTTCGCCTAAGCACCACTACAATATTATTGAGGACTATGGTGGAGGGGGGCACCACACACGGCTAAGAGATCAATGATCAACTGTTGTGTCTATGGGGTGCCCCCTGCCCCCGTATATAAAGGAGCAAGGGAGGGAGGCGGCCGGCCTAGGAGGAGGGCGCGCCAAGGGGGGGTCCTACTCCCACCGGGAGTAGGACTCCTCCTTCCCTTGTTGGAGTAGGAGAGAAGGAAAGAGGGGGAGAGGAACAAGGAAAAGTGGGCTGCACCCCTTTTCCAATTCGGACCAGAGGGGGGGCGCCTCCTTCCTTTTGGCCTCTCTCCTCTATTCCCGTATGGCCCAATAAGGCCCATATACTCCCCGGCGAATTCCCGTAACTCTCCGGTACTCCGAAAAATATCCGAATCACTCGGAACCTTTCCGATGTCTGAATATAGTCATCCAATATATCAATATTTACGTCTCGACCATTTCAAGACTCCTTGTCATGTCTCCGATCTCATCCGGGACTCCAAACTCCTTCGGTACATCAAAACTCATAAACTCATAATATAACTGTCATCGAAACCTTAAGCGTGCGGACCCTACGGGTTCGAGAACAATGTAGACATGACGAGACACGTCTCCGATCAATAACCAATAGCGGAACCTATATGCTCATATTGTTTCCCACATATTCTACGAAGATCTTTATCGGTCAGACCGCATAACAACATACGTTGTTCCCTTTGTCATCGGTATGTTACTTGCCCGAGATTCGATCGTCGGTATCTCAATACCTAGTTCAATCTCGTTACCGGTAAGTCTCTTTACTTGTCCCGTAATACATCATCCTGCAACTAACTCATTAGTTGCAATGCTTGCAAGGCTTAAGTGATGTGCATTACCGAGAGGGCCCAGAGATACCTCTCTGACAATTGGAGTGACAAATCCTAATCTCGAAATACGCCAACCCAACAAGTACCTTCGGAGACACCTGTAGAGCACCTTTATAATCACCCAGTTATGTTGTGACATTTGGTAGCACGCAAAGTGTTCCTCCGGTAAACAGGAGTTGCATAATCTCATAGTCATAGGAACATGTATAAGTCATGAAGAAAGCAATAGCAACAAACTAAACGATCAAGTGCTATGCTAACGGAATGGGTCAAGTCAATCACATCATTCTCCTAATGATGTGATCCCGTTAATCAAATGACAACTCATGTCTATGGTTAGGAAACATAACCATCTTTGATCAACGAGCTAGTCAAGTAGAGGCATACTAGTGACACTCTGTTTGTCTATGTATTCACACATGTATTATGTTTCCGGTTAATACAATTCTAGCATGAATAATAAACATTTATCATGATATAAGGAAATAAATAATAACTTTATTATTGCCTCTAGGGCATATTTCCTTCAGCTCAGGAGGTCTATAGGTTCTAATATTGCTTTTATGAACCAAAGTTGAAGCTTTAGCATGATCTTTTATCCTAACAGGAAAAGGTGGTTTCTCAACATAAGCAGTAGGAATAATAGGATCATTATAAGTGACAGTCTTTTCTTCAACTTTAATAGGTGCAGCTACTTTTACTTCAATGGGAGGATGATATTTAAACCACTTCTCCTTGGGGAGATCAACATAAGAAGCAAAAGATTCACAGAAAGAAGCTACTATCTCAGAGTCAGGTCCATATTTAGTGCTAAATTTACGAAAAATATCTGTATCCATAAAAGATTTAACACAATCAAAACTAGGTGTCATACCTGACTCCTTACCATTGTCGAGGTCCCAATCTTTGGAGTTGTGTTTAATTCTTTCCAATAAATCCCATTTGAATTCAACAGTCTTCATCATAAAAGAGCCAGCACAAGAAGTATCGAGCATGGTGTGGTTGTTATCAGAAAGCCGAGCATAAATTTTTTTGAATAATCATTTCTCTTGAGAGCTCATGATTGGGGCATGAATATAACATTGAATTAAGCCTCCCCCAATCTTGAGCGATGTTTTCTCCTTCGCGAGACTAAAAATTATATATATAATTACGATCACGATGAACAAGATGCATAGGATAAAACTTCCGAGGAAATTCCAATTTCAATCGTTTGTAGTTCCATAATCCCATATCATCACATAGCCTATACCATGTCAATGCGTCTCCCTCCAAAGATAAAGGGAAGAACTTATTCTTGATAACATCATCGGGCATACATGCAAGCTTAAATAATCCACAAACTTCATCCACATATATTAGGTGCTCATCAGGATGTAATGTTCCATCTCCTGCAAAAGGAATAGCTAGCAGTTTTTCTATCATACCCGAAGGAATTTCAAAGTAGACATTTTCATTTTCAGTAGGTTCAGTAGGTTGAGTAGGTTGAGGAGAAACTCTATGCTCTACTAGTCGGGGTGAAGATACCCCGAACAAGCCCCTCAGAGGATTACTTTCCATAGTAACTAGTGACAGTAAATTTCAGCACACTATATAAATTTTCCTTACCAAATTCCACCTACCAAAGGCACTTCAGTCCCTGGCAACAGCACCAGAAAATAGTCTTGATGACCCACAAGTATAGGGGATCTATCGTAGTCCTTTTGATAAGTAAGAGTGTCGAACCCAACAAGGAGCAGAAGGAAATGATAAGCGGTTTTCAGCAAGGTATTCTCTGCTAGCACTGAAATTATAGGTAATAGATAGTTTTGTGATAAGATAATTTGTAACGAGCAACGAGTAACAAAAGTAAATAAAGTGCAGCAAGGTGGCCCAATCCTTTTTCAAGCAAAGGACAAGCCTGGACAAACTCTAATATAGAAGAAAGCGCTCCTGAGGACACATGGGGATTATGGTCAAGCTAGTTTTCATCACGTTCATATGATTCGCGTTCGGTACTTTGATAATTTGGTATGTGGGTGGACTGGTGCTTGGGTACTGTCCTTACTTGGACAAGCATCTTACTTATGATTAACCTCTATTGCAAGCATCCGCAACTACAACAGAAGTATTAAGGTAAACCTTACCATAGCATGAAACACATGGATCCAAATCAGCCCCTTATGAAGCAACGCATAAACTTGGGTTTAAGCTTCTGTCACTCTAGCAACCCATCATCTACTTATTACTTCCCAATGCCTTCCTCTAGGCCCAAATAATGGTGAAGTGTAATGTAGTCAACGTTCACATAACACCACTAGAGGAGAGACAACATACATCTCATCAGAATATCGAACGAATACCAAATTCACATGACTATTGTCGGTGTCAAAACCGGCGGATCTCGGGTAGGGGGTCCCGAACTGTGCGTCTAGGTCGGATGGTAACAGGAGGCAGGGGACACGATGTTTTACCCAGGTTCGGGCCCTCTTGATGGAGGTAAAACCCTACGTCCTATTTGATTAATATTGATGATATGGGTAGTACAAGAGTAGATCTACCACGAGATCAGAGAGGCTAAACCCTAAAAGCTAGCCTATGGTATGATTGTTGTTCGTCCTACGGACTAAAACTCTCCAGTTTATATAGACACCGGAGAGGGCTAGGGTTACACAGAGTCGGTTACAATGGTAGGAGATCTACATATCCGTATCGCCAACCTTGCCTTCCACGCCAAGGAAAGTCCCTTCCGGACACGGGACAATGTCTTCAATCTTGTATCTTCATAGTCCAGGAGTCCGGCCGAAGGTATAGTCTAGCCATCCGGACACCCCCTAATCCAAGACTCCCTTAGTAGCCCCTGAACCAGGCTTCAATGAAGACGAGTCCGGCGCGCAGATTGTCTTTGGCATTGCAAGGCGGGTTCCTCCTCCAAGTACTTCATAGAAGATTTTGAACACAAAGGTAGTGTCTGGCTCTACAAAATAAGTTTCCACATATTGCCATAGAGAGAATAATATTTACACAAATCTAATCTGCTGACGTATTCCGTAGCGTGACATCACACCACGGCCAAGTCATTATTCGAATCGTTTTATTGTTCTACCTCAGTGTGTTTAGCGAGCCGGATTCCTTGGCAAGTCTTGTTAAAGCAGAGATCGTGTCCCCTTATTCCAGGATTCTCATCAATACGGGCATGGGTAACCCAACCGCGCCATTTACTACGGCGCTTGGGAGATAAGCGAGTTTTACCAGGCTGGTGGGGGCGCATAGTCGCATCCGCCCATATAAGGGGATAAGGATCCACCTTTTCATCCACGCCTTCTTCCTCCTTTGCCTATCCATTTCCACGCACTCGAGCTCCAGCGCCCAAGTCCGCACACCCCACCTCAACCTTCTCCAGCCATGTCTGGAGCGGGAGGCAAGTGGATGGTCTCCTCCGTCATGGAGGGACACATCAAAAGACTGAGGAAGGCTGGATACTTGTCTAACGACATTGCGCACCAGCTTCCCGAAGAGGGGCAGCTCATCCCCACCCCTAGGCCCCATGAGAGGGTGGTGTTCCTCCCCCATTTCCTTCGCGGAATGGGCTTCCCTCTCCACCCATTTGTCCGGGGGCTCATGTTCTACTATGGCCTGGATTTCCATGATCTGGCCCTGAATTTTGTCCTCAACATCTCGGCGTTTATCGTTGTGTGCGAGGCTTTCTTCCGCATCCGCCCCCATTTCGGCCTATGGCTCAAGACTTTCAATGTCAAGCCGAAGGTGGTGCGCGGCACCCAAGCGGAGTGCGAAGGCGCCATGGTGGGCAAGATGCCCAACGTCCTATGATTCGAGGGCTCCTTCGTGGAGTCCCTAAAGGGTGGCAGTCGGGGTGGTTTTACATCACCGAGCCGCGCGATCCTGAATGGGTCGCAGCCCCCGAGTTACAATCTGGACCCCCTACGTGGCTCGCCTCCTAGAAAGAGACGGGCCTTCATGCGGCAAAAAAGGAGAGCTGACCGGACTCCAAACATGCGTCCAAACCTTGGTGGACAGGAATCTCAAACTTGTCAACGTAGTCCAGGTTATGCTCATCCGTCGGAGCCTCCCGTGTCAACAACGGGCTTTCAACCTGTGGGAGTTCGACCCGGCGCGGCACCGAACTCTGAGCAGGCTCTTTGACACGACGTATAAAGATGCCTGAAACGTGCTTTACAAGGGCGCCAAGGCCCCCGCATCCGCTACCAAGGATCGCGGATTCAGCACGTAGTGTCACGCTCGTGCGGTAAGCTGTTTTCACCTTTTACAGGGTATTAGTTTTTCATAGTTTGACTCCATGTGGGATCTAAGTTCCCTTACCTTTGACAGGATTGGCAGGAGATGTCCGGACAGATCAACTGTCCGGCTCCTTTGCCCGAAGGCCCAGCGGACGCTCACTTGGCGAAGCTGCTGGTTCCGGCACCTTACGTGGTGCCGGAGAAGAAGGCCAAGAAGAAGGCCATGGGGACTCGAAAGAGTGCCCGGCGCCAGGAGGTGTCGGATTCACCATCCGACGACTCCAAGGCGCGCTCCTCCCATGAAGACGAGGAGGAGGAAGAAGAGACCTCTCCCCTCCCAGCGAGGGGAGGGAAGAGAAGGAAGGCCGCCCCAACTGGGGAGGCCGAAGGGTCCAAGAGGGGGAAGACCCCTCCTCCGGACTACTCCACCAACGCCGACGACGGTGAAGAGGAGTGGCCGCACGGGGCAAAGCCCCTGGCGAGATCATAGGTGTCCGGATACCAAAGTGATTCATAGTATTCTTCCATTGCACATCTTTTCCATATGTCGAACATGTTTATGCAGTCTACCCAAAGACCGGCTCGACGTGTCGTCGAGCGGTTCCCTGGATTCGTCGGATCTAAATTCGCTTCCGACGGCTTCCTCCCCCCACCCTACGGACGACGCCGAGGTGGCGTCCCAACAGGTTCCAAGCCAGGAGGAGGTGGTCCTGGAGGCGCCGCAAGGCAACCTCCCGGACTCCAGGCGTAAAGGGGATAGAACCCCCAAGGGCTCCAAGTCCGGCCTTGAGCCGGACACTGCACCGGAACCTTTAACGGTTCCGAACTCCGGTAGGCAGCCTACTTCCAAGAGGAGCAAGCCTACCGAGCCGGTGACCTCCGTCCAACCGGAGGCACCGGACAATTTGCTGGAGACGCTTAATGGCGCCTCCATCGACGAGGAGCACCGCACTATTATGAGTGTGGTGATCCAGAAGGTTCGGTCCGCCAAGAGCGGACTGACTGAAGCCTCTGCCAGCCTTGTAACAGGCTTTGAGGTAAGTAAAGAATATGTAAAAATATTACCGCATAGACAGTAGCCCCTGATGCTCTGTTCGGCGTTCGGAATGAAAAGCCGAATAGAGGATCTAATAATGGCAGGAGTCTAACATAATCAAGTCAATATGCGTATGCAGGCTTCACTGCTGGCCTCCGCCGCACTGACTGCGGAGGTGGATACGCTGAAGCAGAACCTCACGCGGTCCGAGAACGATCTCGGCCATGCCAAGAGGCAACTCGAGGAGAAGGAAGGTAAGTAATATCTTGCGCAATTATAAAGAGAAGATGTGGTTGCAAAAAATGATAGGATCAACGTGCTATTATAGGGGCCATGGCCGAGGTGGCAACCCTTAAGCAAGCGTTGTCCGAGGCCAAAAACAGGGCGGCCGCGGAGCGCACGGAGAGAGAGAAGCAGGAGGCGCGGGTGGAGGAGGTGCAGAAAGAGCTTCAGGCTCTGGTGAAAAAACACGAGAGTTTGGAGCTTGACTCAAAGACGCAAGCGTCCGAGCTTGCGGCAGCCCTCAAAAGCGCGAAGTCTGCCCAGGCCGAAGCCCAGAAAGCCCTCAAAGAAATTGATGCGATGAAGAAGATAGCGGCGGGTAAGGCATTCATTATGCAAAGCAAGCACGTGAAAGTGAATTACTTGTTACTTACCCGAGTCCGGAGCTCTCCAGGAGCATTCGCAGATTTGCCCTGCAGTGCGTCTGATGCCGCCGCCTACTACCGAGCCGAGGAGGGGAGCTCGACAGAGAAGGTGTTCTGGTCTCAGTATGCTGAGGCCGGACACCTGGTGCCTTTGAGCGACCAACTGAAGCAGATGGTCGAGCTCCACAAGGTTGCCGAATAGGCCATAAAGGGCCTCATAGTTCGGCTGTGGCCTGGAGAGGCTCTGCCTGGGAGCTACTTCGGGCTGGTGAGGCGGCTGGTGGATGCCTGTCCACGGCTTGAAGTAATCAAGCGCTCCGTCTGCATCGAAGGTGCCCGTAGGGCGCTTACCCATGCTAAAGTGCACTGGGGCAAGATGGATGCGGAGAAGCTGGTGAAGGATGGGCCGCCACCGGGCAAGGAGCATCGCATCCCGGAAGAGTATTATGAGGGCGTCCTGAAGGGTGCCCGCCTTATAGCGGATGAATGCTCCAAAGATGTAATTTTTGAGTAAACTCGCATTTGTGATCCTGTACGCTGAAAACTTGTTCATATGCGCTAAGCAACGCTTTTGAATTTAAAATATTACCTTTTGTGCGGCCATTTATCAAATTTGAGAGATGGCGAGTCGTCGGCTTCTGCCCCCATGCCACGAGTGCTGGGGTGTTCGGGATAAACATGAGCGCTCTTTTTCCCATTCTTGGGTCCTTCGAGGGAGGCGCTCAACACAACGAACAAGGCAAGACTATAATGTTTGAACACTCTCACTTAGCCATAGAATTCTATAATTTTAAATTTCGGCGAAGCCCCTAGTGTTCGGAAGACCGAGTTCGGGGCGCTATCCACGCCTAGGCCGGACAAAGCCGACTCCTCGCTCTAAGTGGCATAAGTCTTTAGGCACTCGAAAACCTCTCGAATAGCGACCAGCTCTCGCCTCATTATGACGATCAGTTTTAGCTTTCTCTACTGAGGTGCTTAGCCCAACTCAACTGGGGCACAATCGCAGTAGTTCTCCTAGTGCTACTTTAGCCGATATAACGAAACGTAAGGTACCAAAACATAGGAGCCGGGCAAACCCAACATTTGACCCAAGACATGATTCGGAGCCGATGCATATAATGCTATAAGTTCGGGGTGCCGCACTTGTGAACATGTTCGGACTTCTCACACCATGTTGTGGGGTACTTAAGCCCCTAGCATATTGGCCGTACCAAAGTGTACGGGTGCAACATGTCATTAATGAACATATATTCATAAAAAAGAGGTAATGCAATAATAGACGGAAGTTATGCATTGTTTATTTAAAAAAGCTGCGATCAAAGCAGAACGATACAAATAGTGCGATAAGAAAAAGATGGGACTATCAAATATGTCCTTTCCAGAGGCGAGCTGCGGAATGTTATGCGAAACAGGTATACTGCTCGTTACAGAGACCACCTTAGAGTTCCGTAGTGCGGCGTAGCTTTCTGCTTCCCTGGTTGTATCGTTTGTGCGTCAATTGTACTGCCGGACAAGCCTTCCAAATAATGCGTTTCGGGCGTGCTGTGATGGTGCCCCTCCCCCTGTGCCCATGGTATTTCTAGAGCGTAGTTATGTACGCGCAACACTGGTTTCGCAAGTTCGCGAGGGCTGGGGCTCGGGCCGCATTGCTACGCTTGCTCGGAACGTGCCAGGCGGTCTTGTTGTAGGTTACTCCGAGCGTGCTTGACGGTGTCCGGACGTTTAATGGCCGGACTGGAGAATTGCCTTGAGAGGCTGCTTTGTACTTCCGCTGTGATAGCCGCCGTATGCTCCTCCGTTCGGAGAGAGCGTTCGATGTTTCCATTGACCGTGATGACGCCTCGAGGGCCTGGCATCTTGAGCTTGAGGTATGCATAGTGCGGCACCGCATTGAACTTGGCAAATGCGGTTCGCCTGAGCAGTGCGCGATAGCCACTACGGAACGGGACTATGTCGAAGATTAACTCCTCGCTTCAGAAATTATTCGGAGATCCGAAGACCACTTCAAGTGTAACTGAGCCTGTACAGTTGGCTTCTACACCTGGTATGACGCCTTTAAAGGTCGTTCTCGTGGGTTTAATCCTCGAGGGATCGATGCCCATTTTCCGCCCTGTATCCTGATAAAGCAGGTTCAGGCTGCTGCCGCCGTCCATAAGGACTCTAGTGAGGTGAAATCCGTCAATAATTGGGTCTAGAACCAATGCGGCGAATCCGCCATGACGGATGCTAGTGGGGTGGTCCCTTTGATCAAAAGTGATCGGGCAGGAAGACCATGGGTTGAACTTTGGGGCGACTGACTCCATCGCGTATACGTCCCTTAGCACACGCTTCCGCTCCCTCTTGGGTATGTGGGTTGCGTATATCATGTTCACCGTCCGCACTTGTGGAGGAAAACCTTTCTGTCCGCTGTTGTTCGGCGGCCGGGGCTCCTCCTCGTCATCGCTATGCAGCCCCTTGTCTCTGCTTTCGGCATTTAACTTGCCTGCCGGCTTGAACACCCAACAATCCCTGTTGGTGTGATTGGCTGGTTTTTCGGGGGTGCCATGTATCTGGCATGAGCGGTCGAGTATTCGGCCCAAACTGGACGGGCCCGGAGTGTTTCTTTTGAATGCCTTTTTCCGCTAACTAGGTTTAGAGCCTTTGAATCCGGCATTAACTGTCGTATCCTCAGTATTGTCGCCGTTAATGCGGCGCTTTTTCTTGTTGCGACGCGACCTGCCACTGCTGTCCTTGGTATCCGAATTACGAGGGCTCTTGGTCATGTTATTGCTGCGAGCTAGCCTGCTGTCTTCTCCCGTGCAAAAGCGGGTCATATGTGCCGTGAGGGCTGCCATAGATTTCGGCTTTTCCTGTCCTAGGTGCCGTGCAAGCCACTCGTCGCGGATGTTATGCTTGAAGGCTGATAGGGCCTCTGCGTCTGGACAGTTGACGATTTGATTTTTCTTGGTTAGGAACCGTGTCCAGAATTGTCTGGCCGTTTCCTCTGGCTGCTGAATTATGTGGCTTAGGTCATCGGCGTCTGGTGGTCGCACATAAGTGCCCTGGAAATTGTCGAGGAATGCGGCTTCCAGGTCCTCCCAACAACCAATTGATTCTGCTGGCAAGCTGTTGAGTGAATGTCGAGCTGGTCCTTTAACTTGAGTGGGAGGTATTTGATGGCGTGTAGGTCATCACCGCGGGCCATGTGGATATGAAGGAGATAGTTCTCGATCCATACCGCAGGATCTGGTGTGCCATCGTATGATTCGATGTTCATGGGTTTGAAACCCTCGGGGATTTGATGATCCATTACTTCATCTGTGAAGCATAGTGGGTGTGCGGCGCCTCTGTATTGGGCTACATCACGACGCAGCTCAAACGAGCTTTGTCTACTGTGTTCGGCTCGGCCGGATTTACTGTATCCGGCGTGACGAGTACCGTCTCGTGCCGTGGGGCGCCCTCGTGATCTGTAGATCGATCTTGTTTGCCTTGCCTTATCCTCCAATATATCTCGCAGGTCCGACGCATTTTCCCATGCCTTGGTAGTTTTCGAGCGGTGCCGGGGTGCGGCTTGAGTGGAGGGCCGAGAGGCCTCTCTGTCGCGGCCACGGGGTGGCCGGTCGGCCGCATCATGCGCTGGTGATGTAGGTTTAGGTGCTTCCTCCTCTAATTGGGGTAGCAACCTGCGCTTTGGGTAGCTCTTGGAGGGGCGTTCGAGTTCATACTTTTCGCCCGCAAGGACTTCAGTCCATCTGTCGGCTAGCAAATCTTGATCAGCTCTAAGTTGTTGCTGTTTTTTCTTGAGGCTGCTCGCCGTGGCCATAAGCCTGCGTTTGAAACGCTCTTGTTCGACGGGATCCTCCAGCACGACAAATTCGTCGTCGTCGAGGCTTGACTCGTCTTCGGAGGGAGGCATATAATTATCGTCCTCAACCTCTCTGTCTGCCGCTCTCTCATGGGGGCTGACTTCTCTATCCTCCTGTGCTAAATCTTGCTGGAGGTGGTTGTCTTCGGCACTGTCCGGTGTGTTATTATCCCCCGTGCCGGAATCACAGTTTTTGTTTTGGCAGGATTTAGAGTGGCGCCGCTGACGTCGGCGCTTAGGCTGCTTCTTGGAGGGGTCATCCTCCGCTGTTCCATCGCCATTGCCTTCTTTTGGAGTGTCCACCATGTATATATCATACGACGAGGTGGCTTTCCAGTGCCCTATAGGCGCTGGTTCTTGATCGTCTCCTGCATCGGCGTCCATACCGTCGATGTCTTCGAAGTCGAAGTCGAGCATGTCGGTTAAATCACCAACAGTGGCTACAAAGTGGGTGGTGGGTGGGCTTTGAATTTCTTCATCATCTGCATCCCAACCTTGCCGACCATAGTCCGGCCAGGGCTCTCAAGACAAAGAGAGAGACTTTAGTGAATTCAGAATATCGCCGAAGGGCGAGTGCCGAAAGATGTCCGCGGCGGTGAACTCCATGATCGGCACCCAATCGGGTTCAATCGGTTGGGGCGCAGAGGGCTCGGAGTCTGGAGAGGAGTCCGGCTCCTTGGAGTCACGGGCTTCGCAGAGAATAGGGCTGGTGTTCGGCTCGATCGCCGTAGAGATTGCAGCCCCCGAGGCGGTGTCTAACCACCCATCCTCAGTTGGTGTAATCGGCTCCGAGCTAGGGGTCAGAGTGGACACGGGTGCGGCCTCCAGGGCACTGTTCAGTGGCAGAGCTAAATCATGCCCATCGTGATAGTGCGGCGCGCTCGGCTGTGGCTCGAATCCGTCAAAGATCAAGTCTCCGCGGATGTCGGCCGTGTAGTTCAAACTTCCAAATCTGACCTGATGGCCAGGGGCGTAGCTTTTGATCTGCTCCAGATGACCAAGCGAATTGGCCCGCCGTGCAAAGCTGCCGAATACGAAGATCTGCCCGGGGAGAAAAGTCTCACCCTGGATCGCATCGCTGTTGATGATCGGAGAAGCCATCGGGCCTAAAAGTGACGACACAGAGGAACTCTCAATGAAAGCACCAATGTCGGTGTCAAAACCGGCGGATCTCGAGTAGGGGGTCCCGAACTGTGCGTCTAGGTCGGATGGTAACAGGAGGCAGGGGACACGTTGTTTTACCTAGGTTCGGGCCCTCTTGATGGAGGTAAAACCCTACGTCCTATTTGATTAATATTGATGATATGGGTAGTACAAGAGTAGATCTACCACGAGATCAAAGAGGCTAAACCATAAAAGCTAGCCTATGGTATGATTGTTGTTCATCCTACGGACTAATACTCTCCGGTTTATATAGACACCGGAGAGGGCTAGGGTTACACAGAGTCGGTTAAAATCGTAGGAGATCTACATATCCGTATCGCCAAGCTTGCCTTCCATGTTCATACTACACAGAGTCCCTTCCGAACACGGGACGAAGTCTTCAATCTTGTATCTTCATAGTCAAGGAGTCTGGCCGAAGGTATAGTCCGGCCATCCGGACACCCCCTAATCCAGGACTCCCTCAACTACTAATAGCAAGACTTCTCCCATGTCCTTAGGAACAAACGTAACTACTCACAAAGCATATTCATGTTCATAATCAGACGGGTATTAATATGCATATAGGATCTGAACAGATGATCTTCCACCAAATAAACCAACTAGCATCAACTACAAGGAGTAATCAACACTACTAGCAACCTACAGGTACCAATCCCAGACTTCGAGACAAGAATTGGATACAAGAGATGAACTAGGGTTTGAGAGGAGATGGTGCTGGTGAAGATGTTGATGGAGATTGGCCCCCTCCCGATGAGAGGAGCATTGGTGATGACGATGGCGATGATTTCCCCCTCCCAGAGGGAAGTTTCCCTGGCAAAACAGCTCCGTCGGAGCCCTCGATAGGTTCCGCCAAGGTTCCGCCTCGTGGCGGCGGTGTCTCGTCCCGAAAGCTTATTTATGATTTTTTTTCTCATCGAAAGACTCCATATAGCAGAAGATGGGCATCGGAGGGCCACCAGGGGGCCCACGAGGCAGGGGGCGCGCCGTGGCCAGGGTGTGGGCCCCCTCTGGGACTTCTTGCGCTTAGTATTTTTTATATATTCTGAAAATGACTTCCGTGAAGTTTCAGGACTTTTGGAGCTGTGCAGAATAGGTCTCTAATATTTGCTCCTTTTCCAGCCCAGAATCCCAGCTGGCGGCATTCTCCCTCTTTATGTAAACCTTGTAAAAATAAGAGAGAATAGGCATAAGTATTGTGACATAATGTGTAATAACAGCCCATAATGCAATAAATATCGATATAAAAGCATGACGCAAAATGGACGTATCAACACGACACTTGTTTCACCATGCTAGATTATTACATCAAAATCTCTCATAGGATAGATCAGTTCGGCAGTTGCGTGCTGCTACTGAAGAATTTCAAAGTTGATTTGGACTAGCTCTCCTTGCCGAGAAAGTTCGAGTTTGAGATCATCCCCTGCCGCAAGATATGATTTAGATTTGAACCTTGACCATCCTTTAGCATCAATCATCATGCGACCATCCTTTGTACTTATAGTATATTGAGCAGGTTCATTCACACCAAGGCTGCGCATGGTAAGAGAAACTTGGCCACTGTCGCCTGGATTGTTGAATGACTCCCTCGTTGCTCTAGGAATTCTCTGTTTGCAAACAAGAAGACATACCCAAACAGTTAGATCAACACAGTGAATCATGCGAAACAACATGGAAAGAAAAAAGAAAAAACACTTGGGCGGCCAAAGCTTACCAAGAAGGTGGACATGCCGGTTTTTGTAAGGACTTTGGTATATGAAGTGCGAACTATAGCCCAGTCTGTTGCCGGTGCAACTGCTCGTTCGGTTGCCGCTGCATGGGCTGGAGCAGATGCAAGTGCAAGTGTTGGTGCAGGTGCCGAAGCTGCTGCTGCTGCCGGAGATGGTGCTCCTTGTAGAGCTGGTGCTGGTGTCGGAGCAGGTGCCGGTGTCGATGCCCGGTCCTCTAGTAGATCAGCTTGATCCACTGACGTGGTCGGTGCCCAATCCTCACCTGGATCAGACTGAGTTGCTGCCGTTGTCCGTGCTAGAGCAACTGCCGGTGCTCGATCCGTTGCTAAAGGTGGTACCGATGTGCGAGACAGCGGCGATCGTGTCTGGTCTGCTATGATCAGCTTTCTAACTTGACTAGGCTTCGTGCCTGTGATCCAGTTTTTTTCTTCATTTCTTTTAAATGCGAGAAGGACTAATTGTGGCGTTTTTGTTAAACCAAACTGCAGTTCATCATAGGGATTCAGCTTGTACTTAGACAACAGGCTGATCCAATTTTTTCTAGTAATATAAGTGATGGACAGTGCCTTCATTATTGACACGACATAAGAAGTGAAACCTACAAAAATAGCCATCATAGAGAAAACCAAACGGTTTATTCTGTGATGAATGTCACATGGCAAAACCTGCATCGTAAAATTGCAGGAAAAGAACGAAAACATGACATTAAGTCAATAAGATTTAGACAGTCAATCAATAAGATTTACTTGATGTGACACGAGTGAATCCTTACCAGGAAATCACTATGTTGAAGTACTAAACAGAAGCTTGATCGTCCAACTACGGGTGGCATGCAGGGGCCCCGCCTACTCCCACAAGCAGGACAGTCCAAAGGTCGTGACAAATCGTATGGACCGAACATCCATGGGACTGGAGATCCTGGTGGGTGCGATAAACCCTGCAATGCATACAGATATTGGAGTGTAACCATAATTGATAAACCGTCCTCACAAAAAAGATGATCTGGATACTTCAAAATATACATACTGAATTGAGTGGGCAGACATTAACATAGACCATTCTCAGGACTGACAACACAACAAAAGCGGCAGTACTAATAAACAATACAGGGTTCAGAAACACAAATCAAGTACTGAACAATAGTACTTATTATAGACAAGCAAAGTTGCACTAATTAAACTCTGCAGACTATTTCTTGCCACCGACCTACGGGTTGAACCCCGCATAACTGACTAGGCCATGGACTTCGTGAGAGATGTCTACATGCACCATCACCATCTCTTCAACCTTGGAGAACCTAACAGAGTGGTCTTTCCACTCATAAACATGATCATGAAGATAGGCCGCATCAGATTTGTTGGGAAGCTTTACAAGAACCACACCCTTCGTAACCGAACGCACAGCCAGGAAATTGTTGTGGTCAAGTGCAGCCTCGAGAACACGCCTGACAACAATGCTATAGGAAAACACTAGTTCAGGACATGTGGCGACAAGGACACAACAACTGGATAGTTTAGCAGTAGAACTCATCCTCAGGTCTTCTAGTTCACATGGCATGACTTTGAGAACTTCATCTCCACCGCGGACCTGGTTCTAATTCAAACAGAAACCATATTTTATTACTACCTCCGTTCAGAAATATAAGATGATTTTCGATATTATACTCCATATATGACTACATATATGCATAGAAATGAGTGAACAAAGACACTAGAACATGTCTTCAAAGGCATGAGAGCAGAGGGATTACTTGCAATATCCATAACACAAGTTACTGAGGCAAATATACCCTCTTCAATGGTAGCATTGATGTTCATAAAGTACTCCCTCTGTCCCAAAAGTCTTGTCTTAGATTTGTCTAGATACAGATGTATCAAGTCACATTTTAGTATTAGATACATCCGTATCTAGACAAATCTAAGACAAGAAATTTGGGATAGAGGGAGTAGTTGAAAGTAATCTATAACAAATCAGTGTCAACCTCTCGCATGTTTTGGTCAAAAGAGGAATTTAGAACCGTCATTTGGCACACAAAAATCACATGCAAGATCACCCAGAAAGTTGTACTACTTGTACTAGTACTGCGTGTTAGATGAAAAAACACGATCAAGATCGAGAAAAAGGTCATCAAGAAGAGATATTACCTGGACTTGCTTAATGAGGGATCCCAGAGAGGGGGGCTTGGACAGGGCGATGGTTTTGAGCTTGTCTGCGGTAGTCTCGGCGAGGTGCTTGCACTTCTTCGTACCATGAGCCTCGACGGTTTTGGCCAGAGCCATAGACACCACTTCGGCCGGTGCTCCAGCATCCATCAAGAAACCGTCAAATAGAAATAAAAGAAAAGAAACCATAATCACAAACCCAAAGGAAGAAAAGAGAGGGAGTTATAGGATCAGTCTCGGGGATGCAAGACCGGGCCTTGGCCAGAATCAACACCGTTGATGCGCTCACCTTTCCTTCTTTGGGAGAGAAGAACAATGGCAGAAGCAGGTCGGGGTTTTCTTGTAGAAATGAGGAACAAGATGAGGGAGAAGCGAGTTGGGTGGAGAGGAAGCTGAGAGAGAAGAGTGAAATGATGGTTGCGTCATTCGTCCGTCCAACTTACTACTGGAAAGGAGGGGGTTTTGTGATTTGACGGCTCATTGGGCATTACTGCGGTGCTTCGATCTGGGTAGTCTACTGTCACTCTACTATGGAGTAATTTAGTGCAAGGCTGGTGGACCCCGATGCTGGCTATCCCACACGTCGGCGAATGTGAGTAATTTAGTGCATGGCTGGAGGAGGATCCGCATGGTAGAGCGTGTCCACTATTTTTCTAAAGAAAAAAATGATTACAGCAAGTGTTTCCACTCTTACGATGGAGGAGTGGGAAACACGGCAGCCACTTGAACATACACAGTGCTCCTACTACTAGGCATGTGCAGTGGTTCATATGTTAGTACTACATAATCTTGTTGCTAGTGTAGTAAGATATGACGACGACAAATGATGTTGTGCGTATGTCAACTATATGAACAGTAATGTGGTAACATAGTCCCGCTTTTCGACTGTCCGGTCAAGAATGAACGGTGAGATCAATGTTAACAAAACTAGGTCTACAACGCACAGAGAGTATGGTGCTACAGTACTCCATGAAACATGAACCATACTCCCTCCATTTCTTTTTAGTCCGCATATAAGTTTGGTCAAAGTCAAGCTTTGTAGAGTTTTATTAACTTTTAATTAAAAAAATATAAACATTCACAATATAAAATCAATATTATCAGATGCATCATGAAATGTATTTTCATACTATATAGTTTTAGTATTGTAGGTGTTCATTCTTTTTTATATAAATTTGGTCAAACTTTGTGTAATTTGACTTTGATCAAATCTTATATGCGGTGTGAAAAGAAACGGAGGGAGTATGAAGCACGAATAGTGCTAGGCAGGGTGTATAAAGGGTGCACGGGATGGGAGCAAAAGTTCCCTTCTTGACTCACTTTTGGGTGTTTGGCAGAGTGCATGAAGGGTGCATGAGTCCACACTAGTAGGTTAACACAAATGCACGAAGAGGAAACAAATATATTGAGATGAGAATGCAACCAAACACACCCACACGCTTTGTGCTACAGTGACTGATCTGCACCATCTGAGTTTGATCCAATGATCATGTTGCGTCGAGACATGGATATGCCCATGCAGAGGGCGCCGAAACACCACCGAAGTCCCTCTGCTTCTCGAGGCGCAAGACGTTGGTGATCCAGGGGGTGAAACGGCTGAAAGGCAATGCAATCTACGGGAAGGCGGAGGGAGCCAGCCGAGGAGCGGGGAATCTTTTGTTTTTCACCATGGTAAAATACCAGTCGACGAATTCTCACATCAGGGAGTAGTGGGTTTTACAGGCGGAGTCATCGTGACTAATTGCTGCCGCGCCTGCTCCCGTCAATCAAAAAATTAAAAATCCCGCCGTACCTACTCCTGTCAATCAAAAATTAAAAATCCTGCCGCACTCAAACACCAGAGCAACGCCGTGGTGGATATTTAAATTTACCTGCCGGCAAGTAGATAAAAAAAGGGGTGAAGAAACAAATGTGCCGGTGGCCTAGCTAATCGGTCGAACTAGCCCAACTAGCTAGCCACCGTGCTTCACTAATGTACTCGGCGGGAAAAGTGGTCTTTCGTGATTTGATGACTCATTTACATGCTTCGGCGAAAATGCGCGGTAGGGCGTCCCACGTTAGGAAGAATATATGCGTGCACCACCAGGGAGGACCCCGAAACCGCGCGGTAGGGTGTGCCATGTTCGGGACGGAGGAAAAATGTGCGTGTAAAAATGTATTGTATTAGACGTAGTACCTATGGTTCGACCTCGGGACCCAGCCAGTCGGTCAAAAACACCCCACTAGCCACACAGCTTCATCATGCTAACATGGCACGGAGGATAGGTGTGGTTAGCTCCGTCTCGACCAGCCACAACATCTCTTGTTCTAGGCGATTCTTCTATTTTCCAAGCTTTTTTGAGTTGTAATAACACCACGGCAAGCTAGCACCGCTCTTCGTGTGTGCCCGTGCAAAGGTTAGACGATGGATAGAAGAGAGAGATCGCAGACCTAGGACCCACCAGTAAGTGAGTCAACGGTCATGCACGTGTTGACGAGGCACTCCCTCTACTCTACTCAACGTAATACTATATAAAATCAAGTTATGGGACAAAGCCAACAACTGTTGTTGTTTCAGGCTATCGACTTACGCTTTGTACTCCAGGTTGCCAGTTCGAATCTCGTCTTTCAGATTTGTTAGTTTTAGGTCCAAATTTGATTAATGACAAGTGGGACCCCCGTGTGTTGTTTCGATATTTCAGTGTAGGATGGTTTTTTTGAACAAACACTTTGCGCGGTTAGACAAGTAACAGCACAAGTTACACGTATTTTGCAAGTTTACAAACAAAAATGACAGCGGCATAGAATATCACATCCACCCCGCAGCTTAGATGGTATGGTGATACGAGTTTTTACACCGTTGGAAGTGAGATCCAATGGCTTGGGAGTAGTCTTTATAATTATGCGCAATTTCCAAACTCTCCAAAGGTTTTTTTGCAAATAAAACATTCAGGCCACATGTGTGCCGTTTCATCTTGGATCCAACGGCTCCCCGTTGCTCATATTAGGTGCTCCCCGTAGCTTAATTACCTGCTACGGTGATATGAGCATCTAGGTCGTATGATCAGTGATCATATGGCACATGCATAGTACTTGTACTTTCTGCGCAATTCCCAAACTCTCTCAGTCGTATATTGCAAAAACATTCAAACCTCCTACTATGGGCCGTTAGATCTCTGTGAACTCGTATCACCATAGAATCTACGATGCGGGAGCACCTCATCTTCTCCCGTGCGAGAAAACATAAGGTGCTCTCACAGCTTGGATGCTACAGTGATACGAGCTTCGAGGTCGTTTGATCTGAGATCCAATGGCATCTGAGCAGTCTTTGTGCTTGTAAGAAGTGGCTGAACTCTTTGGGGGCTTTTTTGCAAAAAACCATTCGAACCACCGAGGAGGTGTTGGGTCACAAATCCAACGGCTCTGGAGAGCTTGTATCACCAAAGCATCTAAGGTGTGGTAGCACATGATATTCTTACATACAGGAGAATATGATGTCCTCCTTCATCTTAGATCCTACGATGATACGAGCTTCGAGGTTGTTGGATATGGGATCCAAGGGCATCTAAGTAGTTTTTGTACAAATTGTGTGCAATTCTCAAACTCATCAAGGTTTCCTGTAAAAATATTAAGACATCATGTGAGCAGATATATCTCAGATCTACAAGCTCCAAGCAACTTGTATTGACATATAACATCTAAGGTATGGGGGCACATGATATTCTCCCGGGGAGGAGGGGTGGGGGTGCACAACCAATCGGTGGTTGAGAGGGTGGGGACAAATATAATCTAAACAACCCTAAACAGAGCTTCACAATTTTATCTAAGGTAGAGGGGGTGACCCCCGACAATCATAGCTCCGCCTAATTAAACACAACATTTTCATGTACTGTAGTACTAGACTTAATATTCATGTTTCAGTTTCACGTTTGTTATAAATATTGAATTGAGGACCATGCATGTCTTAAATTTTACTCCCTTCGTTCCTAAATATTAGTCTTTTTAGAGATTTCAAGTGGACTGGCACATACGGATGTATATAGACATATTTTAGAGTGTAGATTCACTCATTTTGCTCCGTATGTAGTCGCTTGTTGAAATCTCTAAAAGACTAATTTTTAGGAACAGAAGGAGTATTTTTGAATTCGTGTCACACATGCATGGTTTGGAAAAATAGATGTAGTATACTTATTGGATTGTTGTTGTGTTCGTGTGTGTGTGCGTGGTCATATGCTTGATACATACAAAGTTCTCTCACCCCCATATTGTTCATCTTTTAAATTTGAATTTGCATTGAAAAACTTACCAGGGATACCCTAAAATGTGAAATCCCCGTTGAGATCACTATATCACAAACTCACTCTAATTCAACAACTCGTCATAAAGCAATTACCACATTGAGATTAGTATTTGCAAGGAAAATACGGGCATTCTAATACACATAGATTCGTTTAGCAATTTAAAAGGTTCCTTTCGTATTCTCGAATGCTAGGACCCAATGGCGTACCAGCCAGACCTTGGCTCGTGTTGATCGTAAAAAATAAAAACCGGGCTCGTGTCCTTCTGGTGGCGTGCGTGGTACGCACATTAGGCAACCCCAACCAGTCGAGCCTCCGCGTTTTGAGTCGAAATATCTGGCGGCCAGAATTCCATCCCTAGGAAATTACCCTCATGTCCCCGGTCCATAATGACTACCGATGAACAATGGAGGGATGCTTTAGTAACTAGACAATGTTACCTACCGTGCCGAGCACGGTTCAATTCCCTCGGTCGCCACTCGCCAAGGTCACCCGTCAACTGCATTGCCTAGTAGTAGTAGTAGCAGTAGTAGTAGTAGTAGTAGTAGTAGTAGTAGTAGTAGTAGTACTACTACTACTACTACTACTACTACTACTACTACTACTACTACTACTACTACTACTACTACTACTACACCAGGATGAGCATAGAATGGAGCCCGTTTGTTCGTGCCTAGTACTTCAGTTAATATATCAGGCAATGCACTGGTACGGAGGGATTATCCTTTTGCTCTGCATATATAACTTGTCTAAAGTCTAACTAAGCAAAATGTTTGACCAAATCCTTTCTTAAGAAATACAACAAGACAGATGTATGGCTTGAAAATTTATTGCATGATGCAGGTTATGATATTGTTTCGAATCCTGGATCTTAAATTTCAGACAATCCGAAAGTGACCATAAATTCTTGAAACTGAGCATGGTCATGTGATATGGCACAAATATTACTTCGTATTTTTTTTCAATTTGAGACAAGCTGCTTATGACAAGTTGCACAAATGAAGAGCCAAGGTATTTTGGAACAAAGACCTATCACGTTAAGGCGAACGCTTTTACATGCCGTCCGAGCAAGCATGTGAGTTGACGGGAGGCGTGTGAGCAGAATATTGCGCCGGCTGACAGGGAGGCGTGCGAGCAGACCGCTCTGCAGGCTCACTGGGAGGCGAGCCCTTTGACCAGGCTCCGCCGCCCACCTTCGTCCCAACTGCTCCTACTTTTAATGTCATCGGTGCCGCAGTTTAAATCAACCCCGCACTACCCGGTATCGCTACAATCTTCTCTCTTCCTCTCCGATTCTCCTGTTGTCTACCTCCAACCAGCCTAACCTAAACATACGCCATGCTGCATCATGATGGTCTGCCCTTAGTCTTCCAGTTTCCTGACGAAGACACCTAGCTAGAGTCTCAAGAACATAAGGCACTTTGGGACGAGCTTGAACTGGCCTTGTGGGAAGACGCCGCGCCTGTCCCCGCTCCCGTCGCCCCGACTACGCCAACGCGCCATCCCCGTGGCATTGATGGGCTGAGAGCCGCACATTGTCGCCGAGCTTGATGCCATGGGGTTCCACGAGGTCCTCGCCGACTTTCACGCGCCCGTGCAACTGCCAACGCATGCGCCTGCGCGTGCACTGATGCGCACGCCCGTGCCGGTGCCCATGCACCTGCCAGCGCATGCGCCTGTGCATGCACTGACGTGCGCGCCCGTGCTGGTGCCCGTGCACATGAATGTCTCCGCCGCGCCGTTGTTAGCGCATGTCCCCGCGCGGGTGCACCAACGCCAGTCGCCTCCTCCCTCCAGTTGACTCGCTCCGAAGTCCAGAACATTTTGGCCTTCCTTGAAGCTAGGCCAACGTCTAGGAGTACGCCAACAACGGCACAAGGCACCGCCGTCGCCGTTGATCAGTGGCCCGACGACACACAAAGCACGACAGAGGAGCCGCTTCCCACCGCAAGCTGCCGCGTAATCTAAATTTGCCATGAAAAACGTTCGGATTGCCATGCTTAAAATCCAAACATTTATCATTTCCGTTTATTTTAGATCGATCTTCATATAATTTAAAGTCGGAGTCAGACTGAACGAAATCAATGGTTTGATCGATTGAATGTTCTGCTAGAGCCGTATCAAATTAAATATAAAACGTCATCAAGCCACATGTATTCCTTGTCATCCAACGACCTAGACTGCTTCAATGTCGAGCGCTCAACATGTTTAGCGTGCAGTTAATTTCATGCCAAAAATAGTGCTAATCACATAGTAACACACAAATAATATCTGACTTAATATCCGCATGCACTTAATATACTTCCAAATTAACGTGCATTGCACGTACACACTAACTAGTGCTGCTAGCACGTGAAACTGGTGTCGTAACTTGTGAACGCGTCCAGATATGGTCAACGGCAACATCGCCCGCGAGTTCTTCGTGTTTGCCCGTGTGTCTAAACGCGGAAGGGGAGGAGAGAGAGAGCACACATGGAACCCACCAGTAAGTGAGGCGAATAGTACTAAAAATAATATTACATGTTATCAATTAAATAGGCTGTGGTAATATAAAAACATTATGTGAACAAAGGTAGGTACAACAAACATTGTTGTTCTATGTATGTTGCCTATTGACATGCGGCTTGAAGGCCCTGGTCGCATGTTCGATCCTCGTCCTTTATTTTTTCATTTGTATATGGGTCCAAATTTGTTTCATGACATGTGGGCCCCTCGGCGTGTAGTTTGTAGCACTTTAATTTGTGGGTCGAAATTTGTTCCATTCCAAGTGGACTATCGGTGTGTAGTTTTGCAGCTTATTTATAATAATTAAAGAGAACAACAGAGTTTTTTGCAATAATACCATGGTGCGACATTGAAGGAGAAAAAGGATGTGCAAGAGAGCGATGACCGAGCCAGAGGGAAATCAACTAGGGGAGTTGCGGGGGTTGCAACGGTGTTTCGAGTAGTTGTGGGCCGAATGCTACGAAAATATAATCTAAACCGACCAGAATAAATGCCTACACAAATTAATCCAAGGTTGGAGTGCCCCTCGCAATGTATATAGCTCCGGCTTTGCGAGGGATGGAGAGGTAGCTTCAATGTGTGGAAGATACGGCGTGAGAAAGCGAGGTCAACCGAGAGACATATAGATAGAGAGACAAAGTGAGTGTGGTCCGACATTCATTGAACAAATATATATTCTCTGGAGAGATATTGTCCGATTGAGCTTTTGGCAAGGGTGAGGGCTGTAAGATAGAGCTTGAGAGATGATCCAGTCACAGACGTGTAGATATGTTTTGTGCGTGGAAGGAAGCAAGGTCAATCGATTACATAGGGTCGTTGTGCGATCGAAAGAGTGAGACGGGTTGGAGAGAGTGACCTAGATAGACAATATGTGTGAGAGAGTATACGATGTGGATAAGTCAAATTGAGCTCAAACATGGTGATATATAATTTTTGTCCGAGAAAGAGCAAGGTCAACCGAGACATACAAAGAGAGAGAGGGAGTGGGAGAGGGAGAGAGAGAACGAGCGTGGCCCGCCATGAGGTCGAAAGAGTGGGGGCGGCTTCGATGGACTGACCTAGATAGACAATCCGCGTGAGAGAGTATAGAGTGTGTCGATCGAGGCCCGAACAGGGAGATATATCATTTGTGTGTGAAAGAAAACGAGGTTAAACGAGACTCAGATAAAGAGAGCGAGATTGAGCGAGTGTGGCCCGCTGTGCGGAAGAAAGAGTGAGATAGTCTCGAGGGAGTGACCTAGATAGACAACGCGCATGCGTGCGCACGAGAGGTTGGGGGCTAGATAGGCAATGCATGTATTTAGCGCCAGAGGGTGAGAGGGAGAGGGGGGAGAGAGAGCTTGGAATGGGGTGCAATGGCGGGTGTGTGAGGTAAATACATTTCGTAACAGAGTGGAAAAAGTGGGTTGTGTAGTTGACAGAGTTAGAGATCGAAACATGGAGAGAAAGAATGGATGTGTGTTGGAAACCGATAGCTTCCTAAGGTGGTTAGGAGAGGAAGATTGACCGATACAGGAAGTATGTAGCATGGGTGCGCGCGGGGGGGGGGGGGGGGCGGGGGGGGGGGGGGGCTAAAAACAACATTTGAGTGTAGATAGTACGAGACTTAATATCGATGTTTCAATTCGGTGTACATTGTAAGATTTGAACTGAGGACCATGCATATGGGTAATTATTTTGAATTCGTGCCATACTAGGTTTCACAAAGTTGACATTGACTCGATTTGTTGTGCTATTTTGTAGGTCATATGTTTGGATCCATCCAAAAGTTTTCTCACTACCATTGTGTTCATCATATACATATGAATTTGTATTAAAAAGAGTAGCGTGGATACAGTGAAATGCGAAATCCATGTTAGAATTGGAAATCGCTATGTAACACACACTCTAATTCAAATAACTAATTATGTGACACACACTCCAATTCAAATAACTAATTATGTCACACACACTAAAATCCATGTTATCGTGGATACCGTGGATACCGTTTCGATTTTTTTTTCAAATAACTCCTCATTAATAAATTTATAGTATCTCGTTTCGAATGACTAATTATTGCAAGGAAAACACGGGCATGGTAATACATACAGATTCGTTTGCAAATGAAAGAAGATTCGTTTGCATTCTCAAATGTAGGCGCACTAGGCAGACCATGGTCGTGTCGTGGTGGTCGCGTGTGTCAGACGGACGCTTAGCACCCAGCCACCCACCTCCTCCCTCCCTCCCCCTCCCCCCCAAAAAAAGGACGACGACAAAATAAGTTCGCGCTTCCACGTTTCGGATTGAAATATCTGGCGGCCCCAATTCCAGCCCTGCAAAATCTCCCTTCTCCACCGTCCCCTTCCGCACCCAGATTGCTCAAATCCCTAATTCGCCGCCAACCCAAGCAAAGTTCGAATCGCCCCTCGTCTCGTCTCTTTCCTTACCTCTGTGCCGGACGACGACGACGAAGACGACGGTCGCGCTTCACCACCGCACTGGAGCTACCTCATCTACGCCCTCGTCCACGGCACTGAGTGGTCCACCGCAACGTCGGCCGCCACACCGACGTGCCTCACAGACACCGACTTCCACCGCATCAGGTGCGCTTCACCGACGCCGTCTCCCAGCTCACCAGGGCTACTTCACCGAGCACATCGTCGTGCCTCCGCCCCCTGAGGCCGCTGGGGCTTCACCAACGGTCTCGTCCACCGCATTGTAGCGCTCCGCTGCCACTCAAGATCTGCATCCGTGCGCGGCCAGCCAACAACAGCGCATCACCCTCAACGGCTCTGAAGTGACCCGCACTATAGCTAGGCGAGCATGCCCAAACGCCGACCCGAACTAGGTATCCACACATCACTCCCTTGTGCACTGTTCCGACGATGTTTGGATATCCTTTCACTGCTCTCTTAGCTTACATGCCTATCCAACTCTAACTTTAACTCTTATTTCTTCTGGAGATATCATATGAAACAAGCAAGCATGACGGCGCTACGGGATCTGGTACAAATCCTACACACCCGTATAACCTTGTAAGTATCTGCCCTCCGGTACAACAGCAAGGTTGATTCCTCTTATTTGATCAGCCATTCGCCGTGTCAAAAATGCAGAGGGGAATGCAAGGAGCACAAGGCCTGCACATCCAAGAAAGTGGTAACATGGACTTGCACATGGAACATCCCAAGCGCAAGCAGAGCTGCATTGAGCTTGTACAACGAGCTAGCGTAAGTCCCTGCATTTCATTTAATTCGTACTGGCATTCGTGTATGATTTGTGTGCAGTGGCGGATCCACGAATTCAAGTTACCAGGGGCGAACATTTAACTTAAAAAATACGAAGCGCTTGCACTCCGGAAATCAACATAACTTGGGAAATGTGAAGCTACATGCACTTTGAAAACCAGCTAATGATCCAAAGTAGTTCAGATTATAAACACTAAATGATGAAAGCACCAAAAAACACAAAATGCAACATGGTGTACAAGGACTACATACATGGTCTATACCTGCTTGAATTATTCGTTCTCTGGCTGAAAATATCGAAGTGTAATTGCACCTATAACCAGTGCACAAACTGCATATCAATATATCTATCCTGCACAAGTATGCCAATAGTTTCAAACAATAGATTAGAAAAATATTTATGCTACGTTGTCATGATACGGGGACTTTTTGGTTGATGGCCTCGATGTTTCCTCAAGCCATGAAAATGCACTATAATTTGCTTGTCATCAATGCCTGCAAATCTCTATGTCTCTCTCAACATAGTAGATCATCATTAGACACTAAATCCTTCAATGGGAGCTTGCAAAATGCTTGCATTAGATGCCTCATTAGACACTATATGTTCATCACCAGGAGCATGTAAAATGTTTGCATCAAATCCTTCATTAGCAGTCTGTTCATTAGACAATTCAGGCTCAAGAACAACATGAGCTTGGATGTTTGCACCGGAAACTTGATTAGATTCATCAGATTCAATCAGTTCAGTATTGATTGGGGGAGTTATAAAATAAGTAGAAATTGGTTTCATTTTCTCATAGATTCCCTACATACAAGCAGTTTTACAACACCGTCAGGTTTAACTATTGGCTAGAAATTGAAGAGTTGAATTAGATATAATCAGGGATGTGATGTACCTGCTCGTTGCGCATTCTACTCTTGCAAGCTGCGACTGTCAGTTTGGGCAAGCTCGATGCCATGCCCGTGCTCCCGCCGCTGCCTCCCACACAGGCTACACCTAGGGTTGGATCTTCATCTTCTTGTCCTTCCATTCGCTTGAAGCCCGGTGACCGCCCTCCAATGAGGGCGCGAGGAAGTGCTGTGACGGTCTGTCCAGCGGCGGCTAGGTTAGGAGCGAACCAGACTGGAGGCCGGAGCGCATGAATTGGGATTTTTCCTGCTGTCGATCAATATGGGAGGCGCTCGTTTGGGCCGCGAGCCTGCTATAGGGCCTGCCTTACACTTATGTTATTGGCCTATCCAAATTGAAACATTTTTCTTCATTTTTTACATTGCCTGCTCGTGCATTGGGACGAACAAAACTAGCCTAGGCCAACCTGGACGACTCAAACTAGGTGCACACTTTCGAGCCACCCGAGGCGGCCTCCCATACCAGCCCCTATGGTGGCGTCGCCCCTTTTTGTGTGTATGATAGGGGTAGTGAAATATATTCTAGTGACACTTTTGATTTACCCACAGAATGGTTGAATTGCTTGTTTCTATGAACTGAGTTCGCCAATAATGTGAAGGATGCCAGTCTTTTCATCCTATTGTATATTGCTTAGATCTCGATATGCCAAAAGTAATCGCATGAAATATACAGTAAAAGCCAGTGTGATGTGTGTGGCTACAACTAGTCTGACTACACGTCCTCATATAACATATCAAGGACGCACCATCTTACCAGATTAACCATTCGACTTACCAATGCAGTGTGGGAAGAAAGAAGTATTGGGACTGCGTATCCAAGCAATTGATGCCATGGACTCCTTCGTACAACCTTGTAAGCGAAAAAGAAGTTGCAGTGTGCCTGTACAAAGAACTAGCGTAAGTTCAGTTACCTGCTTCTCGGAATTTTAGTTAGCCATTTATTGCAAAATTGTTCAATTACGTTGCTTAGCTTAATTTAGTCTGCTATTGATTACATAATGCCACAACCTGTTAATCCTATTATAGACTGCACCTATCTATGTGTTTGATACTTAATGTTAAGAATTACCTGTTTGCCTAAAATTAAATAGCTACTTGTTTGTTTAACTGCTTTGCTGGTGCAACAACGGGTTACAATGATCTTAATAACTACTTTTCAGCATAAAATTGAAACTCTTTAATTCCTTGTTTGTTTAACTGGTTTGCTGTTATAACTCCCAGTTGAGATGTTTTGCTAACTTCAACTTTTCTGAATCCAATCAGAACTTTAATGGCAAAATAGGTTAGCCCAAGATCAAAGAGCGAGGTCCCCATGGACTTTGTATCATCCCACAGCAGTGGCACCGGCCCAATCGTGCATTATGAATTGCCAACTACTGATGCTCTAGAGGCTAAACTAGTGGTAGAAAGAGATTCTGCTTCTGCACTTAGATATGAAGTTGACATGTTGAGAAAGCAAACAACACAATCAGTAGCAGTACTCAAGACAACCATTAAATATTTGGTGGATTTCAAAATGAAGCAAGCTGAGACTGACCACATTGTTAAGGTCCTGAAGGAAAAAGGAAATTAAATTCTCACTTGGTAAATCATAGGTGAAATGTTCTTTCCATCATTGAATAACCTTCGTGTTGTTTGTTCATGTAATCAATCAAACCATTTGTTTTAGAGATCATGTAATAATTGTTTTTTGTTTTTTGATTTTTGGTTTGTAATTTTATTTGAGCACAAGTTTGTATTAATTGATAAGACTCGGAGACATTTCATTTTGATTGCTGCGCTAGACCTACAAATATGCCAATCGGGGTGAATGTGCATTCAGCAATAATAGTAGTATAGATGGACCATAAGTGGCACACATCGGAAAGGGCCAAGATGTTGTAGTAGCTTGGCTAAAAAAGGATGATGTTGTAGCAAAGAAAAGTACAGTGGCCTGGCTTATGTATGTTAGTTGATATTATTGATCCATATACTCTATAAGTGTTTATATGTCTGTTAGTTCAGTACATTCTTAGTTGATTGACTCGGTATTTGAATCTTGATACATCGCTTGTGTACATATCTAAATGGGAGTACACATTATGCTGCGTGTGACATTTGAGTTGGACATGAAGTGTTCCAAATATTCAAATTCACCTTAAATTGGATTCTAGCTTCTGCATTTGAGTATCGACATTTGTAAACCATATTCATATATGACAATGGAATACATCTTTGTCGTCCTTTTGAAGATATGTAAAAACACATAGAATGATTTATAAAGATTCGTATAGGAATACAAAATGGATTCGAATTTAGTTGCCAAGGTAAACGTGGATGCTTATTGTCCCAAAATTCGAAAGAAGCGACAAAATGTCCACTCCCACGTTGGCTGCCCGAAGCCAAGTGTTTGGGAGATGGAAATTACTGTCTACCCATTACACGGACAATCCATCGGCCCAATTTCCACTGCTCTAAGTAGGGGTAGGATAGTAACTTCAATTAGACGTGACACGACCGCCTTTGAGCCCATTCCGACACGGTGGGCGCCAAACATGGGTGGCAAAACACATTTGATTCAAGCTCATCCGAAAGACCTCTTTTTCTCCCTCCATTTCCCCATTCATACACGGTGGGCGGCAAAACAAACTCGACTCGGCCGAAATTGATGTAGGAAAATATTTTCAATGGGGGCAGGTTTGTAACTTCACTCAGACGTGACACAACCGCCCTAGCTGTCAGCCCCGTTCATACACCATGGGCACCAACCACCCTCTCCTTCCCCGAAATTACTCTGGGCAAATATTGGCGAGATGCGAGATTACCGTCGTATCCCCAACCGACGAGACATCCAAATTTTAAACGGGGGCTAAGTTCATAACTTTCCCATATTTCAGACAGGCGCGTCCCACAAACATGGTTCCCCGTACCTGTCCCTCCATTTTGCCATTCATACACCGTCCGCGCTAGAACACCATCCCCACACCAGCCTCCGTCATCCACCCCATCCATCGCCGCCGTCCTCCACCACAGCCATCGCCGCCGTCCTCCACCACATCCATCGCCACCGTCCTCCACCATGTCGGAGCACCGACCAAGACCGCGTCATCCACTGCTAGAGATGGACGTTTCTCATCCACGGCGACGGACCAAGAGCCTTGCATCACGTCCTCTCGCTTCATCGGCGCCGTCGTCCTCTTTGCCGGGGCCACTCACACGACCTTCTCTTCCACCGCAACAGGACTTATCCCCCGATGCACCTGTCTACCGTTGCAGATCTGCTTCAACGCCACCGATAGACATTGCACCCCTGATGCCTACACAACACCGCAAGAGAGGTGGTACTTCATATCTCCTCAACTTTTTGATCTCAACCAGAAAATGGATCTTAACTTGGTTACTCTACTTTCTTTTCATCTCTTAGAATTTAGTTCTTAGTTCGAAGCAAACAATGGCTGCTAAATATCATTTCTCCGGTTTCCCCCTTTTATGATCACTATACGATCATAATACGTGCTTCATGTCATAATAGCACTACTCGACCCATCAAGCTAAACAAGCTTAGTTGTTCAAATACGAATCTGATATTATTAACACATATTCGTCTAATTGGTCAGCTAAATGTTCCTAAATTAGTTTCGAAAATGCATGTTCGCCGCTCGGGAGTGTATCTCTACAGGATGCCCATGGTGGGTCGGCCCACCCTGGGATTTTGGGTCGTCCCAGGCCCTGATTCCCCTCTGTTCTGCTGCGTGCTTCCGATCTCTACTCGCCCCCAACCGTCTGCCTCGCCGGCGACTTGCCGTCCCCGGACGGCATGACTCTAGGAGGAGACGCCGGACTAACAGGAGGTCAGGAGCCGCTCGCCCAACAGCGTCACCGCTGCCCGGGCGCGCTGCCGTGCCTACCTTCCCAATCCGTTCAGGGCTCAGGCATGCAGCACCCACTAAGACAACCCGATTTATCCTGAGATAAGTCCTCAACACTGAGTAGCCCTTCCTCATCACCAATTTTCTAATTGATTCATTACTCATTAGGCAGGACTGTCATTAGGGTTTGTTGTGTGCTCAGTGCTACCTACACTTAATGGTTCAGATGTATTTCGATAATCTTTAGTACCTGTAAAGTTCATAGGGTTTTCAAAATTCCGGCCCTAGGAACAGACACTAGTCATTCTGGATTGTTGGTCGTAGTGACATTGACCCAGATTAGTACTGCAAGCCAGGTTTGTTGACAATTTTACTTGTGTTTCTTACTCATTCGATAAAATATCCAATTATTCACGTCGATTAGTTGCAAACAATAAGTGCTAGAAAAACTTCTTGATTCAGATTTTGGACGGTCTCTTACTGCAGTTACAATTCTGCATACTTGTCCTAGTAAGCTCACAAGTAAATGATTGATTCACTACATCTATGCTTGCCTTGTCATATTTGTTGTCAATATTCTTTTAGGGTGTACCACCTTGTTTCTAAATACTACAACCGTAGACATGAGTGAATAGTATTTCTCTATGTGATCTCTTCCATCATGTGTGGGCAACGAACACTGCATTGTATAGAAAGAAAGTGTCATTTCCAGCTTTTACATAGGCTTCTATCTTTTACATGGAATACAATCTGCCTACTTGCTTTGTGTCGCACTACTAACACTCCACCCTTGAAGCTAAACATTATTCCACTCATAATTCCTTAGTTTATTTGTTCAAATACGAATTTCATATGATTCTAATGTTCCTACTTCAGTTTTGAAATGTGTGTCTGCCTGTTATAGAGACATAAGGGGTTTGTATTTCTGTGTGTGGTCTGGTCAGCACGGTTGGGGGGTGAACTTTGCATATGCAGGGGTTTATAGGGAGACACTCTTCGAGTTGAATCCGCAATGCATTCCATAGATAATCTGACTACTTTTTATGTTTTCATGAATCTCAGATTCTGAACAGCATCATAATGATTATGAGCTTGCGCGCATGAAAAGAATAAAGCAGAACAATGCCGTGGCTGTCAAACTTGGCATTAAGGGACTGAAATCATGTCTGGATGCAATGCAATGCAAACGCTCTCCACCTACAGATTCATGCTCAGAATATGATCCTAACAGTGATTCTGAGCTAGAGGGAGACCTAAGTCAATGTAGCTCCCTAGTGGAGGAGTCAGAGGAAGATGCCCTATCTTATTCACCCATCAAGGTGCTTGCTCTAACTTTCCAGGGTTATATTTGTCGCACATATCTTGCAACTGATGCTTTGCATTGCTTATACTTTGTTGAACTGCCATTAGCTTAGTTTACACATCATGTATGTGAATACGCCCTGCCTATCCATTTTCAGTACATATTCCATTTGTCATCATACCATATTTATCCATTCAAATGTTGTTCTTGTGTATAGACGTTCAAAAGGAAGAGGGCGATTGCTTATCGTGGAGGAGCACAAGGAAAGTATTTGGAAAAGGTAGTGGCACCTGATAAATCAAATAGCCCATTAGGTGTAGTTGCAATATCACCTGACCCACAAAACACCCCAACTCTAGCAGACTCTAGCCCTACTACACTGGTCATTTCTGATGCCCCAACTCAGCAGACCCCAACTGCTGCAAACATTATGATTATGCCAGTTGACATAGCACCAGCTCTACGACGCAAAACCCCCATTCCAGCAAAGAGTACACCAAATCCAGTTGCCAAATCCCTTTTCAAACCAGAGAGAGCCCCAATTGCGGCAAATAGGACCCATGTTCCATTTCTTCCCAGTTTAGAAGACAAATCTTATATTGTTGTTTGTGCGCATCTTTCCTTCATGGAAAGATTATACCGCAAACACAGAACAATTTCCAGTCTTCCTCTGCAACTTACACGTAAGTAATGTACTAATGTTATTCATGGTCATTGCTGCATATGTTTCTGTTGACAAAAGACACAAGATTTCATTCTTTTAAATAGGCAAGGACCAAACTGGATTGTGAAGACGAGCAAGGGTTGGTTGCGCTTTTCAAGCACTCGTTGATGAAGTATCGTTCCTACCTAAGGCAAGCGCACTTCGATGGCAAGCCTCTAAACGAAATTTCTGTAAAGTCTCCGGAGCTACATTTATCCGACGGTGACTGGAATAATCTTGTTACACATTGGTATCGGCTACAGCGTAAGGTACTATCTATGATATCACCTCACAATTTGAACTACATTTCTGCATTTGGCTTAACGTCTCACTTGTACGAAAACTGTTAGCAGAAGAACATTCATTCTCAAGGGACCATAGAATCTCGCAACTATACTGCACACTTCATTGCTCTTGTGAGTACCTCTTGCCATGTATGACCATACTTACTTTCATAGCTATTTGATTATGTAGCATCACTGCACATGTTAGCCTCGTTATCGTCCATTTGGTGGACATTATAAGATCCGTATGGACTCTTACATAAATTTAGAATCAACCTAGTGCTTTTTAAGAGGTTTAGCTCTGCAGTCCCCTTGTAAGGACTGGACGTCATCTATGACTGTAGTTACATTAATAGCTACTCCCTCCGTCCCATAATATAAGAACGTTTTGTATAGTACACCAGTGTTCAAAACACACTTGTATTATGGGAAGAGGGATTGGTTCATTGTGTAGCATTCTGCATCTTATCTCCCTCGCCCACCATTTACTAAAAAAGATCAGATCTATATTTAATCTTACCAAAAAGTAGAATACACAGACAATGCCAGTGCAGAAGTGTAGCCCATTGCTCTTGTCAGTACATTTTGTCCTGTAATGCTTGTACTTCCAGGTATTGGTAGTTGATTATGTAGCATCAATCTGCATCTTATCTTCATTATCCTCTATCTCTTCTAGTATTATCATGTCTATAATTACTCTCTATGAAATGTAGAGTACAGGCAATGCTTATGAAGAATATTCTGTGCTGAAATTCTTGAGTTATCCTTCCCTTGACATGGAGAAGGGAATTATAAAGCCGGTGTTAATTGTTAATGTAAGTCAGTCCTTCTAAAGCCTTTATCCTCAACTGCTGTTTAATTTGCTCATACTCCCTATCATTTACTGTTGTTTAGTTTGTTGTTTCTACCAAAATGCATGTTCGCAAGAACTGTAAGTTCTAAGTTTTACTTGTAAAACCAAATTCCTTATTCATACCATGCACATTACTCAATACTCCCTATATGTATGCTTGTTTTTGTGGATCTGTAATCCAATGTGTGGTGAAGCAGCCCACGTTTGCACCTTGCCGTCTCCTGTTTTATCTTACTGATGTGGCCGATGATATGAACAACATGCCATGCACATAAACCAAAATAGCTACAATGATTTTCTTTGCCCTTCATCTATGCTTGTTATGTTGACATGGTAATCCGGTAGTGTGGTGAAGCTCCCCGCATTATGAACAATGCCAAATTATGCTATTGATATTTTGAATTTTCTCTTTATTTTCTAATTTGAAATTGGATGGAATTGGCAGCATAGTTATCATCTTTGTTTATACACGTGCAAAACCTGTCATCTCTCTGCTTTGTTTCAGGGTGATATGCCTGATGGCATGCACAAGTCTGCTGAAGGCTGTGAGACAAACCCAACATATATTGCAGCAAAGAAGGCAAAACATCTGGAAGATAGCGAGAGAACCCCAAAGTCTTGTATTGATGCAGTGTTCAAGTTACTTGAGACTAGCATTCAGACAAGCACACACAATTCGTTGTCTGAATCAGTTCGACTTCTTCAGTCCCAAGTTCTAGCAGAAAGGCATTCTGTAACTCAACTTCGACTTGAAGTCCTATCTCTAATAAAGATTGCAGAGAACACCAATGAGAACCTCATCGCTAAAAAGCTATACCTGGAAGCTATGACCGACATGCTAGGCCAGTCTCATAGCCTTGCTCAGCAGCTTGTGCAGAAGTTCCCGCGCAAGGCTAACCTTTCTTGAACTATCTTGGAAGTGGTCTCTGTTCAGTATTATTTTGTTACGCTGCAATAGTGCCCAGTTTTTGTAATCTGCTTCTTCGTTGCGCGTTATGATCACTGTGGTGAACTTTGATGCCTAGTGGATGTAATATACCATAAATCCTTTATTGTATAGTGTAGGTTTATTCTTAGTTACTATGCCGTAATTTCCTTATTGTATAGAGTAGGTATGATCTTAATTCCTACTAGTTACTACCATCATTCGCTATCTGAAAAAAAATCATATGTAGTTGACCGGGCCGAAACATTTGCCTCTAACGGGCCTGGTGTTTAGCGGGCCACAATTGGGCCGGCCTGCATCTTTCATGGGCCCGAATCATTGGGGCCTTCACACTTTGCGCGAGGCCCACAAGTTCCACCAGCCTATATTTTAGTTGGGCCTTTTGTGGAGGCCCAGATAGCGTTGGGCCATTAACAGGCTGAATATTGTACTGGCCTGTTACGGCCCAGATGAAACCATGGGCCTTTAGCAGGCCGAAATGCATATTGGGCCTCAATTTTCACTAGTCATTGATAGGGCCTTACTGAAAAAGGCTTTCGCCCCGCTTTATATTATAAAGCACATGCCCAAGCTAACAATCCACAGAGGTTCAAACACACACACACACACCAAGTTCATACAGAACACAGGATCCATAAGGGTTAATGCTGAGGGCACAGCTCAACAAGCCCTAGAACAGAAATAAACGACTACATCTAGTCGGGCTCCAGGGGGGCGGCGGAAGCGGTGGCGCCAGGCGAAAGGCGAGCGATCGAAGGTCGGCGAGGAGGGTGTTGATGACGTCCCGATCCTGAGGGCGGCTAAGCGGCCGCCAAAGCTGCAGATACCCACACATTTTAAAAATGGCGTCAGTAGCACATCTGAGAGTGACCTTTTGGATGACAAGCTTATTGCAGACAGTCCACAGCGTCCAGGTGAGGACCCCTATGCAGAGCCAACGGATATGTCGGTAGCGAGGGGGGAGGCATGGATCTCTGTGAGAAGGTCGGGGAAATTGGAATTGCACCACTGTCCACCAACCGTCTCGCAGAAACTGGACCAAAGAAACTGGGCCATGGAGCACGCGAAGAAGATGTGGTTAGCGTCCTCCACCGCGCCGCACAGGGGGCAAAGCCCATCTCCAGGTCCGTTACACTTGAGGACTTCGACTCCGGAGGGGAGGCGTCCACGGATCCATTGCCAAAGGAAGATCCTAATCTTCAGTGGCAGGAGGATATCCCAGATCAAACTGAAGGGCTTGGGGGCGGGCGAAGGCGTGACGGCCGCGTATAGGGACTTAGTAGAGAAGCGTCCGTAAGATTCTAGGCGCCAAGAGATGGCGTCCGGGGTGTCGGTGACGTTCATCGGGAGAAGGGCGATGTCCTCGAGGAGGGCATCCCAGGCGGCCACTTCGGGCGGGCCAAAAGGGCGGTGAAACGCGAGGCGCCCTAAGTCAATAAGGGCCGTCTCAACAGAGACCCGCGGCTCAACAGCAATGGCGAAGAGCTCGGGAAAGTGGGCGGCCAGGGGGGTGTCGCCGATCCACCGATCAAACCAGAACAGGGTCGCGGACCCAGACCCAACCGAGATGGATGTGCCAATGCGAAGCACATGGAGCAGCTGAATGACAGCCTGCCAAAACTGGGATCCGCCCGAACACTGACAGAATGCCAGAGGCTGTCCACGGAGGTACTTGTTCCGGATGATGGTGAGCCAAAGCCCTCCGTCACCATTAGCGATACGCCATAGCCACCGGGTCAGGAGGGTGATGTTCATGCGTCGGGAGGACAAAATCCCCAGACCCCCTGGTCCTAGTTTTACATATGTCCGGCCAACTGACCATATGGTACTTCTGTCTGTCATCCTCGCCAGCCCAGTAGAACCTGGATTGGTACTTGGCAATTTCTGTGTGCAGCGTTTCATGGAGGCTATAAAAGCTCATGAGGTACCAAAGAAGGCTGGCGAGAGAGGAGTTGATGAGAATCACACGCGTAGCCTTCGATAGCCAGCGCCCTTTCCAAGGCTCGACGCGATGTTGCATACGGGTCACCGTGGGGCGGAGGTCCGCCACGGTGAGGCGTGAATCACTAATGGGGATCCCTAGGTAGGTCGTGGGGAAAGAACCCAGCCGATACTTAAGTCGGTCAGCGATAGCCTGAGCTTCCACCGGAGGGTAACCAAGAACCATCAATTTGCTCTTATCAAAGTTGATCGTTAGGCCTGACATCTGCTGGAAGCACGGGAGGAGGAACTTCAGGTTAGCCACGTCCTGAGTAGAACCTTCAACCATTATTATGGTGTCATCCGCGTATTGAAGGAGGGAGACCCCTCCCCCTCCGACTAGGTGGGGGACAATGCCGTGAATATGGCCGGCACCCTTGGCTTTGTCCAGGATGGCGGCCAGAGCATCAACCACCATGTTGAACAGGAACGGCGAGAACGGGTCCCCCTGACGCACCCCACAGAGAGTGGGGAAGTATGGCCCAATCTCGCCGTTGATGTTCACCGCGGTCCGCCCACAGGAGACTAATTGCATCACGCGAGTCACCCAGCGGTCGTCAAAGCCCTTACGCAGCAGCACTTCCCAAAGGAAAGGCCAGTGCACAGTATCATAAGCTCTATGAAAGTCCAGCTTCAGGAAGACAGCGAGATGTTGTTTCACCCGAACTTCGTGAAGGACTTCATGGAAGACCAACACGCCATCTAAAATAAACCGGCCTTGGATGAAGGCCGATTGGTTCGGGTGAGTGATCGAGTTAGCAAGCAGGGTCACCCTATTGGCGTACCCTTTGGCCAGGATCCGGAATATCACGTTAATCACGGTGATGGGACGGAACTGGCGAATATCAGAGGCGCCCGGAACCTTTGGGATGAGGGTAATGATCCCATAATTGAGGCGACCAAGGTCCATAGAGCCCGAATAGAACTCCTCGAAGAGGGCCATGACCTCAGGTTTGACTGTCTGCCAGAACGTTTTAAAGAACGTAACGGGCAAGCCATCCGGACCCGGGGCCGAGGAGGGGTTCATTCCTTTAATGGCCGCGAGTACCTCTTCTTCGGTGAAGGGGGCAACAAGGGCCGCGTTGGCCTCGTCGGAAACCAACTCCACCCCCGTCCAAGTGTCGGGGGCGAGACTAGCCCCACGCCGAGGGATGGGGGTAAAGAGGGCTTTGTAGAAGCCGTCTACATGAGCCCGTATGGCCGCGGGGTGGACAAGGGGGGTGTCATCCTCCCACAAGCATTGGATGGAATTTCTCCGGCGTCGGCCATTCGCAACCGCCTGGAAATATGCAGTGTTCGCATCGCCGCGGAGCACCCATCTTTGGGTACCACGCAACCTCCAGTATGCCTCCTCATCTGTGTAGATGGAGGAAAGTTGATCCTCAAGATCATATCTCAGCATCCACTTATCTGGGGAGAGCCCGGAGGAGTCGGCCTGGGCGTCCAGAGCCTGAATAGCCAACAGGAGAGATCTTTTACGCTCGCGGAGGTCACGGCCAAGATTAGCGCCCCAACCCTTCATGAATTGGCGGGCAAGCTTGGCGCAGAAGTGCCACGAGTCAACGGAGGACATGGAGCGATGGGGAGAGGCGCGAGCAAGAGTCCAACGAGCAGAGACCGCATCCCGAAAGCCGGCATAGTTGAGCTAAAAGGACTCAAACCTAAACCGCGGCGGGAGGGGGGCGCTCGTTCGCAAAGGATAGGAGGAGAGGGACGTGGTCAGACCCAATCCGGGTAATCGCCCGGAGCGAGGTCAGGGGGCACCTCAATTCCCACTCCGGGGAAACTAGGACACGATCCAAGACGGATCGCGTCGGGTCGGCCTGGCGGTTAGTCCAGGTGAATCGCGCCCCCGTCCGCTCGATCTCCCGGAGGCCGAGCTCCGCGATCCAGTCGTTGAACGACTGCATCCGGGGGAGGTTAATCCTATCATTATTATTCTTGTCCGGAGAATGGATGAGGTTAAAATCTCCGCCCACAACTACTGGGAGGAGGGAGGCGGAGATCTTTTGGTGGAGCTCCGCAAGGAAGGTCGGGGAACGGTGGTGATCCGCCGGACCATAGACAATCACGACCTCCCATTTGAAGTTCAGAGCTCGCTCAAGAATCTCCATGCTAACGAAGAATTCGCCCCGGTCCATGCCGCCCACCTCGAAGGTGGCATCCTTAACCCCTAAAAGGATGCCACCGGAGTGGCCCGTGGTCCCACTAGAAGGGAGCCAATGCCAGGTGAAGAGGTGAGAGCTGAGGCAGTCAAGCTCATGGAGGGAGAACTCAGTACGCAAGGTTTCCTGGATCGCAATGATGTCAATGTGTTCATCACGCATGTATTTGACTAGTTGGCAGCGTCGGCCATCATGACCGAAGCCGCGGATGTTCCAAAAAAGGGCCTGCATCTAAGCCCCCATCGGGGGGCTGCTTGACCCCAGGACATGAGATGCGCTTTGGGCGTGGAGAGCAGCAGTGCAGGACCGAGTGCGCCCACGAATAGCCCCGTCGACCACCGGAGGGGCCTGAACAGCGGTACGGGCAGTCTGGTCCTCAGGGGTCCTACGCAGGCGAGCCCGAGTCTCAGCCAGCTTACCATACCGCTGTTCAGGCCCCTAATGGCCGCGATCTGCTCTAAGGGGGGACCCACTTCCCCCTGAAAACGATGGCCGAGTCAGTGGCCACCTTGGCAAGGTGTCCAAGAGGAACGGCCTCAAGCACGAAAAAGGAACAATAGGACGAACTGGGGAGGGCGGAATCCACACCTGACTCGAGGTTACGGGTAGCTGCCCGGATCTCAGCACGCTCGGCGATGGACGGAACCGAGGCATCGGCCGGGCGGGCCGCATCGAGGCGGGCGCTGCGGCGAGACGCCGTCACCGGCGTCGAGGAGGAGCGGGGCCGTTTGGTGTACGCCACCGTCTGGGGAGGGATCACGGAGACCGGAGTGGTGATGACCATGGCCACCGCCGAAGCCGGGGAGGCAGGGGAAGTGGGGTGGGCGTCGGGGGCCACCAGCGGGGGAAGCGGGGCGACGAGCACCAGGGTGTCACCAGACGCATCCCCCATAGGCGGGAGCACCGGAGAGGGCTCTCCGAGAGGAGGGGTCCCACCGTCACTACCCGTGAGGACCGGAGGGGTCGGGGCCGGGGGGCGGTGGTTCCGGATCCGATGGAGAGGAGCAGCGAGCGGAGTCGGCGGACGGAGAACGGGGCGACGAGGGGGGCACGACGAGCAGACCAACACTCGAGATGTCACTGGCCGACTCCGAGGCAGGGGGAGAGGGCGCCACTGGGGGTGCGACCAGCTGAAGAGCCATCGCGAGGTCAGCGGCAGACACTCCGGTGCAGCCCTACCCGGAGCCACCGCGACCCGAGGGGGGGTTGGCGGGCTCACGAGACGGGGAGCGGGAGCGCTCAGAGATGTCGTCGTCCTCCTCGTGGTCGTCAAAGCGGGAGTGGCGGGGGCGCCGGTGGTGGGAGCCATCGGCATCCGCGGGCCCGCCCCCCTGGAGGCTGTCAGCGAAGAGGCGGGGGCGGCCGATGTGGTTCGGCGGCTCGGGCCAGATGGTGAGGTCGTATCTGTCGTCGTTGAAGAAGACCCGAAGCGTGGTGTGGAGCTTGGAGGCGTCCAGGCATTTCACCTTGACCCAGACCTCCTCCTCGTTGCGTAGAGAGAGCTCGTCGACCACCACCACCTTGCCCAGGATCTTGGACATACTGCGAATGACCCGCTCAGACCGGGCCACGTCTGGGAGGCCGGCGATGAGGAGCCAAGCAGTGTCGTGGACCACCACGGCCTTGGGATCCCACCTCGGCTCAGAGATGTTCACCACAATCCCGTTGAGGGCCAAGGTGATGCTGTCGCTACGGGTGCAGAGGCCCATGCTCAGGGCGTCGGGGAAGATCACCGAGAAGGCGTTGGGCGCGGTGGAGGTCACCTGCCAATCCCACTTGCATCGGCAGAAGTGGTTGAGCTCGGCCTCGATCAGCTCCGGAGTGGCGACGCCCTCCCCCACGACCGTCACAAGGGCCAGGAGCGAGGGGGAGGGAGGTGGGAGCTCTAGCACCTCAATGTGGAAGAAGCCCATGTCCTCGATGCCGTGGCCGTACATCATGATCTCCTCCGTGACCGGGCGCTTTGTACAAAGAACCGCAGGGTGCCTGGCTTCCTTGCAGAGGTAGCAGGTCAGTGGGTTGGGGCAAGCCACCTGGAAGTGGCTGGGCAGGCCGCAGTTGAAGCACGGCGGACCCTCGGGGGCGGCGACGGCACCCGAGGCCGGGGTCACCACGGCGGCGGAGGAGGCGGCAGGTGGAGGGCGAGGCGGCCCCTTCTTCTTCTTCTTCTTCTTAGCGCCCGGGCGCCCACGGTTCCCGTTGCCACCGTTAGATGGCGGAAAAGCGGCTTGGGCGCGCGGGGGCTGGTAATGCCGGTTCTCAGGGGCGGTGGACCTAGAGGCGGGAGGAGCTTGACACAGAGGGGAAGGCCGGCGGGAGCCACGGCCGTCACAGGCTGGCGAGCGCCGAGTCGGTGACCGGCCTCGGGCAGGGGAGTGCCGTGCAGGTGAGTTGGCCCGGTCCCGAGAGTCCTCCCGAGGCGGATCCCAGCGGGCTGGCGAGTGTGAACGGCGGTCATCCCGCGCTGGGGAGCGGCGTGATTGGCGGGGAGGGGAGCGGCGGGGGTCGTGGGAGTGGCGAGCAGGGGAACGGCGAGCCGGGCGGGAGGTGAGCTGGCTCCGGAGGTCAGCCTCCCACCGGAGGCCGTCGGGGGAGGAGCGCAGAGGATCCCGGCGGTCATCCACACGCCGCTTCGGGCGGGGCTCGGCATCGCCCTAGTCTCGGGGCATGGTCGGCGGGGGAGGGGGGCGAGGGGGCGCGGCGGCTGGAGGGGACAAGGGATGCGGCATGCGTGGCGGCGGGATGGGGAGTGAGGGGCGAGGCACGGGGGGCACGGGGAAACCCTACAGGGGGCCAAATCGAGCGCCGGGACGGGCCAGACCGCGCCGGGGGGCGCTGCTGGGCCACACCACGCACGGCCGGGCTGGACGGCCGGCCCACACAGTGGTCGGCGGCCCGCATCCCACCTGGGGGACCAGCAGCCGACAGCCCGGGGGAAGGCCCGACTGGTTGGGCCCCAGGGAGGCCCACCAGCAGCGCAGCCCGAAACGACCGGCCCGGGGCAACCAACCAGGGCACGAGGGTTTCCCCAGGTGCCGCCGCGGAGGTCGCCGCCGGGGCAGGACGGGGGCGGCGCGGCCAGGGCACGGCACGCCGGCCGGCCGAAGACAGGGAGGGAGCCGCCCCGAAGGAGGAAATGAACGGGCGAAAGGGGGCTCTCCGGACAAGGATGCCCGAGAGCGCGAGCGCCGCCGCCGGTGAATGGCCGACCGGAGCAGAGGCGGATGCCGCCAATGCAGGGGACCGCCAGGAGTCGAGCGCAGCACCACGGTCGGTGCGGCCGACGACGCCCCAGCCGCCAGCACGACGCCGCCGGGGAGGGGCCCGAGACCCCAAGGCGTCCCCTTTCGACCCAGGAGACGGCAGCGCGCCTGACGGCCGCCGGTGGCGCCGATCGGTCCCGCGGGAGGCCGAACTCCCACCCCTGGGAGTCGGGCCACCGGCAGGGACGGATGGAGGCTGCCGGACGGGAGCGCGGGGCGGGATGCGGTCGCGGTAGGAGATGGGGCGGCCCGCAGCCACATCGACAGCTTCGGCAAGGTCCGCCCAGGACTCGCGCGGAGGAATAGCCGGAGAAGACGCCGGGGAATCGGGCGAGGGCGGCACCGGCGGGCCGGCCACGGGCGAGGCCAGGGGCGAGAGCGGCAGCGGCGGCACCGCCGAGGCGACCAGGGCGTCGCCAGAGCCAGTGCACGCGAGAGCCATTCAGCAGGCTAAAATATAGACCGGACCTTTTTGGGCCCAGTTATATCATGGGCAGTTACTAGGCCGAAACATATCTCGGCCTTAGTTGGCCCACTGATATCATGGGCCTTTAAGAGGCCGAAAGCTTAGTACAGACATCAAAGGGCCGAATTATGCGACAGGCCTTTAACAGGCCCAAAGTCACGTTGGGCTTACTGTTGCCACCTTTATCACGGGCCGTTAGTGGGCCTGATGTCCAGTCGGACCATATGTGGCCCATGGGCAGCACGGGCCATTCCCAGGCCGAAAGTCACACCGGGCTAAAATGGGCCCATGTCTACATCGGGCCACTAACAGGCCAAAAGTCACTGGGCTATAATTGGGCCCAAATATTTGGCGAACAATTAACGGGCCAGATCTGGCTTCGGGCCGTAAATGGGCCCAAATATTCGGTGAACAATTAACAGGCCAGATCTAGCTTCGGGCCATAAATGGGCCTTTATTAAGTAGGCCGTTATTGGGCTAACCCACTAGTACCTGAGTAAGTACTGTGGGCCTTTGACGGGGCTGACCTTTTAACCTATATGGGCCTCTGTTGGGCCATGCGATGTGTCGACGTATCATAGGCGCTTTGGGTCCAATGAGTGGATGACATGTGTCCCAACGGTGAGCCGACACATGTTTGCTCCAGCCAATGATGATTTTACATGTGGAAAATCCCCATTGGTCGGGGCTGTTAATGGGTTATTGGATCCAAAACCGGACCCTATAGCTTAACGGTGTTCTGTTACGATGGATGCCACATGCCGGTCACCCTTGACGAAAGCACTTCTGTGACGCATGATTTCTCGTCATGGAAGTGGACACTTCCGTGATGATAATTTTGGTAATGCCATGGAACACTTGTACGACAGCACAAGTATGACTATCTTGATTCTGTCATAAATTTGTCATGGATGTACATGCATGACAGAAAACGTGACCTACTGTGACAAACGCGTATCATCACGGAAGTGTATTTTTTTCTAGTGACCCGCCATGGCTGCTCGGTATCGAGCACCGGCAACCCCATGAGATCGAATAAAAGATAAAATGCAGCGGTGAGTGCAGAACCTCCTTGGTGGCGCCGAGTTGGCCTCGGCTTCATCGGAGGAACTGGTGAGGGTGCTCCGGTTCCGGTGGGGCGGGTCAAGACGGTGATGTGGGGATGGAGGTGGCACGATAGATGAGGCGAACATCGGGGCAGATCCTTGGAGGTGGAGGATGGGGCGGCTGATCTGGCAGGACGACGAGATCGACGACAGATCCTCGTCCGGTGCGGTGGATGAGGGACGGCGAGCTGTTGCGGTGGAAGACGTCGTCGGGGAAGAGTCTCTGGCTGGGCGGCGGTCAGCAGGCCGACCGAGGAGCGCGGGGTTTCGTGGGTTTTTGCGGCCTCGGTGTACAAATGGGGGGGACGAAGGGGAAGGTAGGGGGAGCCATGGCTTAGAGACGCGCTTGTTCGAAATGTAGGGTAAGTTACCAGCGTACCCCCACCGGTTTTGACACCGCAATGTCGAGCCGACATTTCCGGCTGAGGGGTAGAAGGGGGATTTCGCGTGTCTGGGCTGCGGGACCGATTTTGGACGAGGAGGGAGTTTTCGCGTGCGTCAAAATTTCGGGATAACAAGGCGCGGCGCGGGTTGAAGAGGCGGGAGTTTCAAAGGAGATGAGACAAAAGGTACTCGAGCATAAAATTTCTGGATAACAAGGCACGGATTCCTTGTTCGGCAGAACAAATTTAACTTGTACTCCCTCCTCCGGAAATACTTGTCATCAAAATGAATAAAATGGAATGTATCTAGACGTATTTTAATTCTAGAAACATCCCTTTTTATCCATTTTGATGACAAGTATTTTCGGACGGAGGGAGTACAAAAAAACAATTCATACAAGACACAAGAGAGTCATGTCCCCTTTCACTATATTGCTATAAATGTCATTGAAAAAACTACATGAAAATTGTAAAAAAATCGGGAGAACAAGATTACCCTGTACAGTACCAAATCGATTCGCACTTCCCTCAACAACAACAAAAAACAAAACAATTCCCACCAAAAGAAAGAGTCATGTCCCTTTTTATATGATTACAAATGCTAGGATCTCGAATTTCAATTTTTGAATCCACGTTATGTTGAATTCGAATATATCGTTAGGTGACCTTGCGGTTTATAATGGATGTAGTCCTACATTTTGATCTTCCATCATATATGAACATTTTACTCCACCCTATGAACATATATATTGTCATCTACCATATGGACTAAATATGAATCAATTTTCCTTATTTGAATACGATTGTTGTCAAGTTATACAGTCATTTAAATATTATCTTGATAACAAAAAACATGCATATAGCAGTAATCATATTTCACTATAAACTACATGTAACATATGATCTCCAATTAAAATATTTGTATTCATTTTATGTTGATTCAAATCAGAGTACATTGGTCTAGGTGGCGAGATGTTCGGGATAATCTAAACCCTGTTTTCATATGTATATAATTCTTGGCTGAATTGGGACGAGTTTTGGTATAAGCTTCTTGCAAAACCGGAGATTCTCTCAACAAGCCTCGTGGTTCCGAGAGGGAACATGTCACCTTTGTGTGCGAAACAATATACGCTGCCTCCCCCTAGATTTTCTTTACAGAGGCAACATAGAACTATATGAGTGCCCTGTTAAATTTTGGAATAATTCTGGGTTCATGTGGCCTTTTTTATACATTAATTGAGTTTCTGGACATTTAATATGCATAATCCAAATTTGAACTACAAGCACATGTTCCGGTGCACCAAAGTTGGTTGAAAAATCACATGTGTGTCCTTGGGTGAATTTCTAGGTCCCATGAAAGAAATGGGAATGAAATTCAAACATCTGGGCATCGTGACTCGGCCGAGAACATCGAGAAACTTAGTTTTAAAATTCTTGTAAATCCAAAACCCGCCTGGAAATCATGAAACTTGGCATGGTGTCATGTCATGGCACTAACATGTTGTGGTAAAAAATTGGGCCGATTTGGAACAAGATTTGGTATAAGCTTCTTGCAAACAGGAGCTTCTCTCAAGAGGGCTCATGGTTCTGAGAGGGAACGTGTCACCTTTGAGTGTGAAACAATATACGCTGCCCCCCTTGAGTTTCTTTACAGAGGCAACATAGAACTACATGAGTGCCCTGTTAAATTTTGGAATTATTCCGGGTTCGTTTGGCCTTTTTTATACATTAATTAAGTTTATGGTCATTTAATGTGCATAATTCAAATTTGAACTACAAACACATGCTCCCGTGCACCAAAGTTGGTTGAAAAAACACATGTCTATCCTCGGGTGAATTTCTAGGTCCCATGCAAGAAATGGGAATGAAATTCACACATTTGGGCATCGTGGCTCGGCCAAGAACATTGAGAAACTTGGTTTTAAAATTCTTGTAAATCCAAAACACGCCTAAAAATCATGAAACTTGGCATGGTTTCATGTCATGGTACTACCATGCCCTGGTAAAAAAATGGCTGAATAGGAACAAATTTTGGTATAAGCTTCTTGCAAATCGGAGCTTCTCTCAAGAAGGCTCGTGGTTCTGAGAGGGAACGTGTCACCTTTGAGTGCGAAACAATATACGCTGCCCCCCTTGAGTTTCTTTACAGAGGCAACATAGAACTACATGAGTGCCCTGTTAAATTTTGGAATTATTCCGGGTTCGTTTGGCCTTTTTAATACATTAATTGAGTTTTTGGTCATTTAATGTGCATAATTCAAATTTGAACTACAAGTACATGCTCCCGTGCACCAAAGTTGGTTGAAAAATCACATGTTTGTCCTCGAGTGAATTTCTAGATCCCATGCAAGAAATGGGAATGAAATTCAATCATCTAGGCATAATGGCTCGGCCGAAACATTTGAGAAGCTTGGTTATAGAATTCTTGTAAATCCAAAACACGCCTGAAAATCATGAAACTTGTCATGGTGTCATGTCCTGGTACTACCATGCTGTGGTAAAAAAATTGGCAAAATAGGAACAAGTTTTGGTATAAGTTTTTTGCAAACTGGAGCTTCTCTCAAGAAGGCTCGTGGTTATGAGAGGGAACGTGTCACCTTTGTGTGCATAATTCAAATTTGAAATACAAGCACATGCTCCAGTGCACCAAAGCTGGTTGAAAAATCACATGTGTGTCCTCGAGTAAATTTATAGGTCCCATGCAAGAAATGGGAATGAAATTCAGACATCTGGGCGTCGTTGCTCGGCTGGAAACATTGAGAAACTTGGTTTTTTCATTCCTATTAATCTGACACACACATGAAAATTGTGAAACTTGGCTTGGTGTCATGACATGGCACCAACATGCTGTGGTAATTTTGTCGTCCGATTTGCGAAGGCGCACACATTAACAATTGACAAAGTCATTTTGGAACAAGTGCTTTCACGTTACAATTGGAAACACAAGTATTATTGAAACCGTGGACGTTCTATTTACCATTTACGTGCCGCCATGTGTCCCCTTTTTTATTAGCTAGGAGGCGCCGTGCATGGTAGCTATTTAAGTACGGGAGGCGTGCGATCAGACCCCTGCGCGTGCTTATCGGGAGGAGAGCCCTTTGACCTCCATCTGCCGTCCACCTCTCTCCCAAGGTCTCCATTAATGGCGTTCGAGCCTATGTTTAATGGCGTGGCAATGTCTCACTCGACTGAGATTTAAAAGAGAAAAAAGAAAATCTGAAAAGAAAATTTTGCACGGATCTTGATGTAAGATCCGACGGACCTATATAGCATCTACTGCGACTTATAGCAAGACTGGTGAATATATATAAGGATGACAAGAGTGGATAATAATTGTCTTACATAATTAGGAAGATAATTAAAAAAGCCACATGCGGCTACGCCCGAAATACACAAGGGCAAAAGAAGAAGGAAGACGCATACAACGATCTGGCTCGCTGATCTCTACTTTCTTTATGCGGTGCAGGTCGCGGAGACTAGTTCTCGCGGCGGGCGATGATCTCTTTCATTAGTTTCATGCCATTAATACGCTACTTGGCAGCATCAATGGATACCTCCACCAACCTGTTGCGCTCGATGCGGAGCATGGCATTCTCGTCCATAAGTTTCTTGACAATCATGCCCGTCCTCTGCAACAAGGCAGCGGTCTCCTCCTCCTGCTTCGCCCTTCTGGTGATCTTCGCCCTCAGCAGGTCGCGCTCACCCTGGAGCTTCGCATTTCCCTTCCCTAGTTGTCGGATGACGGCGATAGCCTCATCCTGCAACCTCGCCCAGCCGGAGATCTGATCCATCTGGCCATGGACCATCGCATGCATGCGCCTGTAAGAATCCTCGTCTGCCCGCGAGAAATTTTCCCAGGCCATCGTGGCACGGAGGGACCTCCGTGCTGCTTTGGTGGCACGGCGGGACATCTCTGCTGCTTCCATGGCATGGCCGGACCAGTATGCTACAACGACGGCGCGGCGGGACCTCTGTGCTGTTACTGCTGCGCGGCTGGACATGTCGGCTCCTTTCACGGCGAGGCGGGACATCTCTCGTGCTTCCTCTTCCATGCTCGCTCTCCATGGTGGAAATATCTCGACCCAGAACTCACGCTGGCCATGGCTTGATTGACTTGATTGTTTTTGGTGGATGAGGAGTTGAGGAGGAATGTGCAGTCATCTTGGCATAGTAGTATTTATAACCGAGAACTACTAATATCCTCCTAAGTGGGAAACCATTTAGGTTGTGATCGGTGTGAACAGGTTTGCAATTAAATATATGGTGGTAGTAGTATTAATTTGGAATGTGACGAGACACGCTCAAAATTTATTGACGGTTCTAGTTTTGAAGTGCGCCACTATTCCCGGATGGCGTAACATGGGCACGTGTTCTCGGCCGTGGTGTAGCATATGCCATGGTACTAGTTCTTTTTCTATTTCTGTGTAAGTGCAAAAACTGGCACCGTCGGATACATATATTATGCTTGGTGTTCGACAGGAATAACCTCATGGAGAGCTATAGACTAGTCTTTTTTCAGACGCGTTACACCTATCTCTCGGGACTTCTCACACGCACCATCACTACTCCCTAGGTCGATGCCACCCACATACACTTGTACTCTGAGTTTACTACATTATACAGGAAGAGAAGAGGTGAACGCACGCACTTGTCCTCTCTCACACACGCATCTGTAGCTACGAATTGTAGTGTTCTCAACCATCCGATTGGCTCTATCATAGGTTTCACTTGCTCCTTGGCCTTGAGATTGAGAAGTTTAAGACACGGAGGCTAAGATGGAGGCATGAGGTTTTGGTTAATGTGTTGGCCGCACACGGCACCAACACGACACGAGCTTCGTCTGCCTGGTGCACATGCAGTCGGGTGAGTTGTCCAAGTATAGACACAACCAGGCCATCGTTGCTACCCGCGCCTCGACTTTGGCTGGTCATAGTGGAGAGTAACATAGATTAGTTACTAGTCTATGTTACTAGTACCTTCATAGTGGGTAGTGTCATATATGTGATAACATAGTACTACATGTCTTCATTTATTACTTTGTAGACTCATTTTGCATTGGTATGCGCTGTGTGATGGTAACATATTACGCTAGTCATAGTGGGAGTAACTTAACTACTCCCTCTTTCTAGCTGTGTAAGTCACCTTACGAAAACGAAATAAACCCAAAACACTTAGGCACGGTAATTAACTCCCTTCTTGTTTCTTGTTTCATGACGTATCAACCAATAAGAGATGTGCGCCATGCATGCTTTTAATGACTTGAGACTAACAAACATGACATGCAGTGGTTAGTTCATTGCATGCAATGCTATTAATTAGCAAAAAGACATTAAGTTCTCTCGTTTTTCCCTCCGCCTTGGTCGTGGTGCACAACCTAAGATAACCTACACTACCCACAGTCGGAGTGACATAGATGGTAACATCACACTTATCTAGACAAAATAGATGATGTGGCATGTAATTAATGAAGAAAGAGATGCATGTCGTAACATAGCTAGTTACAATAACATCACACATATCAAGAAAAGATGAGTCTACAACCTAATAAATGAAGTGATGCATGACACAACACATATGTTACTACCCACTATGGAGGTAGTAACATAGACTAGTAACATACGCATGTTACTACTCTAAGTTACTCCCCACTGTGACTAGTCTTATACACCTAGACCGAGAGAGTAGTAACATAGCGCACTTCGAGAAAATTCTGCTTATGTGGCAAGTAATTAATAAGAGGTGGTAACATAATATGTTACTGTAGCATAGCGCTTTCCAAGACAAGATAAATGAAGCCATATATGATACTACTATTATGTTACTTTGCATTATGAAGGTAATAACTATGATACTACTATTATGTTACTTTGCATTATGATCGACGCGGCAGTCCACGCAGGCCAGGTGCCCTCCCTTGCATTGCACAAATCAATCGAACAGCACATCAGTCAAGAAACCTGCACCTTGCTCGATCAGCCGAACGGAGGAGGTGTATTCGAACCTCATACACTGGAGGCTTCAAGGGGCAGAGGCACAAGGGGCAGTGGAGCAAGGTGAGGTCCATCGAGACCATAGAGAGCTCCATCGTCAGGTCCTGTTCCGTCTGCATGATCTCACCCTCCTCGGAATTCCGCCCTCCTCGTGCACAACCATCCCTCGCTTTATTAGGGCCGGGGAATTACAAAGCTTTACCGTCACATATTCATACTACTTCAAGGTGCATTAAATCAACACATGCAAGTATCGAAAGGAGAGTCACGACATGAATGTGTCGTAATTAATGCATCGGTAAATGCAAATTATTGAAATATATTGAGTGCAGTGCTTTGATGTGTCGCGTCAACTCATACAAGACCGAGAAGTTTGATTACTACAACGCCCTCTCGCCTTAACCGCACCTGCCTTTGGCTACATGACAGGTGGGCCACCCTCCTATTGGGCCCACCTATCATAGACACAATGGCAGGAGTAGTAAGTCAATGAAGCTACGTCCCTCCCTCACCCATGAGCGTGGTGGCTGGCAGGACTAGGAGAAGCTTTCCTTCGCTACACGCTCTCCCTCCCACATGCGGTGGACATGCAGCAGTTCAATCGTTGTCAGATGGCCAGAAGCATACTGTAGTACTCCTCCACTGCAGTAGTACTCCATCATTGTTCGACTTCCCGAAGTGGCGAAGAGCCAAGCGTAGCTCGGACGCTCGTGTGGAAGTTTCATGTGTAGAGTAGTCTAGGATAACGTGCACAGTGCGTGTAAGCTTTAAAATCGTTGGGGGTCGGCTCCATGCTTTTTTTATTAAAATAATCTTCTGGCCCTACCTGTCATCCTGGTGATTGTAGTTTGCATGCTCATCTGGTCAAGACAGGAATATATATTTTAATTTTTGGTGGGGTATGTTAGAGGTTGCAGCAAATGGAGTATTGTATAATGCGGGTATGTCAACTCGTACAACAAGGAGAAGCTTGATTTTACTACTCGCCTTCTCCCTCGCCGATGCGCGCGGTGGCTCGCATACAAGGACATGCTTTTGCTCATAGTAGTACTACAACAAGCTATCCCTCCCACTCGCGGTGGACAGACATGCAGCAGTGGATTCGATACTGTAGAAGTAGTAGTAGTAACATCATTGTTCGTCTTCTCGAAGAGGCGAAGAGCCAAGCGCAACTCAAACGTGGCAGTTTCGAACCTTGGAGCACGCATATAGCCAGTCTCTTGCATGAGAAAAAATTGCTATGTGAACCCACTATTCCTTGCTAGTATAGCCCTGTAAACCAGAAATGAGTATTTGCCTTTGTAGAGATTTCAACAAGTGACTAGACTATACCGAGACGGAGTACATATGGAGCAAAATGAGTGAATCTACACCATAAATAAATATGTAGTTCTCTCGTTTCCTCTCCGCCTTGGTCGCGGTGCAGAATAGGCACCATAGGCACCTCGTCGTCGACGGGAACGTCTCCTGACACGCGATAGACGCGAGCGGTAGTCACCTCCATAGGTGCTTGAGGCCCTGTTTGGTTCATAAGTCCTAGGACTTTTTCTAGTCCCAACTAAAAAGTCCCTAGTCCCTAGTTTTTTAGCTGGGTTAGAGCAAACTAGCTCAAACTAACCCCTCCTATTTGGATAATTTGAGGCTACTTCAACCCAAACTAGCTCTAACTCAGGGATCCAATCAAAGAGGAGTAGTATTGTACATGCTACAGTCTGGACCATAGCACATTGTTTTCTACTGCTGATTCACTGGGCTACCATGGTTCGCACTCCTCCTACGTACTTCACCGACATGTGGGAGAGCTAGCATCCGGGTCGACGTGTCATGCACCAGATTAGAGTGCGGAATGGAAGGGGGGCATCACCCCGGTCGTACCGCCAGTAATTCATGACTATAGTGAGTAGTCATATCACAAGTCTTTCCAGTAGTAACGCGCCGTCAAATCGTACAGCCCGAACTTTCCAGCAGTAAGTAAGCCGAATCCGCTACTCCCTCACCCTCCTCGCCTCTCTGTCAAACCGCCTATGCGAAAACTGCCGCACGTACTACCCGGGAAAAGCCCCGCCCTCAATTTTTAACTACGCGAAAATAGTTTGAGCTTGTTCATTCTATATAAATACTATTACTGTATGTCTATTCACCCGTGGGGTTGGTCAATGAATGGAGGGTTGTGGAGCACAAGTGAACAATACTACTACTACTACTACTACTTCCGTCCTAGTTTATTGGTCCCCATTATATATTTGTCAAATTTTGACTATAGATTGAACTAACAAAACATTCATGAATGTTACCAAAAATTATTTCATTGATAACTATGCTGAAATACGAATCCAACAATATAATTTTTGTTGACATGCATTAACATTTTGTTAGCTAAATATTTGGTCAAAATTTGGCATGAACTACAAAGGTGACCTATAAACCAGGACGGAGGTAGTAGTAGTAGTAAGTAGGAGTCGTACAGTTACTCACCTTAAATAGAGAGTTTCTTTTTTCTTTAATGCCACGTACACAAATTGAAACGCTTGTTGTGGAGAGAAAAAGATAATCACTCCGCTATATATGTACCCCGGGGCCCGAGCGCTTGCTTTACTAGGGTTGCTCTCTTTATTCTCTCATCCTCTCCAGATCTAAACAAGATAGCGGTAGCGACATTTTCTCTCTCCTCACCGCTAGTCACAGATCTGGTCGGATCCCTTCGGCTAGTGTGTGTAGAGGACTAGGTGCATTGTTCACGCGGTCATCGCCGGCGAGGGAGGAAACCCACAGCTGCCGGAGGGGCCCGATCCTCTGCCCGTGTCGTTCTCTCCGACACAGCGCTGGCTTGGTAGGTCCTCCGACCCTTCTTTCTCCCTGTCGTATTCTGCACAGATCCGACCTGCCGCCGCCGACATCCTGACGACCCTCACGTATAAGTTCTTCGAAAGCGGCCTTGCTCTACTGCCCCAGCTCCCCACGTGTCTGCATGTGCATCTTTTTCTACTCCCATCAGCTCTTCCAAAGCCACCTAAATTTTTAGTATTATTAGAGGTAAAGCTACTTCATGCATTCGAATCTGGGACTTGGTTCAAACAATGAAGAAAGGGGGGAAGTTGTAGCATGAATCTAGGACTTGATTCAAAGAGGAAATAATATGGTGAAAGTAGTAGAGATCGGATACCCAACTGGTCTGTTGGTTGAAAGGGGAAATAATGGGAAAACGCAGTACAAACTGGATAAGGAACAGATCTATTATTGGTTGAAAAAAGGATGGAAAGTGGCGGCTGGTGGACAAGTGGACATAGTATGTCCAGGATTAGATTTGTTGCCCTCACATAGTAAGAGGTCTCCAGGATTAGATTTGCTGCCCTCACATAGTAAAAGGTCTCCAGGATTAGAATTGCTGCCCTCATATTGTAAAAGGTGTCCAGGATTAGATTTGCTGCCCTCAAATAGTAAAAGGTCTCCAGGATTAGATTTGCTACCCTCACATAGTAAAAGATCAACGGGATTAGATTTGCTGCCCTCACATAGTAAAAGTGCTCCAGGATTAGATTTGTTGCCCTCACATAGTAAAAGGTCTACAGGATTAGATTTGCTGCCCTCACAGAGCATGAACAAACTCGGCATCACCACTTTAGGCCTCCTTGTAGGTACATTGTACTGATGCGTCCACTGTCGCATGTCCTTATACCAACCTTTTGTTGTTGTTAATGTAAGGGCGCATGTAAAATGAAGCTATCACACTGTTACCTTAGGGACAAGTCTAACCAGTGTTATTGTTAATCTAATGCCTCCAATGATGTGATTCAATTAAACTGTGTTACAAATGGTACTCCTGTTGTTTTCCCAGTATGATAAGTTGCTCCTTTACATTGTTGAGTGTCCTGGTGTCCCCATGGTCCCATGCCCTTAAACCAACTCTTTAGCTGCTATTGATTTACTGTATCTGGTAAACAAGCAATGCCATCATTAAAGTAATCCCATATTTGATGAATGTCATTGTTGATCGTAATGCTTCCGATAACATGAAGCATTGTTGACATTTTAAAATTTCTACTGTCCTTGCGTGATTTCCATGAACATAATTGAGATGCTTCTTTTTATTTCGAGTATGTTTTGTATATTATTATTGACCAGCAACTGTTTACTTTCTATCTTTTTGTGCAGATAGGGATATCCATTTCACCTTGTTTCTATTGTGACCTTTTGGTGAACTGCACAAAACACTCTTTTTTGGAATGAGTGTCTTGTGCAGTTCAACTAAAATGTCATGTGGGCAACATGTCTCAGTTTTGATGGAACTGCACAAAATGGTGATTGGAGTTTCCAAAATCTCCATCAAATTCTGCTGGTAATCTCGTGCAACATTTTATTAGCCTTTGCAAGATGAGCCGTCACTATCACCACAATGGCACTTTATTTTAGTGGAACTAAATAAAAGGATTAGAAAATTATAGTTGCACCTTACATGAGCAGGACAGCCAACCTTAATGTTCCTCAATTTTAGTGCAACTACTAAAGAACTTGCCAGCTCATGAGAGCAAGTACTTCTTGCTAGCTGAATGATGCAATCTTTGCTTCATTTCAGGTGAACTACAGAAAAGGCGCATGAATTGAATCATGGAAGTCCATGCAGGCGTCATCCGAGTGGAGCTGCAGGTTGAGTTCAAGGAGTGCCACATTTATAGTAATCAGGCTCTTCTTATTTGTGTTGTGCAAATAGTAATACTCAACTACAGATGTTGTGACGGTCAAGAGCATTCGCCAAGTTCTTTGGTTGTATGACACGGCTAGCCAAGATGGATTTAATCCGATATTCACTTTATCCAAAGGCTCTAATGGGTTGGTTCTGAATCTTGCAAGCTGGGAATCAATGAGATGTGTATGCATATTTGTTGTACTTATGATTTGAATCTTATTTATTGGTTATGAATTTTGCAAGCTGTGAATCAATTAGATGTGTAGGCATCTTTGTTGTACTTATTATTTGGATCCTATTTATTGGTTCTGAATCTTGTAAGCTGGGAAACACGACATGATGATGTAAAGGACAACAACCATAACAACAGTTCAAACTTGCTAGTATTATCTGTGTGAAAGTGCCAATACAGACCCGTTCGTGAACCGGCGTGTGGCCGGAGTAGGTTTCTTAATGGAGGCGTTTGAATGCACCGAGGGTGCATTTTCTGCCGGGCGTGCAGCAGGCAAGGGATGGGTAGTAACTGTTGTCGCATGTACACACTTAGTTTACTATTGAATCCAGTTCCCCAAGAGCTGAAAAACGAACTGCTGTCGCCGCTTACCCACTCGTTCACTTGAAGAGACTCCAATGGCGATCCGAGGGGTCAGCCTGCTGGATATGCACTTCAGCAAGGAGTTCCCCTTTGAGTTCGCCGTTCAGTCCTATGGCTGCACCAATTTGAATGTGATGTACACCAATGATCCGGACTCGGTGAAGCTCTGCCTCGCCGAGTTCAAGCAGTACCTACAGGACGAGAAAGCACAAGGTCGCAGGACTTAGACCTTGTGCCCATCCATTCATCTCCTGACAGGGACTATAGCGGATCACCGTCGCCCAGGTATGTGTGCGGGACGAGGTTCTCGTCTACCACTGCTGTAGGGCCATCATAGGTTCTGGAGCATTCGCTCGTTTCATCGGCAGCGCTGACTGCACCTTCGCTATGGTGGAGAAAAGGAAGAACGCGACGATTTGGCCATCTGGTGCAACAAGCTTGTCAACATCCAGAAGCAATACAAGATCATCGGCAATGGGCAGGAGAAGGACTCCATGGTTGACCTCGCCGAGACCATCATCGACCCCTGATACGCTAACATGAAAGAAGACAACGGTACCAAGGACCTGAACACATGGGAGGTACCTCTGAATCTAGCCTACATAACCTATGCGGCCAAGGACGCATACGCATGCTACGACATGTACAGGCGGATCTTGGACATGAGGGCGTGTCTGCTTCCCGTAACTGACGAGTACACGGATAGCCGCAGCATCATGATCAAGCATGCTAGGAAGGTCTAGATGTTGTACTTTATCTATTTATAAGAACCTTTATCATCTGAGTGTTTCATGCATTAGCCTATGTGTCGTAATTATCTGTTTTGTCCAATATATTTCTTTTAAGAATGCATTAACCTGTTTGCAATTTTTAGTGGCTATTTGCTTATGTATGTAACTAGTTCACTTGTCCATTTAAAAAAACTAGTTCACTCGGTTGCCGTGCTTTGAATCTTCTTCCTGCCAACATATTCCCCTTCTCAGGTGGATCCAGCAGGGCTCGTACCCAGACATATGGGACCAACCACCTACTCATTTGTAGTTCTTTATTTTGTTCAATCTTTCGTCCTCTTCCTATACAGCGGCTGGCCATCCCTCTACTCCCACACATTGTCCGGCGGTGGCAGCTCCATCGGCCCACCCTGCACCCAAACAAGTCAACCCTCATACTCCCCTCCGCCTGCGTCTTCCCCCGCTCTGGTTCGTTTGGTCCAAGGTCTCGACGTCGTCCTCCTCCTTGGTGCTCTCGCTGCGGCGCCTCCATCTATCATTCCCAACATGGTCAACAAAACAAGAGGAATTGGGAGACAACTGTTCGTCGAGAGGCTGACAGTCTCAGGCCCACCAGGTCCATGGCCTAGGTTTTGTTGTTTAACATGGGCAGCCCACGACATGTTTCAACATTTTTTTGGATCCAGTAGGTAACAAGCGGCCTCTAGGCCTCCCAACCTAGCTTGTCTATAACATCAGCAGCCCAAGTTATGTTTGTTCTTTCAAGACGACGCACAACTCAGTTCTATTTTTCTATAAGAATGCAAAACTGAACCTATATTTATATCTTATTTTATTACATATATATATAATAGAAACAACATAAGGTTCCGTTAAGCCTGTCATTCGTCCAACCATCTTATAGACCTTCCCACTTCCTTTATTTTTCGTTTTCATTAATCCTATATCTGAATTTTCCCCCACTTTATTTTTTGATGTAAACTGAGTTTTCTCCTAGTAATTTTCCCTAGAACCAACTCAACTGTCCCACGTCTAGCTTGAAAAATAATAATACCCCACGTCATATTAACTCATCAAATTAAAATGATATTTTATTTCATAAGTTGAAAGTTCTTAACAAATAATAATAATAATTGTTTTTATATAACTTGGCAAGTTAACTCCTAGTGATTGCGTACATAAGCTTGCAAAGATTTTACTGACCAATGCAGTAATAGACGTGCAATCATGTGTTTATGTTTTTATAACATTTCTCCGTCCAGCTCAACATGATATTTTCACCCAGCCCAGCAAGTCGGCGGATTTCGAGAAAAATGCAAATGGGTTTTAAATTCTACCATATATATATATATATAGGCTGCATAGATGCTACATCATTGTTTCACCCAGCCCACCAAATGGACTAAAAACAAATGGACTAGCTGACATGTGGGCCAATAGGCCGAAGCCTAAAAAGGCCTTGGATTTACATCCAACGGCCGTTATTCTTCTTCAATCTCTTGTCTTCTTCCCCCAGCGTTGTTGGGACCGCCTGCTCCAACCTCTGGCATCCAGCGGCGTTGTTTTGCATGCCTCAGCGAAACGCTACCCCGCAGACGGCCAGGCCATCCCTCCACTCTGCACCTCCTGTTATTCTCTGCCGAGTGTAGGCCCACCCCGCACCCAAACCAGTCAAGTTTCGCACTCCTCTCCGTCTATGACTGCACATCGCGTCTTCCCCATCTCCGGGTCATTCCAGTCTGGGGCCTTGCCGTCGTCCATCACCTCGCTGCGCTCGGCGCGGCGTGGTCAACAAACGAGAGTCATCGGAAGAGGACTATACTTGGAGAGCCTGACGGCTAGGACCCACGAGGTCCATGGTCGCACGCAAGGAAAGTTCCTTCTAATTAAGTTGTTTCCTCCCCCTAACAACTAGGACCCACCGGCTGTATCTTTGCACAGAAGGAAGTGCCTCCTTGTTATGCGAAAAAAACCATTCCTCCCGATGACAGCTAGGACCCGGCAGATTTGGTGGTTGACTTGTGGGCCTACTAAGCAGACGTGTACGCATGGCTTCATCAACTTAATCAACAAATGATTCTAGCAGCTGGACCATTGGATGTTAATCCAACAGCCGTGCTCCTTCTTCAACCTCTGTTCTTGCTCCTGTCTCCCGTGGGCGGCAGTGCTCCAGCGCACCCGAACCAGTCAAGTTTCCCACACCTCTCCGTCTGCGACTCCACTGCCGCGTCTTCCCCATCTCAGAGTCATTCTAGTCTGGGGCCTCGCGGTCGTCCATCGGCCTTGTTGTGCTCGGCACGGTGTGGTCAACATGGTCAACAACCGAGAGTCATCGGAAGATGACTGTACGTGAGAAGCTGACAGTGGGGGCGCAAGACGCCCATGGACGCATGCATGCAACTGCATCCTTTTTACCCTGAAAAATAATGTTTTCTACCCGTGACTGCTGGGACTCATGAGCTACATCTCGCATGCAAGGAAGTGTGTCCATATTACGGGCAAAAAGAAATGATTCGCCCCCTGACTACTGGGACCCACCAGCTACATCTTCGCACGCAAGGAGTGCCTGACAATCGGGACCCACCAGGTCGAAGCGTACGTAGCATTGTCATTCTGGTCGCGAATGTGTACGTACATACGATCGGTCTGTCTGTAGACTGCAGCGATGAACCAAGGCCACGTAAGGAAGGGCACGTGTCGTAGTAGAGGCGCGCATGTGTCGTAGTAGAGGCACGCACATAGCATGTACACGTACGTACAGTGGCCATATTTCAAGAAAGTAAATACGACCATGTACATACATACGGGCGGGGTCTCGAACACCTACTCACGCATATCTACGGCCAGGGCTCGTGTACATGGCTGGGTCGGAACGAAGAACCCGGGCCGTCGTGTTCATCGGGAGCCAACCGGCTTGGATGGAATAGGTGATGGAAACGAGGCCTGGCGTATCGCAGAATGGATGAAACGGCCTTTTGTTCGACCGTCCACGGTCGAAATGGGATCCCGTTCATTGGGAGGGGTCTGGCGTACCGCCAAACAGAGGAAACGGACCTCCTACGGTGGAAACAGGGTCCTGTTAATCGGGAGGGGTGTGGCGTACCGCAAAACGGAGGAAACGGACTTGTGTTGGAGTGCTACGGTCGGAACGGGGGTCCTGTTCATCGGGAGGGGTGTGGCGTACCGCAAAATGGGACTCCACAGGATATTGTTCATCTCCATCGTTGTCCTCCTTCAGCCTCCACGGGCTATTGTTCATCCACCGTCGACCTCCTCCAGCCTCCACCTGCGACTATTCATCCACGAGCTCCTGTTCATCCAGCCTCCACCGGCTACTGTTCAACCAGCCCTCTCCACGGGATCCTATTCAACCACTCTCGGTGTCAAAACCGGCAGATCTCGGGTAGGGGGTCCCAAACTGTGCGTCTTAGGCGGATGGTAATAGGAGGCAGGGGACATGATGTTTACCCATGTTCGGGCCCTCTTGATGGAAGTAAAACCCTACGTCCTGCTTGATTGTTCTTGATGATATGAGTATTACAAGAGTTGATCTACCACGAGATCAGCTAGGCTAAACCCTAGAGGCTAGCCTATGGTATGATTGTATGTTGTCCTATGGACTAAAACCCTCCAGTTTATATAGACACCGGAGGGGGCTAGGGTTACACAGAGTCGGTTCCAAGGAAGGAGATCTACATATCCGTTTTGCCAAGCTTGCCTTCCACGCCAAGGAGAGTCCCATCCGGACACGGGACGAAGTCTTCAATCTTGTATTCCCCAATCTTGTACCAGGCTTCAATGACGATGAGTCCGGTGCGCAGATTGTCTTTGGCATTGCAAGGCGGGATCCTCCTCCGAATACTTCATAGAAGATTTTGAACACGAGGATCGTGTCCGTCTCTGCAAAACAAGTTCCACATAGCACCGTAGAGAGAATAATATTTCCAGAAATCTAATCTGCTGACGTATCCCGTAGCGTGACATCACACCACAGCCAGGTCTTTATTTGAATCGTTTTTCATAACCTATCTCAGCGTGTTTCGCGAGGCGGTTTCCTTGGCACATCTTGTCGAAGCAGAGATCGTGTCCCCTTATTACGGGATTCCCATCAATATGGACGTGGGTAACCCAACCGTGCCATCAATTATGGCGCTTGGGGGATAAGCGAGTTTTACCAGGCTGGTGGGGACGCATAGTTTCGTCCGCCCTTATAAAGGGATAAGGTTTCACCTTTTTCTACCTAGACCTTCTTCCTCCTTGCTCATCCATTCTCGCACACTCGAGCTCCAGCGCCCAAGTCCACATCCTTCTCTTCAACTCTCTCCAAACATGTCCGGAGCGGGAGGCAAGTGGATGGTCTCCTCCATTACGGAGGGACACATCAAAAAACTACGTGGGGCCAGATACTTAACCGCGGATATCGCGCACCGGCTGCCAGCCGCGGGGCAGATCGTCCCTACCCTGGAACCTTACAAAAGGGTGGTTTTCCTCCCCCACTTCATCCACGTACTGGGGTTTCCCCTCCATCCATTTGTCCACGGCCTTATGTTCTATTATGGGCTGGACTTTCATGATCTGGCCCCGGATTTCATCCTCAACATCTCGGCGTTCATCGTCGTGTGCAAGGCTTTCCTCCGCATCCGGCCCCACTTCGGCATGTGGCTGAAGACCTTCAATATCAAGCCGAAGGTAGTAGGCGGCCAACAAGCGGAATGCGACGGAGCCATGGTGGGAAAAATACCCAACGTTACATGGCTCAAGGGCTCCTTCGTGGAGACCATAAAGTGGTGGCAATCGGGGTGGTTCTACATCACCAAGCCGCGCGACACCAACTGGGTGGTGGCCCCCGAGTTTCGATCCGTAATCCCCATGCGACTCACTTCCTGGAAGGAGAAGGGCCTGTCCTGGGGCTCATCGGTGGAGCTGGACGGACTCCAGAAGTGTATTCGGAACATGATAAGCAAGAAACTTAAGCTTGTCAACATATTCCAGGTCATGCTCTTCCGCCGGATCCTCCCGTGTCAACAACGGGCTTTCAACTTATGGGAGTTCGACCCGGCCCAGCACCAGACTCTACGCGATCTCTTCGACACGACACATAAGGACGTCTAGAAGGTGCTGTTCAATGGCGCCAAGGTCCCCCCTTCTCTTACCGAGGACCGCGGGCTAAGCGCGAAGCGCCATGTGAATCCGGTAAGTTTTGTACATCTGGTAGGGTATTTATATCCCATAGCTTAACCACGTGCGGGGTCTGAGCTCCCATGCCTTTGACAGGACTGGGTGGAGACATCAGAGCAGATTAACTATCCGGCCCCTCTGTCCGAAGACCCAGCAGACGCTCTCCTGACAGAGATGCGAACTCCGACTCCTTATGAGGTGCCGGAGAAGACCAAGAAGAAGGCCACGGGAACCTGAAAGAGTTCCCGGCGCTAGGTGGTATCGGACTCATCGTACGATAACTCCGAGACGCACTCCTCCCGTGAAAACGACGAGGAGGAAGATGGAGATTCTCCCCCTCCAGCCGGGGGAGACAAGAAAAGGAAGGCCGCCCCAACCGGGGAGGCCGAAGGGTACAAGAAGGGAAGGACTCTCCTTCCGGACTATTCCACCACCGCCGCTGACGGCGAAGACGAGTGGTTACTCAGGGCCAAGCCCTTGGTGAAGTCGTAAGTATTCGGATACCAGAGTAACTCATAGCGTACTTTTGTTGCACTGCTTCTCCTAATGTCGAATATGATTATGCAGTCCGCCCCGAGCCCGTATCGACGTATCCTCGTCGGACGGTTCCTTGGACTCGTCGGATATGAATAGTGATACACTTCCAACCGCCTTCTCTCCTTGCCCTACGGACAATGTCGAGGTATTGTCTCAAGGGGCACCGAGCCGGGGGGAGATAGTCCCGGAGGCGCCTCAAGGCGACCTTACGGACTCCCGGCGCAAAGGGAGCAAGACTCCCCAGGGCTCCAAGTTCGGCCCTCAGCCGAACACCGCGCCGGAACCTCCAGTGGTTCCGGACTCTAGCAGGCGGCCCCCTTCCAAGAGGGGCAAGCCGCCCGTGCTGATGTCCTATGTCCATCCAGAGGCACCGGACAACCTGCTGGGAGTGCTTCGCCGTGCTTCCATCGACGAAGAGCACCACACTATTATGAGTGCAGTGATCGAGAAGGTTCAGTCCGCCAAGAGCGGACTTACTGAAGCCTGTGCCAGCCTTCTAACAAACTTTGAGGTAAGTATTTAAAATATAGGAAAATATTACCGCATAGACAGTAGCCCCTGATGCTCTGTTTGGTGTTCACAAAGAAAAGCCGAATAGAGGATCAAATAATATCTGCAGGAGTCTAATATAAGTATGTCTATATGTGTATGCAGGCTTCGCTGCTGACCTCTGCCGCACTGACTGCGGAGGTCGCTGCACTGAAGCAGAACCTCGAGCGGTCCGAGAAAGAGCTCGGTCTTGCCAAGAGGCAGCTCGAGGAGAACAAAGGTAAGTAATACATTGTATATATATATAAAGATGCGGTTGCAAAAATGATAGGATCATCATGGATGTGCCAGGGGCCACGATCGAAGTGGCGACCCTGAAGCAAGCGCTGCCCGAGGCTGAAAACAAAGTGGCCAAGGAGCGCACCGAGCGGGAGAAACAAGAGGCACGGGTGGGCGAGGTGCAGCAAGAGCTCCAGGCTCTCGTGAAGAAACACGAGACTTTGGAGCTTGACTCGAAGACGTGAGAGTCCGAGCTTGCCGCGGCCCTCAAGAGCACGAAGCATGCCAAGGCTGAAGCCCAAAAGGCCCTCCAGGAAATTGAGGCAATGAGGAAGATAGCGGTAGGTAAGGCATTCATTATGCAAAGCAAGCATGTGAAAGTAAATTACTTATTACTTACCCGAGTCCGGAGCTCTCCAAGAGCATTCGCAGATTTGCCCTGCAGCGTGTCAGATGCCGCAAAGTACTACCAGGCCGAGGAGGGAAGCTCGACGGAGAAGTTGTTCTGGTCTCAGTATACTAGGACCGAACACCCGATGCCTGTGAGCGACCAGCTGAAGCAGCTGGTCGAGCTGCACAAGGCGGCCGAACAGGCCATGAGGGGCCTTCTAGTCCGGATGTGGCCTGGCGACTCCCTTCCCAACAGCTACTTCGGCCTGGTGAGGCGTCTTGTGGATGCCCTCCCACGGCTGGAAGTCATACAGCGGTCCGTCTGCATCGATGGTGCACGCCGGGCTTTTGCCCGTGCGAAGGTGCACTGGGCCAAGATGGACGCCGAGAAGCTAGTGAAGGAGGGGCCGCCGTAGGGCAAGGAGCATCGCCACCCTGAAATTTATTATGAGGGTGTCCAGAAGGGTGCCCGTCTTGTGGCGGACGAGTGTGCGAAGGATGTTATTTTTGAATGAACTTGCTCATGTGATCATGTATTATCAAAACTTGTTCATATGCGCTATGCAACGCTTGTTTGAATTTAAAATACTACCTTCTTTGCGGCTGTTTATCAAATCTGAGAGATGTCCAGACATCGGCTTCTGCCCCCATGCCACGAGTGGTGGGGTGTTCGGGATAAATCTAAGCACTCTTTTTCCCATTGTTGGGTCCTTCGAGGGAGGTGCTTAGCACAACGAATAAGGCAATCAGACTATAATGCTTTATCACTCTAACTTAGCCATAGAAGTCTACAATTTTAAATTTTGGCGAAGCCCCTAGTATTCAGAAGGCCAAATTCGGGGCACTATACATGCCTAAGCCGGACAAAGCCGACTCCTCGCCCTAAGCGGCATAAGTCTTTAGGGACTCGAAACCTCTCGAACAGCGACCAACTCTCACCTTATCATGACTGTCAGTTTTAGCTTTCTCTACTGAGGTGCTTGCCCAGATGAAGCGGGGCACAATCGCAGTAGTTCTCCCAGTGCTACCTTAGCCGATATAGCGGAACGTAAGGTACCAAAACATGGGAGCCGGGCAAACCCAACTATTGACCCAAGACATGATTCGGAGCTGATACATATAATGCTATAAGTTCGGGGTGCCGCACTATCGAAAGTGTTAGGAGTTCTCACGCCGTATTATGGGGTACTCTTAAGCCCCTGGTGTATTGGCCGTACCAGAGTGTACGGGTGCTGAATGTCATTAATGAACATATATATAAAAAGAATAGGGAATGCGGTAATAGTCTAGTGCTATGCATTGTTTATTCAAAAAGGTGCGTCGAAGCAGAATGATACAAGTAGTGCGATAAGCAAAAAGTAGGACTATTTAACATGTCCCCTCCAAGGGCAAGCTGGGGAATGGTATTTAAAGCAGGTATTTTACTCGTTATCAGAGACCACCTGGGAATTCCATGATGCGATGTAGCTTTCTACCTCCTTGGTTGTTGTATCGTGTGTCCGGCAATCGTACTGTCGGACGGGGTTTCCAGAGAGTAAAGTCCTGAAAGAGAGAAAAAATAACAAAGCGGGAAGCCCCTAGTGCGGTTGAGCCGCGTCTTGGGGTGTGCCGTAGTCGTGCCCCCCTCCCCACCTATGCCCATGGTATTTTTCAATGCTTAATTATTTACGCATGGCATGGATTTCACAGTTTGGCTGGGACTGGGGTGGGGGCCGCATTGCTATGTGAGCTCGGAACGTGCCAGGCGTTCTTGTTGCCGATTACTCCAGGCGCGCTTGAAGGTGTCTGGGTGTTTAATTGCCGAACTGGTGGATTGCCTTAACAGGCTGCTTTGTGCTTCTATTGCGAGGGCCGCAGTGTGCTCCTCCGTGCGGAGAAAGCACTCTGTGTTTTCATTGACTGTGATGACCCCCCGAGGTCCTGGCATCTTGAGCTTGAGGTATGCATAATGCGGTACCGCATTGAATCTCGCAAATGCGGTTCGCCCGAGCAGTGCATGATAGCCACTGCGGAACAGGACTATATCGAAGATTAACTCCTCGCTTCGGAAGTTATCCGGGGATCCGAAGACCACTTCCAGCGTGACCGAGCCTGTGCAATGGGCCTCTACACCTGGTATGACGCCTTTGAAGGTTGTTTTTGTGGGTTTATTCCTTGAGGGGTCTATACCCATTTTGCGCACTGTGTCCTGATAAAGCAGGTTCAGGCTGCTGCCGCCGCCCATAAGGACTCGAGTGAGGTGAAATCCATCGATGATTGGGTCTAGGACTAGTGCGGCGAATCCACTATGACGGATACTAGTGGGGTGGTCCCTGCAATCGAAGGTGATCGGACAGGAGGACCATGGGTTGAACTTTGGGGCGACTGGCTCCAACGCATATACGTCCCTTAGCATACGCTTCCGCTCCCTCTTGGGGATGTGGGTTGCGTATATCATGTTCACCGTCCGCACTTGTGGGGGGGGGACCTCTTCTGTCCTCCGGTGTTCGGCGGCTGGGGCTCTTCCTCGTCATCGCTATGTAGCCCCTTATCTTTGTTTTCGGCATTTAACTTGCTGGCCTGCTTGAACACCCAACATTCCCTATTGGTGTGGTTGGCTGGCTTGTCGGGGGTGCCGTTTATTTGGCACGAGCGATCGAGAATACGGTCCAAACTGGACGGGCCCGGAGTGCTTCTTTTGAATGGCTTTTTCCGCTGACCGGGTTTAGAGCCTCTGAATCCAGCATTAACTGTCGTATCCTCAGTATTGTCGTTGTTGATGCGGCGCTTGTGTTTGTTGCGACATGACCTGCCATTGCTATCCTTGGTATCCGAAGTACCATGGTTCTTTGATGTGTTATTGCTGTGAGCCAGCCAGCTGTCCTCTCCCACGCAAAAGCGGGTCATGAGTGTCGTGAGGGCTGCCATAGATTTTGGCTTTTCCTGGCCAAGGTGCCGGGCGAGCCACTCGTCGCGCATGTTGTGCTTAAAAGCTGCTAGGGCCTCTGCATCCGGACAGTCGACGATTTAATTTTTCTTTGTCAGGAACCGTGTCTAGAATCGCCTAGCCGATTCCTCTGGCTGCTGAATTATGTGGCTCAAGTCATCGGCATCTGGTGGTCACACATAAGTGCCCTGGAAGTTGTCGAGGAATGCGGCTTCCAGATCCTCCCAACAGCCAATGGATTCTGCTAGCAGGCTGTTGAGCCAATGCCGAGCTGGTCCTTTGAGTTTGAGTGGGAGGTATTTGATGGCGTGTAGATCGTCACTGCGGGCCATGTGGATGTGCAGGAGGAAGTCCTCGATCCATACAACAGGATCTGTTGTGCCGTTGTATGATTCGATATTTACGGGTTTGAAACCCTCTGGGATTTGGTGATCCATTACTTCGTCTGTGAAGCATAGGGGGTGTGCGGCGCCTCTGTACTGGGCTATATCGCGACGCAGCTCAAATGAGTCTTGTCCGCTGTGTTCGGCCCGGCCGGATTTACTTTTACTGTATCCGGCATGACGGTTATCGTCTCGCGTAGTGGCGCGCCCTCGTGATCCGTAGATCGATCTTGCGTTATTTGCTTTGTCCTCCAATACGTCTCGTAGGTCTAGCGTGTTTCCCCGTGCCTTGACATTTTTATTTGAGTGGCGTCGGGGGTGCGGGCTGAGCTTTTGGCTGAAATGCCTCTCTGTCACGGCCACGAGGTGGCCGATCAGCCACGTTATACGCTGGAGATGTAGGTTTTAATGCTTCCTCCTCCAGTCGGGGTAGCAACCTGCACTTTGGGTAACTCTTGGAGGGGCGTTCGAGTTCATATTCCTCGGCCGCAAGGACTTCAGTCCATTTGTCAGCTAGCAAATCTTGATCAGCTTGAAGCTGATGTCGCTTTTTCTTAAGGCTATTTGCCGTGGCTATAAGCCGGCGCTTGAAGCGATCCTTCTCGACGGGATCCTCAGGCACGACAAATTCTTCATCGTCGAGGCTTTCCTCGTCTTCGAAGGGAGGCATGTAATTATCATCCTCTGCCTCTCCATCTGCCGCTCTCTCGGGAGGGCTGGCTTCTCCATCCTCCTGCTCTAAATCTTGCTGGAGGGGATTGTCGTCATCTTCGGCACTGTTGGGAGTGCTATTATCTCCTGTGCCGGTATCACCGCTTTTGCCTTGGCGAGACTTAGATCGGCACCGTTGACGTCGGGGCTTGGGTTGCTTCTTGGAGGGGTCATCCTCCGCTGTCCCGTCGCCATTGCCTTCTTTGGGTGTGTCCACCATATATATATCATATGATGAGGTGGCTATCCAGTGCCCTGTGGGCAGTGGTTCTTGTTCGTCTCCTGCATCGTCGTCCATACTGTCGATGTCTTCGGAGTGGAAGTCAAGCATGTCGGTCAAATTGTTGACAGTGGCTACCAAGTGGGTGGTGGGTGGGCAGCGAATTTCTTCGTTATCCGAATCCCAATCCTGCCGCACATAGTTCGGCCAGGACTCTCCTGACAAGCAGAGAGACCTTAATGAGTTCATTATGTCGCCAAAGGGCGAGTGCTGAAAGATATCCGCGGAGGTGAACTCCATGATCGGTGCCCAGTCGGATTCGATAGGCACGGGCGCAGGCGGTTCGGAGTCCGTGGACAGGGAAGAATCCGGCAGTTCGGCGTCACGGCTCCCGTGAAGGGTAAGGTTGATACTCGGCTCGATCGCCGCTGAGAATGCGGCCTCCGCGGTGGGATCTATCCACCCGTCCATGGATGGCGCAATTGGCTCCGAATTGAGGGTCGGAGTGGTTGCCGATGCGATCTCCTGAACACTGTCCGATGGTAGAGCTAAATCATGCTCATAGTGAACGTGTGGCGCACTCGGTAGGGGCTCGAATCCGTCGAAGATCAAGTCTCCGTGGATATCGGCCGTGTAGTTTAAGCTTCCAAACCTGACCTGGTGGCCAGGGGCATAACTCTTGATCTGCTCCAGATGGCCAAGCGAGTTGGCACGCAGTGCGAACCCGCCGAATACAAAGATCTGTCCGGGGAGAAAAGTCTCACCCTGGACTGCATCGCTATCGATGATCGAAGGAGCCATCAAGCCTAATGATGATGACACAGAGGAACTCTCAATGAAAGCACCAATGTCGCTGTCAAAACCGGCGGATCTCGGGTAGGGGGTCTCGAACTGTGCGTCTTAGGCGGATGGTAACAGGAGGCAGGGGACAGGATGTTTACCCAGGTTCGGGCCCTCTTGATGGAGGTAAAACCCTACGTCCTGCTTGATTGTTCTTGATGATATGAGTATTACAAGAGTTGATCTACCACGAGATCAGAGAGGCTAAACCCTAGAAGCTAGCCTATGGTATGATTGTATGTTGTCCTACGGACTAAAACCCTCTGGTTTATATAGACACCGGAGGGGGCTAGGGTTACATAGAGTCGGTTACAAGGAAGGAGATCTACATATCCGTATTGCCAAGCTTGCCTTCCATGCCAAGGAAAGTCCCATCCGGACACGGGACGAAGTCTTTAATCTTGTATCTTCATAATCCAACAGTCCGGCCAAAGGATATAATCCGGCTGTCCGGATACCCCCTAATCCAGGACTCCCTCAACCACCCCTCCACGGGCTACTGTTCATCCAGCCCTCCATCGGCTACTGTTCAACCAGCCCTCCACGGGTTCCTGTTCATCCAGCCCTCCACGGGGTCCTGTTCATCCAGCGGCAACGGCCTCTACTACCACGGGGTTCTGTTCATCCAACCCCCCACCGGGAACTGTTCATCCAAACCCCCTCAACAATGCTCATTGTTCATCCAGAGGCAGCATCTATCAGCTTCATTTAGCAGCAGTAGCGAAGAAATCACACTGGGGTTCAGTTAACAACAAGGGATCGATCGATCGCTCGGGTTTAGTAACGCCCAGCCTGCAGTGCAATCGCTCGGGTTCAGTTAGAGCCCAACACCTCGCTCGGGTTTAGTTAGAGCGCAACGCCTCGCACACACGCGCGTATGTATGAGAGAAACGCACATCGCTCGGCCCTCGACCACCCACCGTAACCAGGAAATCCCCCGATATTTTTCTCGCCCTCGCTTCTACCATGGTTTTTTCCGTCATGGACAGCCCAAAGAATGTCATGCAGCTGCGTCACCGGCCCGCCCAGCACGAAAAGCCCATTTTCTATCATGATTTTTTGTCATAGAAGTAGGAGTCCACCACATCTATGATGATACCGGGTTTTGTCACAATTATCATCATAGAAGTGTCATAAGTATGACAGAGAAAAAATTGTTCAGCCCAAAATGTCACGGATGTGTCTTTTTTGTAGTGGCACCCACTGTAAACCTTCGTACATACGGTGGCACACTGACTCAGGCCGAATACAAGTGCCCAAAATATTTAAAACTGGAGGATGGTGCAGCCCACCTTCCCGATATTTTGACCGTGTGTGGTTCAGTTGTTGTTCACTTCAGAGGGTCGTGTACCACACGTGAACGTTAGTAAGCGTGACCGGGAGGCGTGCAGCGTTAATTGCAAGTTGACTCCTTCGGGCATTAAATTTTCTTTATGTATTAGCATTGCCCCTAGTATTTTTCTTCACTGGTTAAATAAAGAGTTCCATTTCGTGCACAATTTAAAATGATTTTTATGGAGAGAAAAAGAAAACCACTCCATCTATATATGTTGTAGCCTCGGCGCTTGTTTTCTAGGGTTTGCACTCTTCACATACTCTCTCCACTATATATATACATGCTGGAGCCTCAGCGCTTGTAGTTGCTCTCTTCACACTCTCTCACCCTCTCCAGATCTAAACAAGACTTCATTGGCCTCTCTCTCTCTCTCCCCTCACTGCTGGTCAAAGAGTCGGTAGGATCCGTCCACCGGGAAGGGAAGGAGGCTTAACGATGTCGCCGTCGGTGAGGGAGGGAATCCAATACCGGCGCAGTTGTTCTAGTTCACCCAGCGGCGCCGCGGGAGGGACTCCGACCCCTTCTTCCTTGCTGCCGTACATAGTATGGGCAGATTGGCCTCCGACCGCCCACTGAGCCACACCCCGAGAACCTTAAGGTATAATTTACTTATTCCACATGCATTGCTCTAGCTGCATGTGAGCTTTTTCCGCTTCTGCACTCGAATCTAGGTGTTGGATCAAACAGGAAAGTAGTGGGGAAAGTTGTATAGCATGAATCTAGGACGTGGTTCAAAGAGGAAAAGAAGGGGTAACGTATTGGGGAAAGTTGTATAGCATGAATCTAGGATGTGGTTCAAAGTGGAAAGGAAGGGGGAAAGTAGTATAGACTGGCTATCCAGCACCTACGTTTGTCGAAAAGGGAAAACAGTGAAAAACGCAGTACGCACATCTGTAACGAACTGATCTTTTTGTTTTGGGGGACAAGGCTGTAGAGTTTGAGCAGGAATAGATTTGCTGCCCTGACATAGGGAAAGGTGTCTAAAGATAACAAAACTAGAACCAACACAAATATGCTCCTTGGTTGTTTGTTCATTGTTGCAACAGACTGCGCATCACCCCTTTATACATCGGTAGATGCACATGGTGCTGGTGCATCCACTATCCCGTGCAACTCTTTAGCTGTTGTTAATCTAAGGCCCTATTTGGTTAAAAAGTCCTAGGACTTTTTTTAGTCCCAACTAAAAAGTCCATAAGCGCTACCTGCTTGGTTCTAGGGACTAAACATGGACTAGAGGTTATTAAATGACATGCTAAAAGACCATGTTACCCCTAGTAATGAACTAATATAGATAAGGTGCGATGAGGGGCAGGGGCAACTGTTGGAAAAAGTCCCAAAAAGACTCTCCCTCAGGGTCTTCTTTCTTCAGTCCCAAATGCCCACTTTTACTCCCTAAAAGTCCCTGATGTTTGGTTTAGATGGGAATGAAAGGGACTTTTTTTAGTCCCTACACCAAAAAGTCCATGTTAACAAACACCCTCTAATAATGCCATTGGAAAATTAAAGCAATGCCACAGTTAAAAGAAAAATACATGTTTAACGAATTTTATTGTCAATATAATCTCTCTGTTAATATGAATCAATGCCACTGTTTGAGAAATGCTACTATCTTGCTTTATTTCCCATTTATATAAGTTAGATGCTTCTTTTTATTGGCTTCTATGTCATCACCGTTATTGACCACTAGTTGTTTCCTTTGCACCTCTGTGTAAACAGGGTTATCTACTTCACCTCGTTGCTATTGTGACCTTTTGTTGCACTGCACAAAGCACTTTTGTTTTAAGAGCGTTTTGTGCAATTCAACCAAAATGTCACACCGATAACGTTGCTTGATTGCTTGATCTTAGTGGAACTGCACAAGAGGAGATATGACTGCCTATTCGTGTTGGCAAATTTGGTTTAGATTTTCTTCTTGTGAATTGTTTGAATTCCGTGTCATGAGAGGTTAGTACTAGCCTTCTTTCACATGATTGTGCAGTGTGCTTTCATATGTTGTGCCACTTATATGGTAATGTTGCTTGATTTTAGTGAACTGCACAAATGGAGACAAGACTTCCACTATGTATGTGCACCGTAATATCCCATTGAGGTAAGATAAGGATATTTCACAACTGTCGGCCTGTATTTTGCCACTTCCATCAGAAAATTAATGCTGTTGTTTAGTGCTATACTTGTGCTCACTAATTGACATGCCAAATCTTACATTGAAGGCGAAACTTTTCTGTTATTGAACCAAGTGATGAAGGGGAAGAACAAGTGGAAGAAAAACAAAAGCAACTCTCGGTGCTGTAATGAAGCACTAGAACTGTGATGACACAAGTAATGATATAGTTTTGCATGTTAATTTATTGCTATGGCTGGAACGAGCAATTGTTTTGCCACTGATTTGATGCGTTAATGTAATATGTAATTATTTGTACTTGTGCAAATAGGGATCTTCTTTGAAGATAACATATATTTTAGTGGAACTGCACAAGAATATGTTGGAAACATTAAACTAACCGAGAAGTATATAGTAAGCATGGCAACCATAGTAGATAACAACAGATGGTTCCGGAGAAGTGCGTGATCTGTATGCTCTACACAATAAGCCTCCTGACAAAGGTTGGTACTCGCCCACGGATTTCATCCATATGATTGAGCTTTGTCATCTCTATTGGTGTTGTGCTACTGTTTATACACTGTCATGAGAAAGTGGTATTTTCCTTGAGAAGTGCTTCATCTATGTTGTTTTAAATATTTCCTTTCCTTTTTTCGAGCAAACAGCGATGCTAGCATTTAGTTGTCCTCTTGTCTTTGCACAACAGGACCATCCTCCTCTTAAGATGAATATGGAGTACGTGAAGTGCCTAGTTCTAATTAAGCCAGGATAAAGAAGCCAAGCCTCTCTTCTTAAGAAGGGAGTAGTTGAAGGATGGTTACATTATTGCCCACAAGAACAAATTAACTTCATCTTAGAAGGACTCATGGATCTCCATATTTGTTGCTGTGATGGCCAATACAATGTTGTGTTAGGATTCCTTCTGGTGAGTTCCATTTTTTTTTAAATGTGTGTTCTACATGGATCATGTAGGTTACCTGTTTAAACTGTCAATTCATAGTATAGTTTGCTTTCTACTAATCACTTTTTTTGTATTTGTGCAAATAGTGGTGCTCATCTTGACTAGTGGTGCTCATCTTGACTTCAATGGGAACTGCACAAAATGTTCATGAATACATCTAATCATTCATTTCCACCACAAGAAAGGAGGTGCCAATATTTTCAAGGCATTGCAACATATAAAGGCGAAATCATACAAGCAATGAGCGAATTTGGTTGATTTTGGTGGAACTGCACAAAAAGAACAGTTGATTTATTTAGCACGATGTGCCATGTCAATGTTCGAACTGATGGCAAACCCTGCCCATTCCACAATCATAGGCATTTGATATTTTGGAATGGGAAAACCTTTTCAAAGTTTGCTCATTGATGTACGCAAAACAACACGCATTTGACATTTTGGAATGGGACAACCTTGTCGAATATTGCTCATTGATGTTAGCAAGAAGACATGCGTTTGATATTTTCGAATGGGACACCCTTTGCTATCAGCAGCATCGATTGATTTTTATTTATTCTTTAATTGTGAAGTAAATATTGGCTCTGACATGTGAATCGTTGAGATGCATAGTCATCGATTATTTTCAATGTTCCCTATGAATTTCCAGGCCTGTGTGTTTGATTGCAATGTACAGGAACACTAAAAAGCTGCTCAAACTCTTTTAACTCCCTCTATTACTTTTTACTTCGCATATTAGATTTCTTTCAAGTCAGTTGATTTTACATTGTGAATGTTCATACTTTTTTCTATAAGATTGGACAAAGTAGAGATACTTTCACTTCAGAGAAAACTTATATGCAGACTAAAAAGGACCGGAGGGAGTACATGTGAAACTGCTGCAAACGAGGTGATCACCCTGCGAATAATACTAGTACGTATTGTTTTGCATGTTCAGCCAATGCCAGTGATTCAAGAATTCGAACTAATCAAACTAAATTCATTCATACATGGTCGGATTTCATATAAACATGCCGGATTTCATTACATTGCATACATTATTCAACTAAAAAGGGTGTGTTGGAGGTATAATTAATTAACCGAAGCTACCCACCCGTGTCTTGCCGAACCGAACAGAAGGTTCTTCTCTAGCGCAACTCTCCGACTCCATGTCGCCGACAAGAAGCTAATCGGCCATCAATGGTCAACCCACCTAGCTTGGCTTCAACCGGAGGGTAGCAGCGGTGGCCTTACTTGGACCCGAGCGGCGGCGACCTACCGTGTTCTACTCTTCCTCGTTTTTTGTGTGGTGTGGCCTCGTTGGCAGCGGGACGAGGCCTCGATGGAGCCAGCGATGTCCTCTATCTCGTTGTCGGCGGGGCGACGCCTCGACGGAGTGAGGGAAATCCTCCCCCTCATTGCCGGCAGTGTGGGGCCTCGGCTGAGCCGGCGATGTCCTCTGCCTCGTTGTTGGCGGGGCAGGGCCTCGGCGGAGTAGGGCCTCGCCGAAGCCGGCGAGGTCCTCCACCTTGGTGCCGGCGGGGCGGGGCCTCGGTGGAGCCGGCGATGTCCTCTGCCTCTTTGTTGGCGTGGCGGGGCCTCGGCAGATCAGGGCCTCGTGGAAGCCGGCAAAATCCTTCGCCTCGGTGCCGGCGGGGCGGGGCATCGGCGGAGCCGACGGTATCCTCCGCCTCGTTGTTGGCGCTGCGGGGCCTCGGCGGAGGAGGGCCTCGTCGACACCAGCGGAGCGGGGACTCATCGGAGCCGGCATTGTCCTCTGCCTCGTCCTCGGTCTCGCCAAACAGCGCCTCACCCGCTTCATCGCCCTCTTTGTAGGCGGCCGTAGCCTCCGCCACCCGCATGCGGTACCGCCAGCGCTCAAGGCGGCTCTCGCGAGCAGAGCGGTAAGAGTCGAGTAGCATCTCCTGCTCCACCTGCTCTGTGGCGATCTGCTCCTCCGCCTGCAGGTGCCCCTGGAGGAGATGGTGGTTGTAGGCGCAATCGGCCTGCGCCTCCCGAAATTGCTCCTGATGCTTCTGCCTTACCGTGTCCATGTATTGGGCACGGGCCTCGCTGATGGTCATGGTGCAATGCACCAGCGAGGATGGCACAGAGGAGGGGGTTGGCGCCGGATCGTCGACTACCATGTTCTTCATTAGGACGTCATTGTCCTATGGCTGCCTGCCGGCCAGCCAGTCGACAGCAATGTCTTCCATCTCCTTCTGGTCCATCGTCCGCCTGTCTCGAAGAGCGCTAGAGCGCGAGGAAGCCATGGTGGGCAGTAGTGGTGTAGACAGGAGAAAGTGAAGGGAGGCGGATGACTGCGACTATGGCCGGCATAGCAGTTTATATAGCAATGCTGGGCGGCGGAGGGACGGACGGGTGGTGCCAGAGTAGCCGCCTCGGCAATCGCGTATCATTAATGTGGGCGGCAGACGGACGGACGGACGACACTTGTGTCGTTTGAACGCGGAGCAATCGCCTGCACCGGGAAGTGGTGCAGGCGGCGCTGACCGTTTCAGGCAGAAAGCGCGTGCGGGCGAGGGAGGCGGTCTGGGTAGGCTAGGGCGGTCGGACTCGTGCTTGGTAGCGGGTCGGTCCAGCAACTGGACATCTTGGCTCGCCAGCAAGCTCACTGAGTTGAGCGACGACAACCAGACGATGGACGTAGCTTCCGACCAGGAGCCGGCGCCACTGTCCAAGCCAGTTCATGTCGTGTTCACCATAGAGCAGGTGCGGGCGCACTTCGACGCCCTAATGGCGGAAGAGATACCAGTGCAGGAGGACCTGTACTGCAACCTCCATCTCCTCAACGAGCACTGGCGAACAAGCGAACGACAATGTCGTCACAGACATGTGGCCCTATGATCCTGGCTTCCTGAATGAGCAGCGGGCGTTGTATCAGACCATCCATAGTGCTCGCGAGGCCCTCTCCATCGTCCTTCAAGTTGTTGCACCACCGTCTCGCGTTGTCGACATGGTCAACGGACATGAGGAATGAGGAGATGACTTTACTTGTAGAGGATGGCAGTGGGGACCCACCAGGGCCATAGCCGCACGTATGCAAGTGCCTCCTTATTATGTACAACTATAATTTTTTTTGCTTCCTCCTGGTTTCCAGACATCACGGTCCCACACCATTGTCAACCTATGTAGTCAATAAACGAGAGAATTGCACAAGGAGCAGCCGACAGCTGGGACCAAGCAGCTCGAACAGTATTTGTGTTTTTAAGGTGTGAGCACTGTAGAGTTTTCCTTGAGCGATGTTTTGGTTGTTGTTCACAGGAGAGCAGGGTATTAACTGGGTGGGCTGTGGCCCATCTAGCCGAGGATAGATATCCAGCCAGATATTAATTTGTTTCAAGCTGAAAATGGCTAGCCCAGCTATACTTTTTTTGAGGAATACCCAGGCAAGGTCAACTTGATATTCTCTGGGCTGCAAATCTTTCCTAGGAGGGATCCATTAGGCTTAACAAGAAAATGGGCTCTAAGAAATAATAAATGGGATGTAATTATAAAAACTAGGCAGTAAATATAAAAAATGCACCAAACACATAATTAGTTTTAAAATATATTATTTTGGATTTTAATTTTTTATTTTATTAATTGTTGTGCGCGCAATATTTTGTTGGATTTTTACGTAATACATATGTATTTTGAAATTATATTTAATCTGACTAGAAATTTCGGGATAAAAATATTTCGGATCCCATCAAAATGTGGGAAATTTTATTGAATTCTGTTTTGAGCGGTTGGTCGAAATTATTAATCATTGTCCTAGCTAGAAAATGGGTTGTAGTACTTTTAACAAATTGTAAATGGGCTGTAGTAAATTCCATTAGAATTCAAAAATGGGTTGTACATTCTTACAAATTGCAAATGGGCTATATGTTCTCTCCCACACACTTGTGGGCCTACAAAGTTGACGCGTCCCCTAAAAACTAAGTTGACGCATATGCAAGGCTTTGTCAACTTATAGTCAACACACGGTTCTAGCAGCAGTGGCCGTTGGATGTCCATCCAACGGATGTCGTGCTTCTTCTTCAATCTCGTATATTCTTGCTTTAGCTGCCCAAAAAATGATCCTCCCCCTGACATCTGGGGCGCACCATTTCGGAGGCTGACTTGTGGGCCTACTAAGTTGACGCATACCATGGGCTTTGTCAACTTAGTCAATATAAATGATTCTAGCTGCAGTGACCGTACAATGTCCATCCAACGACCGTCGTGCTTCTTCAACGTCTGTTCTTCTTGCTCCAGTCACCCAAACCAGAGTCGGCCTTGCCGCCTGCTCCTGCCTCCCGTGTCCGGCTGTGCTGCCATTGCTGGCCATGCCATCCCTCAATACTCACCCACACCTCCTGTTATTCTCCGGCAACGGTAGCCTCACACCGTAGCCGAAGCAGTCAACCCGCGTACTCCCCTCCGCGTGGGCACCCACTTCCGCGTTTTCCTTGCCTCCGCGTCATTCCCTTCCTAGGCCTCGCCGTCGTCCACCGCCTTTGTGCTCTCGGCGCGGCGTGGTCAACATGGTCAACGAAGGACAGCCATCGGAAGAGTACTTTAGGCAGTGAGGCTGACAGCTAGACCCACCAACTACATCTTCGAACACAAGGAAGTGCCTCGTTATTACTCCCAAAATAAAAACAATTCCTCCCCCTGACAGCTAGGACCGAGCATCTATATCTTCGCACACAAGGACGTGCGTTCTTATCCTCCCTGACTATTGGGACCCACCCGGTCAAAGCATACTTAGCGTTGTCTGTCTGGTCACGAACGTGTATGTACATATTGGTCGATCGGTCTCTCTTCAAGTATGAACCATGGCCAAGTAAGTAGCGGCATGTGTCATTGTAGAGCACCCGACATAGCAGTTGACATAGTCCTGTCTAAGTCATGTACATGTACATACAATCACAGGGCAAAAAATACAGCCACGTACGTACATACGGGCGGGGTCTCGAGCGCGTACTCACACATATATATGGACGACCAGGGCTTGTGTACATGGAGAGGCAACGGACGGAAGCAACGGCGTCCTATTCATTGGGCAGCGAACCAGCTAGGTCGGAATGGAGAAACAGCGGCATGTTCATCGGGAGGCAACTGACTGGGTCAGATTGTGTCGTATTCCTCGGGAGCCAACCGGCTTGGACGGAACAGCCAATCAAAACGAGGCATGTCGTACCGCAGAATGGAGGAAACAACCTTCTGTTTGACCGGCCATGGTCGAAACAGGATCCTGTTCATCGGGATGAGTCTGGTGTACCGCAAAACGGAGGAAATGAACTTGTGTTTGAGTGCCTACGGTCGAAACAGGGTCATATTGATAGGGAGGGGTGTGGCATACCGCAAATCGGAGGAAACGGACTTCTGTTGGAGCTCTACGGTGGAAACGGGGTCCTGTTCATTGGGAGGGGTGTGGCGTACTGCAAAACGGTACTCCACGGGCTACTGTTCATCTCCACCATTAACTACCTCCACGGGCTACTGTTCATCCATCTTCAACCTCCTCCAGCCTCCACCTGCGACTGTTCATCCACGGGCTCCTGTTCATCCAGCCTCCGCCGCTCCTCCACCGGCTACTGTTCAACCAGCTCTCTCCATGGGGTTCTGTTCAACCACCCCTCAATGGGCTACTGTTCATCCAGCCCTCCACCAGCTACTGTTCAACCAGCCCTCCACGGAGTCATCCAGTTCATCCAGCCCTCCACGGGATCCTGTTCATCCACCCCCAACCGGCTCGATTGGGGTCATGTTCATCCAGCGGCAACAGCCTCTACTACCATGGGGTCCTGTACATCCAACCCCCCACCAGGAACTGTTCATCCAACCCCCCAACAACGCTCACTGTTCATCAAGAGGTGGCATCAATCAGCTTCAGTTAGCAGCAGTAGCAAAAGGAATCACTCAGGTTCAGTTAACAACAAGGGATCGATCGCGGTTTAGTAACGTAGCTAGTGCAATCGCTCAGGTTCAGTTAGAGCCCAACACCTCGCTTGGGTTCAGTTAGAGCGCAACGCCTCGCACATACGCGTGTACATGTACGAGAGAAATGTGCAAACCTTCGTGCATTGCTCGGCCCTGACCACCCACCATAACCGAGAACTCCCCGATATTTTCCTCGCCCTCGCTTCTACCATAGTTTTTTCCGTCATGGACGGCCCAAAGAATGTCATGAATATGCGTCTCCGACCTGCCAAGGATGAAAAGCCCATTTTCTGTCATGATTTTTTGTCATAGAAGTAGGAGCCCACCACATCTATGATGATACCGGGTTTTGTCACAATTATCGTCATAGAAGTGTCATAAGCATGACAGAAAAAAATTCGTTTAGCCCAAAATGTCACGGATCTGTCCTTTTTTTGTAGTGGTGCCTCAACACTCATCGGACCGCATACATCGGTATGTGTTATTTCCAATAAGTCATTGGCTCGCTCCATTGTTTCGGAGAACGGAGTTCCAGTCATCTTTCCCATGAGGCATGGATCGCGAGTATCAAATGATTCATAATCAAGTGACTCCAAATGTCCATCTGCATGGAGTTTCTTCATGCGCTTTACACCAATATGTCCTAAATGGCAGTGCCACAAGTATGTTGCACTATCATTATCGAATTTGCATCTTTTAGCATCAATATTATGAATATGTGTATTACTACGATCGAGATTCAATAAACCATTTACATTGGGTGTATGACCATATAAGGTTTTATTCATGTAAATAGGACAACAATTATTCTCTGCATTAAATGAATAACCGTATTGTGATAAACATGATCCAATCATATTCATGCTCAACGCAAACACCAAATAACATTTATTTAGGTTCAACACCAATCCCCAAGGTAGAGTGGGTGTGCGATGTTGATCATATCAACCTTGAAATCAATTCCAACACTCATCGTCACTTCGCCCTTAACTAGTCTCTGTTTATTCTGCAACTCCTATATCGAGTTAGTAATCTTAGCAACTGAACCGGTATCAAATACCCAGGGGCTACTACAAACACTAGTAAGGTACACATCAATAACCTATATATCAAATATACCTTTGTTCACTTTGCCAACCTTCTTATCCGCCAAATGTTTTGGGCAGTTCCGCTTCCAGTGATCATTTCCTTTGTAGTAGAAGCACTCAGTTTCATGCTTGGGTCCAGTTTTTGGCTTCTTCATGGGAGTGGTTTTCTTAACAATCAACACTTGACGGTCTTTCGTGATTTCTACCTTCGTCGATTTCAGCATTGCGAAGAGCTTGGGAATTTTTTTCGTCATCCCTTGCATATTATAGTTCATCATGAAGTTCTATTAGCTTGGTGATAGTGACTAGAGAACTCTGTCAATCACTATCTTATCTGGAAGATTAACTCCCACTTGATTCAAGCGATTATAGTACCCAGACATTCTGAGCACATGCTCACTGGTTGAGCTGTTCTCCTCCATCTTGTAGCCAAAGTACTTGTCAGAGGTCTCATACCTCTTGACATGGGCATGAGTCTAAAATACCAATTTCAGCTCTTGGAACATCTCATATGGTCCATGGCATTCAAAACGTCATTGAAGCCCCGATTATAAGTCGTGAAGCATGGCGCACTAAACTATCAAGTAGTCGTCATATTGACCTTGTCAAACGTTCAAAATGTCTGCATCTGCTCCTACAATAGGGTATGTCACCTAGCGGTGCATCAAGGACATAAGTCTTCTGTCCAACAATGAGGATAATCCTCAGATCACAGACCTAGTCCGCATCATTACTACTATCATGTTTCAACTTAGTTTTCTCTAGGAACATATCAAAAAAATATAGGGGAGCTACAACGCGGGCTATTGATCTACAACATAATTTGCAAATACTATCAGGACTAAGGTCATGATAAATTAAATTCAATTAATCAAATTACGTAAGAACTCCCACTTAGATATACATCCCTCAAGTCATCTAAATGATACATGATCCAAATCAACTAAACCATGTCCGATTATCACGTGAGATGGAGTAGTCATCAATGGTGAACATATCTATGTTGATCATAGCTACTATACAATTCACGTTCGACCTTTCGGTCTCTAGTGTGTCCGAGGCCATGTTTGTACATGCCCGGCTCGTCAAGTTTAACCCAAGTATTCCGCAAGTGCAAAACTATCTTGCACCCATTTTATGTGAACGTAGAGTCTATCACACCCGATCATCACGTGTTGTCTCAACACGATGAACTGTCGCAACGGCGCATACTCACGGAGAACACTTATACCTTGAAATTTAGTTAAGGGATCATCTTATAATGTTGCGGCCGTACTAAGCAGAATATGATGCATAAAAGATAAACATCACATGCAATCAAAATATGTGACATGATATGGCCATCATCATCTTGTGCTTTTGATCTCCATCTCCAAAGCATCGTCATGATCTCCATCGTCACCAGATTAACACCTTGATCTCCATTGTTGCGTCGTGGTGGTCTCGCCAACTATTGCTTCTACAATCGCTAACGCAAAGTGATAAAGTAAAGCAATTACATGGTGTTTGCATTTCATACAATAAAGAGACAACCATAAGGCTCCTGCCGGTTGTCAGATATCTTACAAAACATGATCATCTCATACAATAATGTTTATCACATCATGTCTTGACCATATCACATCACAACATGCCCTGCAAAAACAAGTTAGGCGTCCTCTACTTTGTTGTTGGAAGTTTTACGTGGCTGCTATGGGCTTCTAGCAAGAACCGTTCTTACCTACGCATCAAAAACACAATGATGATGTATCAAGTTTGCTGTTTTAACCTTCAACAAGGACTGGCCACTGTCAAATTCGACTCAACTAAAGTAGGAGAAACAGACACCCGCCAGCCACCTTTATGCAAACCTAGTTGCATGTCTATTAGTGGAACCGGTCTCATGAACATGGTTATGTAAGGTTGGTCTGTGCCGCTTCATCCAACAATACCGCCGAATCAAAAAAACACATTGGTGGTAAGCATTATGACGATCACCGCCCACAACTCTTTGTGTTCTACTCGTGCATATCATCTACGCATAGACCTAGCTCGGATGCCACTGTTGGGAAACGTAACATGCAATTTCAAAAATTTCCTATGCTCACGCAAGATCTATCTAGGAGATGCATAGCAACGAGAGGGGGAGAGTGTGTCTACGTAACCTCGTAGACTGTAAGAGGAACCGTTTGACAACGCGGTTGATGTAGTCGAACTTCTTCTAGCTCCGACCAATCAAGCACCCAACGCACGGCACCTCCGAGTTCTGCACACATTTTAGCTCGGTGACGTCCTTCGCCTTCTTGATCCAACAAGGCATCGAGGTAGTAGATGAGTTCCATCAGCACGATAGCATGGTCCCGGTGATGGTGAAGTAATTCTCGCAGGGCTTCGCCTAAGCACCGCAAAACTATGACCGAGGGTGTAAACTGTGGTGGGGGCACCACACACGGCTAACAATTGATGTTGTGTGCTTGTGAGGCTCCCCCTCCCCACACATATATAGGTGGGAGGGGAGGGGAGGCAGCCAGGGTGCCCTAGGGCTTGGCCGCGACCCCCTAGGGACCCTGCCATGCCCTGCGCCCCCCTTTCCTTTCAAAGGACGAGAAGAGGTGTCTAGAGGGGGGTGATTAGACATTAAGTACCAAAAGTTGCAGTTTTTAATATTCTTAAGTTTAAGTGGAGGTTTAAGCACAAGTTTAACAAACAACAATACATATCAAGCAAGCATGCAATGGAGTATAATGAGCAGCGTAAAGTAAAGCATGCAACTTTGCAAGAATGGAAGAGAAGGGTTTGGAGTATTCGAACGCAATGGAGACACGGATGTTTTTGTCGTGGTTCCGATAGGTGGTGCTATCGTACATCCACGTTGATGGAGACTTTCAACCCACGGAGGGTAACGGCTGCGCGAGTCCACGGAGGGCTCACCCACGAAGGGTTCACGAAGAGCAACCTTGTCTATTTCCATCCAGGCCGGTCGCCATGAGGACTTGCCTCACTAGCGGTAGATCTTCCGAAGTAGGCGATCTCCTTGCCCTTACAAACTCCTTGGTTCAACTCCACAATCTTGTTGGAGGCTCCCAAGTGACACCTAGCCAATCTAGGAGACACCACTCTCCAAGAAGTAACAAATGGTGTGTTGATGATGAACTCCTTGCTCTTGTGCTTCAAATGATAGTCTCCCCAACACTCAACTCTCTCTCACAGGATTTGGATTTGGTGGAAAGAAGATTTGAGTGGAAAGCAACTTGGGGAAGGCTAGAGATCAAGATTCATATGGTTGGAATGGAATTCTTGACCTCAACACAAGTGTAGGTGGTTCTCTCTCAGAAAATGTGTATTGGAAGTGTAGGTATGTTCTGATGGCTCTCTCCACGAATGAAGAGTGGGTGGAGGGGTATATATAGCCTCCACACAAAATCTAACCGTTACACACAATTTGCCAAACTCGGTGGGACCGAATGGTTAAACTCGATCGGACCGATTCAGCAAACCTAGTGACCGTTAGGATTTTCGGTGGGACTGAGATGCAACTCGGTAGGACCGATATGGTTAGGGTTAGGGCATAACGTAATCTCGGTGTGACCGATTAGACAAACTCGGTGGGACCGAATTTTGGTAATAAGCTAACCAGAGAGTTGGTCAGGCAAACTCGGTGAGACCGATTACACAAACTCGGTGGGACCGATTTTGGTAATAAGCTAACCAGAGGGTTTGCATTGTAATCTCGGTAGTACCGATTGCTCAAACTCGGTGAGACCGATTTTGGTAATGGACATACACAGAGAGATTACAATCCCATCTCGGTGAGACCGAGATCCCTATCGGTGAAACCGATTTGCTAGGGTTTGTGGCAGTGGCTATGACATCTGAAACTCGGTGGCGCCGGATAGATAGAATCGGTGGGGCTGAGTTTGACTTTTGGTTTAGGTCATATGTGGATGTGGGAAGTAGTTGAGGGTTTTGGAGCATATCACTAAGCACTTTGAGCAAGCAAGCCATTAAGCAACACCTCATCCCCTCTTGATAGTATTGGCTTTTCCTATAGACTCAATGTGATCTTGGATCACTAAAATAGAAAATGTAGAGTCTTGATCTTGAAGCTTGAGCCAATCCTTTGTCCTTAGCATCTTGAAGGGGTTCCACATCCTCTAGTCCATGCCACTCCATTATTGATCTTATCTGAAATATACTAGGTAAAAGTGTTAGTCCAACAAGAGATATGTTGACATTAATTACCAAAACCACCCAGGGAGCACTTGTGCTTTCATTCCTTCGATACGGAAGGGGGGAGGAAAGAGGGAAGAGGGGGAAGGAAGGGGCAATCCTATTCCCTCTTTTTCCTTTCCTCCTCCCCTTTCCTTCTCCACTTAGGCCCGCCTGCTATGGGGGGCGCACCAGCCCCTTGTGGCCGGTGTGTTCCCTCTCTTGGCCCATAAGGTCCATAACTTTTGCTGGGGGCACCCTAAACACCTTTCGGTGACCCGATAAGTACCCGATACACTCCGGAAGACTTCCGGTGTCCGAATACCATCGTCCTATATACCATCTTTACCTCTTGACCATTTCGAGACTCCTCGTCATGTTCGTGATCTCATCTGGGACTCCAATCAATATTCAGTCACCAAATCGCATAACTCGTATAATACTATATCTTCAATGATTGTTAAGCGTGCGGACCCTACGGTTTCGAGAACTATGTAGACATGACCGAGACACCTCTCCGGTCAATAACCAATAGCATAACCTAGATGCTCATATTGGCTCCTTCATATTCTATGAACATGTTTATGGGTCAAACCATAATGACAACATACGTTATTCCCTTGTCATTGGTATGTTACTTGCCCGAAATTTGATCGTCGATATCTTCATACCTAGTTCAATCTCGTTATTGGCAATTCTCTTTACTCATTCCATAATACATCATCCCGCAACTAACTCATTAGTCACTTTGCTTGCAAGGCTTATTATGGTGTGTATTACCGAGAGGGCCAAGAGGTACCTCTCCGATACTCGGAGTGACAAATCCTAATCTCGATGAATGCCAACCCAACAAACACCTTCAGAGATACCTATGGAGCATCTTTATAATCACCCAGTTACGTTGTGACGTTTGATAGCACACAAGGTATTCCTCCGGTATCCGGGAGTTGCATAATCTTGTAGTCGAAGGAATATGTATTTGACATGAAGAAAGCAATAGCAATAAAACTGAATGATCATTATGCTAAGCTAATGGATGGGTCTTGTCCATCACATCGTTATCCTAATGATGTGATCCCATTATCAAATGTCAACTCATGTCCATGGTTAGGAAACCTTAACCATCTTTGATCAACGAGCTACTCAAGTAGAGGCTCACTAGGGACACAGTGTTTGTCGATTGCTTTAGGTTTCCGGTCAATATAATTCTAGCATGAATAATAAACATTTATCATGAATAATAAAATATAAATAAAAACTTTATTATTGCCTCTAGGGCATATTTCCTTCAAATATATCTCTAGAGGAAGGGTCGAATAAACCTCGTTTCTGGTTGTTGACAAGCTTGGCATCTCTATCCAGTGGTTCGGGCATTAGGCTGCTATACCTTAGGTGAAGGGTTCGAGTCCCACTTTTTGCATGTTATACTGGCAAGTTTTTTTTATAGTTTTTTCTCCTCCATTGGACCGGCGCTTGCACCGCTGACTAGGAGCTCCTAGTTGCTCCCCCTTGACGTTGCTGAAATAACTAATTGAGGAGTACTCATTACAAAGATCACTCCCATCTTCCCAGATTGCGACAAGTGGCGTGCTGCATTGTTGTGGAACGTTGCAGAAAACAAAAAATTTCCTACGTTTTCACCAAGATGCATCTATGAGTTCATCTAGCAACGAGTGATCGAATGCATCTACATACCTTTGTAGATCGTGAGCGGAAGCGTTCAAAGAACGGGGATAAGGGAGTCGTTCTCGTCGTGATCCAAATCACCGGAGATCCTAGCGCCGAACAGACGGCACCTCCGCGTTCAACACACGTACGGTCAGCGTGACGTCTCCTCCTTCTTGATCCAGCAAGGGGGAGGGAGAGGTTGATGAAGATCCAGTAGCACGACGGCGTGGTGGTGGATGCAGCAGTCACCGCAGCAGGGCTTTGCCGAGCTTCTGCGAGAGGGAGAGGTGTAGCAGGGGAGAGGGAGGCGCCAAGGCTTCCGGGTGCGGCTGCCCTCCCTCCCCCCTTTATATAGGCCCCCCTAGGGGGTGCGCCGGCCCTAGGAGATGGGATCTCCTAGGGCGGGCGGCGGCCAAGGGGGTGGAGTGCCCCCCAAGGCAAGTGGAGGCGCCCCCTCCCCTAGGGTTCCCAACCCTAGGCGCATGGGGGGCCCAAGGGGGGGCGCACCAGCCCACTATGGGCTGGTTCCCTCCCCACTTCAGCCCATGGGGGCCTCCGGGATGGGTGGCCCCACCCGGTGGACCCCCGGGACCCTTCCGGTGGTCCCGGTACAATACCATTGACCCCCGAAACTCTCCCGATGGCCGAAACTGCACTTCCTATATATAATTCTTCACCTCCGGACCATTCCGGAACTCCTCGTGACGTCCGGGATCTCATCCGGGACTCCGAACAACTTTCGAGTTACTGCATACTCATATCTCTACAACCCTAGCATCACCGAACCTTAAGTGTGTAGACCCTACGGGTTCGGGAGACATGTAGACATGACCGAGACGACTATCCGGTCAATAACCAACAGCGGGATCTGGATACCCATGTTGGCTCCCTCATGCTCCTCGATGATCTCATCAGATGAACCACGATGTCGAGGATTCAAGCAACTCCATATACAATTCCCTTTGTCAATCGGTACGTTACTTGCCTGAGATTCGATCATCGGTATCCCAATACCTCGTTCAATCTCGTTACCGGCAAGTCACTTTACTCGTACCGTAATGCATGATCCCGTGACCAGACACTTGGTCACTTTGAGCTCATTATGAAGATGCATTACCGAGTGGGCCCAGAGATACCTCTCCGTCATATGGAGTGACAAATCCCAGTCTTGATCCGTGTCAACCCAACAGACACTTTCGGAGATACCCGTAGTATACCTTTATAGTCACCCAATTACGTTGTGACGTTTGGTACACCCAAAGCACTCCTACGGTATCCGGGAGTTACACGATCTCATGGTCTAAGGAAAAGATACTTGACATTGGAAAAACTCTAGCAAACAAACTATACGATCTTGTGCTATGTTTAGGATTGGGTCTTGTCCATCACATCATTCTCCTAATGATGTGATCTCATTATCAATGACATCCAATGTCCATAGTCAGGAAACCATGACTATCTGTTGATCAACGAGCTAGTCAACTAGAGGCTTACTAGGGACATGTTGGTGTCTATGCATTCACACATGTATTACGATTTCCGGATAACACAATTATAGCATGAATAAAAGACAATTATCATGAACAAGGAAATATAATAATAATCCTTTTATTATTGCCTCTAGGGCATATTTCCAATAGTCTCCCACTTGCACTAGAGTCAATAATCTAGTTACATTGTGATGAATCGAACACCCATAAAGTTCTGGTGTTGATCATGTTTTGCCCTAGGGAGAGGTTTAGTCAATGGATCTGCGACATTCAGATCCGTATGTACTTTACAAATATCTATGTCTCCATCTTGAACATTTTCACGAATGGAGTTGAAGCGACGCTTGATGTGCCTGGTCTTCTTATGAAACCTGGGCTCCTTGGCAAGTGCAATAGCTCCAGTGTTGTCACAAAAGAGTTTGATCGGCCCCGACGCATTGGGTATGACTCCTAGGTCGGTGATGAACTCCTTCACCCAAATTGCTTCATGCGCTGCCTCCGAGGCTGCCATGTACTCCGCTTCACATGTAGATCCCGCCACGACGCTCTGCTTACAGCTGCACCAGCTTACTGCTCCACCATTCAACATATACACGTATCCAGTTTGTGACTTAGAGTCATCCAGATCTGTGTCGAAGCTAGCGTCGACGTAACCCTTTACGACGAGCTCTTCGTCACCTCCATAAACGAGAAACATGTCCTTAGTCCTTTTTAGATACTTCGGGATATTCTTGACCGCTGTCCAGTGTTCCTTGCCGGGATTACTTTGGTACCTTCCTACCAAACTTACGGCAAGGTTTACATCAGGCCTGGTACACAGCATGGCATACATAATAGACCCTATGGCTGAGGCATAGGGGATGACACTCATCTCTTCTATATCTTCTGCCGTGGTCGGACATTGAGCTGAGCTCAATTTCACACCTTGCAACACAGGCAAGAACCCCTTCTTAGACTGATCCATATTGAACTTCTTCAATATCTTATCAAGGTATGTGCTTTGTGAAAGACCTATGAGGCGTCTTGATCTATTTCTATAGATCTTGATGCCTAATATATAAGCAGCTTCTCCAAGGTCCTTCATTGAAAAACTTTTATTCAAGTAGGCCTTAATGCTGTCCAAAAGTTCTATATCATTTCCCATCAAAAGTATGTCATCTACATATAATATGAGAAATGCTATAGAGCTCCCACTCACTTTCTTGTAAACGCAGGCTTCTCCATAAGGCTGCATAAACCCAAACACTTTGATCATCTCATCAAAGCGAATGTTCCAACTCCGAGATGCTTGCACCAGCCCATAAATCGAGTGTTGGAGCTTGCACACCTTGTCAGCATTCTTAGGATCGACAAAACCTTCCGGCTGCATCATATACAATTCTTCCTTAAGGAAACCATTAAGGAATGCCGTTTTGATGTCCATTTGCCATATCTCATAATCATAGAATGCGGCAATTTCTAACATGATTCGGACGGACTTCAGCTTCGCTACGGGTGAGAAAGTCTCATCGTTGTCAACCCCTTGAACTTGTCGATAACCCTTAGTGACAAGCCGAGCTTTATAGATGGTCACATTACCATCCGCTCTGTCTTCTTCTTAAAGATCCATTTATTTTCTATGGCTCGCTGCTCAACGGGCAAGTCAGTCAAAGTCCATACTTCGTTTTCATACATGGATCCTATCTCGGATTTCATGGCTTCCAGCCATTTGTCGGAATCCAGGCCCGCCATCGCTTCTTCATAGTTCGAAGGTTCACCATTGTCTAACAACATGATTTCCAAGACAGGGTTGCCATACCACTCTGGTGCGGAACGTGTCCTTGTGGACCTACGAAGTTCAGTAGCAACTTGATCTGAAGTTTCATGATCATCATCATTAACTTCCTCTCTAGTCGGTGCAGGCACCTTAGGAACATTTTCTTGAGTTGCGCCACTTTCCGGTTCAAGAGGTAATACTTCATCAAGTTCTACTTTCCTCCCACTTACTTCTTTCGAGAGAAACTCTTTCTCTAGAAAGGATCCATTCTTGGCAACAAATATCTTGCCTTCGGATCTGAGGTAGAAGGTATACCCAATAGTTTCTTTAGGGTATCCTATGAAGACGCATTTTTCCGACTTGGGTTCGAGCTTTTCAGGTTGAAGTTTCTTGACATAAGCATCGCATCCCCAAACTTTTAGAAACGACAGCTTAGGTTTCTTCCCAAACCATAATTCATACGGTGTCATCTCAACGGATTTCGACGGAGCCCTATTTAAAGTGAATGCGGCAGTCTCTGAAGCATAGCCCCAAAATGATAGCGGTACATCGGTAAGAGACATCATAGATTGCACCATATCTAATAGAGTGCGATTACGACGTTCGGACACACCATTACGCTGAGGTGTTCCAGGCGGCGTGAGTTGTGAAACTATTCCACATTTTCTTAAGTGTGTGCCAAATTTGTGACTCAAATACTCTCCCCCACGATCTGATTGCAAGAACTTGATTTTCCTGTCACGTTGATTCTCAACCTCACTCTGAAATTCCTTGAACTTTTCAAAGGTCTCAGACTTGTGTTTCATTAAATAGACATACCCATATCTACTCAAGTCATCAGTGAGGGTGAGAACATAACGATAGCCACCGCGAGCCTCAACACTCATTGGACCGCACACATCAGTATGTATGATTTCCAATAAGTTGGTTGCTCGCTCCATTGTTCCTAAGAACGGAGTCTTGGTCATTTTACCCATGAGGCATGGTTCGCACGTGTCAAATGATTCGTAATCAAGAGACTCTAAAAGTCCATCTGCATGGAGCTTCTTCATGCGTTTGACACCTATGTGACCAAGGCGGCAGTGCCACAAGTATGTGGGACTATCATTATCAACCCTACATCTTTTGGTATTCACACTATGAATATGTGTAGCATTACGCTCGAGATTCATTAAGAATAAACCATTCACCATCGGAGCATGACCATAAAACATATCTCTCATATAAATAGAACAACCATTATTCTCGGATTTAAATGAGTAGCCATCTCGTATTAAACGAGATCCTGATACAATGTTCATGCTCAAAGCTGGGACTAAATAACAATTATTGAGGTTTAAAACTAATCCCATAGGTAAATGTAGAGGTAGCATGCCGACGGCGATCACATCGACCTTGGAACCATTCCCGACGCGCGATCGTCACCTCGTCCTTCGCGAGTCTCCGCTTATTCCGCAGTTCCTGCTTTGAGTTACAAATGTGAGAAACCGCACCGGTATCAAATACCCAGGAGCTACTACGAGTACTGGTAAGGTACACATCAATTACATGTATATCACATATACCTTTTGTGATGCCGGCCTTCTTGTCCGCTAAGTATTTGGGGCAGTTCCGCTTCCAGTGACCACTTCCCTTGCAATAAAAACACTCAGTCTTGGGCTTGGGTCCATTCATTGGCTTCTTCCCGGCAGCTTGCTTACCGGGTGCGGCAACTCCCTTGCCGTCCTTCTTGAAGTTCTTCTTACCCTTGCCTTTCTTGAACATAGTGGTTTTATTCACCATCAACACTTGATGTTCCTTTTTTGACTTCTACCTCTGCTGATTTCAGCATTGCAAATACTTCAGGAATGGTCTTTTCCATCCCCTGCATATTGAAGTTCATCAAAAAGCTCTTGTAGCTCGGTGGAAGCGACTGAAGGATTCTGTCAATGACCGCGTCATCCGGGAGATTAACTGCCAGCTGAGTCAAGCGGTTATGTAACCCAGACATAGTGAGTATGTGCTCACTGACAGAACTGTTTTCCTCCATCTTACAGCTGAAGAACTTGTCGGAGACTTCATATCTCTCGACCCGGGCATGAGCTTGAAAAACCATTTTCAGCTCTTCGAACATCTCATATGCTCCGTGTCTCTCAAAACGCTTTTGGAGCCCCGGTTCTAAGCTGTAAAGCATGCCGCACTGAACGAGGGAGTAATCATCAGCACGTGTCTGCCAAGCGTTCATAACGTCTTGTTCTGCAGGGAGAGCAGGTGCTTCACCTAGCGGTGCTTGTAGGACATAATCTTTCTCGGCAGCTATGAGGATGATCCTCAGGTTCCGGACCCAGTCCGTATAGTTGCTGCCATCGTCTTTCAGCTTGGTTTTCTCTAGGAATGCGTTGAAGTTGAGGACAACGTTGGCCATTTGATCTACAATACATGTTGTAAAGATTTTAGACTAAGTTCATGATAATTAAGTTCATCTAATCAAATTATTCAATGAACTCCCACTCAGATAGACATCCCTCCAGTCATCTAAGTATAACATGATCCGAGTTAACTAGGCCGTGTCCGATCATCACGTGAGACGGACTAGTCAACATCGGTGAACATCTTCATGTTGATCGTATCTTCTATACGACTCATGCTCGACCTTTTAGTCTTCTGTGTTCCAAGGCCATGTCTGTACATGCTAGGCTCGTCAAGTCAACCTAAGTGTTTGCATGTGTAAATCTATCTTACACCCGTTGTATGTGAACGTTGGAATCTATCACACCCGATCATCACATGGTGCTTCGAAACAACGAACTGTCGCAACGGCGCACAGTTAGGGGAAACACTTTCTTGAAATTATTATGAGGGATCATATTATTTACTACCATCATTATAAGTAAACAAGATGCAAAAACATGATAAACATCTCATGCAATCAAATAATAGTGACATGATATAGCCAATATCATATAGCTCCTGTGATCTCCATCTTGGGGCTCCATGATCATCTTGTCACCGGCATGACACCATGATCTCCATCATCATGATCTCCATCATCGTGTCTCCATGAAGTTGCTCGCCAACTATTACTTCTACTACTATGGCTAACATGTTTAGCAATAAAGTAAAGTAATTTACATGGCGTTTTTCAATGACACGCAGGTCATACAAAAAATAAAGACAACTCCTATGGCTCCTGTCGGTTGTCATACTCATCGACATGCAAGTCATGATTCCTATTACAAAAACATGACCTCATACATTACATATATCATTCATCATTCATCACAACTTTGGCCATATCACATCACAAAACACTTGCTGCAAAAACAAGTTAGACGTCCTCTAATTGTTGTTGCAAGTTTTACGTGGCTGCAAGAGGGTTCTAGCAAGAACGTTTTCTTACCTACGTTAAAGCCACAACGTGATTTGTCAACTTCTATTTACCCTTCATAAGGACCCTTTTCGTCGAATCCGCTCCAACTAAAGTGGGAGAGGCAGACACCCGCCAGCCACCTTATGCAACTAGTGCATGTCAGTCGGTGGAACCGGTCTCACGTAAGCGTACGTGTAAGGTTGGTCCGGGCCGCTTCATCCCACAATACCGCTGAAGCAAAATAAGACTAGTAGCGGCAAGAAAGTTGAAAACATCTACGCCCACAACAAATTGTGTTCTACTCGTGCAAAGAGAACTATGCATAGACCTAGCTCATGATGCCACTGTTGGGGAACGTTGCAGAAAACAAAAATTTTCCTACGTTTTCACCAAGATCCATCTATGAGTTCATCTGGCAATGAGTGATCGGATGCATCTACATACCTTTGTAGATCGCGAGCGGAAGCGTTCAAAGAACGGGGATGAGGGAGTCGTACTCGTCGTGATCCAAATCACCGGAGATCCTAGCACCGAACGGACGGCATCTCCGCGTTCAACACACGTACGGTCAGCGTGACGTCTCCTCCTTCTTGATCCAGCAAGGGGGAAGGAGAGGTTGATGAAGATCCAGCAGCATGACGGCGTGGTGGTGGATGCAGCAGTCACCGCAGTAGGGCTTCGCCGAGCTTCTCCGGGAGGGAGAGGTGTAGCAGGGGAGAGGGAGGCGCCAAGGCTTCCGGGTGTGGTTGCCCTCCCTCCCCCCTTTATATAGCCCCCCCTAGGGGTGCGCCGGCCCTAGGAGATGGGATCTCCTAGGGGGGGCGGCGGCCAAGGGGGTGGAGTGCCCCGCAAGGCAAGTGGAGGCACCCCCTCCCCTAGGGTTCCCAACCCTAGGCGCATGGGGGGCCCAAGGGGGGGGGCGCACCAGCCCACTATGGGCTGGTTCCCTCCCCACTTCAACCCATGGGGCCCTCCGGGATGGGTGGCCCCACCCGGTGGACCCCCGGGACCCTTCCGGTGGTCCCGGTACAATACCGTTGACCCCCGAAACTCTCCCGATGGCCGAAACTGCACTTCCTATATATAATTCTTCACATCCGGACCATTCCGGAACTCCTCGTGACGTCCGGGATCTCATCTGGGACTCTGAACAACTTTCGGGTTACTGCATACTCATATCTCTACAACCCTAGCGTCACCGAACCTTAAGTGTGTAGACCCTACGGGTTCGGGAGACATGTAGACATCACCGAGATGACTCTCCGGTCAATAACCAACAGCGGGATCTGGATACCCATGTTGGCTCCACAATGCTCCTCGATGATCTCATCGGATGAACCACGATGTCGAGGATTCAAGCAACCCCGTATACAATTCCCTTTGTCAATCCGTACGTTACTTGCCCGAGATTCGATCGTCGGTATCCCAATACCTCGTTCAATCTCGTTACCGGCAAGTCACTTTACTCGTACCGTAATGCATGATCCCGTGACCAGACACTTGGTCACTTTGAGCTCATTATGATGATGCATTACCGAGTGGGCCCAGAGATACCTCTCCGTCATATGGAGTGACAAATCCCAGTCTTGATCCGTGTCAACCCAACAGACACTTTCGGAGATACCCGTAGTATACCTTTATAGTCACCTAGTTACGTTGTGACGTTTGGTACACCCAAAGCACTCCTACGGTATCCGGGAGTTACACGATCTCATGGTCTAAGGAAAAGATACTTGACATTGGAAAAACTCTAGCAAACGAACTATACGATCTTGTGCTATGTTTAGGATTGGGTCTTGTCCATCACATCATTCTCCTAGTGATGTGATCTCGTTATCAATGACATCCAATGTCCATAGTCAGGAAACCATGACTATCTGTTGATCAACGAGCTAGTCAACTAGAGGCTTACTAGGGACATGTTGGTGTCTATGCATTCACACATGTATTACGATTTCCGGATAACACAATTATAGCATGAATAAAAGCCAATTATCATGAACAAGGAAATATAATAATAATCCTTTTATTATTGCCTCTAGGGCATATTTCCAACATGCATGTGCGTCACTTGTCACAACCAGGGATTTTCCCCTTTCTTGTAGATCCGTTTATTCAAAATGTTTTATCTCTTAAATCGTGCGTCCAAATCTCGAACCGCTTTCACCATTGGATTCCTCGCGTTGAGATCTTCAAAACTAGATACCATATTGATAGGTTTTGACGGACATTTTTTCACGAAAAAACATGGACGAAAAAACCAAACCGGTAACATGGGTTTTTTCCTTTTCGAAAGAGGCGCGCCCGTGCCTCTCGCAGAAAAAAAAGAGAAAACTCGTTTTTTTCGTTTCCGAGGAGGCACGGCCATGCTTCTTGAGAAAGCGCAACCATGCCTCGCGGAAGCAAAACTGTGCCTCTCATGAAAGAAAAAAACACATTTTTTTCATTTCCAAGTGGCACGGCCGTGCCTCTCACGAAATCTCAACCGTGCCTCTCGCGAAAGCAAAACCGTGACTCCCACGAAAGAAAAAAAACAGAAACGCGTTTTTATTGTTTCCAAGGGGCTATTTTTAAAAAAAATAATACATTTTTTAATTTTCATAAACATTACGCTGGATAGAACATTTTCAAAAATAATGCAACATCGGCCTGCTGCTGGCCAATTGGGCCTAGTCAGCCCACAGCATGCCGACTGGCGTCCTATCAGCTTGCTACTGGCCGAATGTGTTTGCTGCTGGCCGAATGACCTATGGTCCACTAGCGCAGATCCAGTCGGCCAACAATTAGCCGATAGGAGCTAATCAGCCATCTGTTGACCTATTAGTACTAATTGGCCACCTGTTGGCCGACTGGTGCATGTCACCCATTTTCTACCCCGTATGTTCCCCGCTTATATCATGGGCCACCATATTTTCCCGCTATTTCCAGCCATATTTTCCCGCTTTGCTCGTTCCCGCCATATTTTCCCGCTTTGCTCATCCCGCCATATTTTCCCGCTCTCTAGTTCCCGCCAGTATCTCCCGCCATATTTTCCCGTTACCGAGTTCCCGCCTTTCTTTGTGTTCTCAGTCTATAAAACACCCTCGGCACTAACGTTAGTAAGCATTGTAGTGTAGTCTCATAGTATCGCCAAGATGTCCGGATATCCTTTTGATCGTAGTTTTCACCCTAGTATGTCCAAATGTCTTCTGGATTTAGCCGCCGATTTCAGGGTAGACAACATATTAGTTTTTTGGGAGAAGCTCATCAGTACTGACACCCTACTGAATGAGCTAGCTCATGCATTAAGTAGGTGTGGGTGGCCTTCCAGGACCTTTGAGGAGATACGGGAAGAACTTCTGAGGTTGCAGGGAAGATGGATGAAGCAACAATCGAAGGGAGAAACATACCTAGAGTTTGCAGCAAAAATACTTTTTTATGGACTGACGACAGTGAGGATGAAGACGATATCTTCATGTTGCTGCTTCCGTATTCTGCATCATCGAAGGGCAAGAGTTCTGCATCGTCAAAGGGCAAAAGTTCTTCATCGTTGAAGGGCAAGAGTTCCGCATCGTCGAAGGCCAAGAGTTCTTCATCGTCAAAGGGCAAGAGTTCTTCATCATCGAAGGGCAAGAGTTCTGCATCGATGTAGGATGACGATGATGACTTCATGTAGTTTTTATGTTGCATGTTGTAAGTTAAGTCATACGTACCATTTAATTTAGATGTAGTTCTATCTAGTTGTTTGTACTGTCTTCTTGTAGGGGCATTATGTTCTATCTAAATATGATGTGGTAGTTCAGATAACAGAGTACTAAAATATAGTAGGCATATGTCGGCGTCCTGGGAATGGGGGTCCCCAGACTTGTCTGCCTGCGGCCCGAGGCATGGCTTAGCCAGCAGGCAGTACGGCCCATCTTCATCAACAAAGCATCCAAGACCCACGCGAGGGTCCAAGCCTCGCGAGGCGGATGACGCAAGACCTCCTCGGGAGTGGCCTAGCCGGGCAGGCTCACGAGGAGCAGAGATATCAAGGCAGGGCAAACCTCACGAGACTCTCGTGACGTGATCCATGACGCACGACACCAGGCGGGCGCCAGCGCGTGCAGCGTCCTTGTTTCCTCTTTGGTGCTAAGGAGGCAAGCGCAAGCGAGGAGTACCGAGGCATCAGGCAAAGGTTGCCATATTGGTGCAATGAGACCAAGACCAGGAGGACGGCAAGACGGAGGTCATCGTGGATCCCAAGACGGCATCACCACAGAGCTTTTCGCTGGCGAAGACCACTTTTGTCAGGATAGCTTGTACTAGTTGTCCCCCTTCGAATTAGCCCGCCATTGTTGGCTCCCTTCCCGCTCGATATTTGGGAAGAGGACCAGGGCCAATATAAATAGGACTAGCCACCACCTTAGTAAGGGGGACGAAAGGGGACGAAAGGGGGACGAAAGATCATTCATAGAGAGGGGATCATTCAGACCACCCACACACACACGAGCTCACCGAGCTCAAGAACACCTCAACCTCAGGAGGCTGTTCTTCCCTTGTACTGTTCATCATTAGCCCTAGAGGCAATCCACCACCACCACACTGGAGTAGGGTATTACACCACAACGGTGGCCCAAACCAGTATAAACCTTGTGTCTTGCGAGTTCGTCGAGTTCATCCGCGAGATCTTAGTGAGCTAGGGCGTAGATCGGTGGAAGGAAAAGACTTCGCGCGCACCCCAGTGTTCGAACCTTAAGGTTTTGCCGGATCCCCACATCCGACATTTGGCGCGCTAGGTAGGGGTGCGCCGTAGCTTCCCTTCCATCAGTTCGTTGCTCCGTCATCTCCATGGCGGACGCACGCCGTGCTCGAGCTGAGCGTCGGGCTGCCCTCACCGCCCGTGTTGCTCAGACGGCTCCCGTCGGCAGGCCACATCACCGTTCTCCGTCCCCCGCTGCCAATGCTGCCACCGGCCCGGCGGGGAACGAGCAGCAAGCGTCCTCGGTGCATCCTTCGGTGCGGCAGGACAGCCGCACTTCCACTCCATCGCTGACCCCTGCCGGTTCTTCGTCTCACGCGCACCGCGCTCCCATGGAGGCACGGGCCGTGCTCCTCACAGTGAACGAGCTCCTGCGCTACCGCCCCATCGACGAGCACTACGAGGAGTGGCTCGAACGCATCGACGAGCTCGTCCGCGCCGTGGGGGGCTCTCCGGCGTCATCCCACTCTCTGCCTCCCCCTCAACCAGCCGCGGGCGACGGGGCTCATGGCGCGCCTCCACCACCTCAGCCCCAAGACATCACCTTGGCACCAAGGCGCGCGGCTCCGCGACGTGATCCGCCGCGCCCGGCGCCCGCGCATGAAGAGAGAAGCTACCAAGAAATTCCGCGGCCACGATAAGCTGCACCTACGCTCCCCGTGCCACCTCGTCAAGACCGTGCACCGCCCGTAGCGGTGCAACGCGGACCCCGTCAAGACCAAGCTCCACCTTCGAAGCGGGGCCCGGCAACCACGGCTGTATCATGCGCCTTCACTCCCGAGCTGTGTAGCGTCGCCTGGCAGGGCAAGTACAAGCCGGATCTGCCTCCTCGCTATGACGGTACCGCCGACCCCGCGGAGTTCCTGCAACTCTATGAGCTGAGCATCAAAGCGGCCAACGGCGACGAAAAGGTCATGGCAAACTGGTTTCACATGGCTCTCAAGGATGGAGCTCGCTCCTGGCTCCGGAATCTACAGCATGGCTCGATCTCCTCCTGGGACAAGATGCGCGACCGCTTCATCGCCAACTTCCAGGGCACTCGCGACCGCCCACCGGCCGCGGGTGACCTACGCCGCATCAGGCAGCAGCCATGAGAGACCCTCCAGAAGTACATCCAGCGCTTCAACACCCGCCGGAAGATCCCCTAGGTCATAGACGAGGCCATCATCTCCGCGTTCTCCGGCGGCGTCCGTGACGTCAAGATGAAGGAAGAGCTCGCCATCCACGAGGAGAGCTGCACATCTCAGGAGCTGTCCAACCTGGCGACCAGGTGCGCAAGAGCTGAGGAGGGGCGCCTCTCTCTCCTTGAGCCGCCAGCCGTGGGCGCGGAGGAGAAGAAGGCCAAGGCCAAGGATGTGAAGCGCAAGGAGGTAGTCGTGCTCGTAGCGGAGCCTGACATCAAGTGGGGCAGATATCAGCCCGAGTCCTCCAAGAACGGCCGACTGTTCTACGCCTTCCACAACCTGAACTGCCACAACACCATCGACTGTCAAGAGCTCAGAGCCATACTTGAAGGACGTTACGGTCGACGCCCCGAGCGCAACGACCGGGGCTACGGCTGTGGAGGAGGACGTGGAGGTGGACGCTGGGACGACCGTGGCCCGCGCCAGGAGTGGCGCGACCGGCCTCGTGAGGACGCTTGGAGGAACCCGCCTCGTGAGGGTCGCCCCCAGGGCAACACGGGTCTTCCCCCGCTGCTGCCACCAAGAAGGAACGACGACCACCACTAGGACGAGGGGGCTGGGGGCTTCCAGGAGCCGCGCGCGATCGCCTGCATCTTGGGTGGCGCCCAGGCCCCAGCCTCTCAGCGCGTCTTCAAGCAGTTTGCTCGCAAGGTGACCGCGGCACTTCCCAAGCTCGAGGCCACGCGCCCGCTCAGGTGGTCCCAATGCGCCATCACTTTCAACTCGGCGGATCAACTCAAGTGCGCAGCCACCGCTGGCACCCTCCCTATGCTATGTTCCCCAGTCATCAGCAATGTGCAGGTCACCAAGACCCTCATTGACGGCGGCGCAGGGCTCAACGTCCTGTCCGTCGACACGTTCGATAACCTCCAAGTGGCATATGAGCAGCTCCAGCCCACCAAGCCTTTCTCAAGAGTGACCAACGGCTCCACCACGCTGATAGGGCAGGTCCGCCTGCCTGTCACCTTCGGCGAGCGCAAGAACTACCGCACCGAGCTCATCGACTTCGACGTCGCGCACATCCTCCTGCCGTACAATGCCATCCTCGGGTATCCAGCCCTGGCCAAGTTCATGGCAGTCACTCATCACGGCTATAACGTTCTCAAGATGCCAGGAAGCGGAGGATTCATCACGGTCCCATGTGAAGAAAGGGATGCGGTGTGCTCCCTCGAGCGCGCCTTTCAAGCTACAGCAATCGATGACCCTGATAGCAGAAATGAAGGCCCTCTGAAGGCCATCCCCAAGGAGAAGAAGTCGTGCCGTGCAGGACCTCAGGAGGATGGCGTCATGAAAGAAGCCACGTCAGGACCAGCGCCCGCTCCAGGGGCGCCTCCCTCAGTCACATAGGAAGGCACGCCCGGCGTCCTCCTCAGGCAAGGCTCGAGGGCTCTCTTCTGGAGGGCCTCAGACCTTTCCAACCTCACGAGGGAGGCGCTTGGGCACCACTTGGAAGCGTGCTTCGCGGCACGTGACCTTTGATACGTCTCCAACGTATCTATAATTTTTGATTGCTCCATGCTATATTATCTACTATTTTGGACTATATTGGGATTTATTTTCCACTTTTATATTATTTTGGGACTGACCTATTAACCGGAGGCCCAACCAAGAATTGCTGTTTTTTGCCTATTTCAGTGTTTCGGATTAACGGAATATCAAACGGAGTCCAAACGGAATAAAATCTTCGGGAACGTGATTTTCTCACCGAACGTGATCCAGGAGACTTGGACCCTGCTCCAAGGAACAAAAGAGGCGGTCACGAGGGTGGGGGCGCCCCCTGCCTCGTGGGCCCCTCGTTGCTCCTCCAGCGTACTTCTTCCTCCTATATATACACACTTACCCCAAACGATCAGAATAGGAGCCAAAAACCTAATTCCACCACCGCAACTTTCTGTATCCACGAGATCCCATCTTGGGGCCTATTCCGGAGCTCCGCCGGAAGAGGGCCGTCATCACGGAGGGCTTCTACATCATCCTAGCCCCTCCGATGAAGTGTGAGTAGTTTACCTCAGACCTTCGGGTCCATAGTTAGTAGCCAGATGGCTTCTTCTCTCTCTTTGAATCTCAATACAAAGTTCTCCCCCTCTCTTGTGGAGATCTATTCGATGTAATCTTCTTTTTGTGGTGTGTTTGTTGAGACTGATGAATTGTGGGTTTATGATCAAGTCTATCTATGAATAATATTTGAATCTTCTCTGAATTCTTTTATGTATGATTGGTTATCTTTGCAAGTCTCTTCGAATTATCCGTTTGGTTTGGCCAACTAGATTGGTAGTTCTTGCCATGGGAGAAGTGCTTAGCTTTGGGTTCGATCTTGCGGTGTCCTTACCTAGTGACAAAAGGGGCAGCAAGGCACGTATTGCATCATTGCCATCGAGGATAACAAGATGGGGTTTATTTCATATTGCATGAATTTATCTCTCTACATCATGTCATCTTGATTAAGGCGTTACTCTATTTTTAACTTAATACTCTAGATGCATGCTGGATAGCGGTCGATGAGTGGAGTAATAGTAGTAGATGCAGAATCGTTTCGATCTACTTGCCACAGACGTGATGCCTATATACATGATCATGCCTAGATATTCTCATAACTATGCTCAATTCTGTCAATTGCTCAACGGTAATTTGTTCACCCACCGTAGAATACTTATGCTCTTGAGAGAAGCCACTAGTGAAACCTATGGCCCCCGGGTCTATTCTCATCATATCAATCTCCATTACTTTAATCTTGCTTTGCTTTTTTACTTTGATTTTACTTTTTACTTTGCATCTTTATACCAAAAATATTATATCTATCAGATCTCACTCTTGTAAGTGACCGTGAAGGGATTGACAACCCCTAATCGCGTTGGTTGCGAGTAGCTATCGTTTTGTGCAGGTACGAGGGACTTGAGCGTGGCCTCCTACTGGATTGATACCTTGGTTCTCAAAAACTGAGGGAAATACTTATGCTACCCTGCTGCATCATCCCTTCCTCTTTGGGGAAAACCAATGCAAGCTCAAGACATAGCAAGAAGGATTTCTGGCGCCGTTGCCGGGGAGTCTACGCAAAAAGTCAACATACCAAGTACCCATCACAATCCCTATCTCTCGCATTACATTATTTGCCATTTGCCTCTCGTTTTCCTCTCCCCCCAATTCACCCTTGCCGTTTTATTCGCCCTCTCTCTCTATCCTCCATCTCTATTTGCCTCTTTTTGCCTGTTGTCCTCCTGTTTGCTCGTGTGTTAGATTGCTTGTTTGTCGTGATGGCTCAAGATACTACCAAATTGTGTGACTTCACCAATACCAATAATAATGATTTCCTTAGCACTCCGATTGCTACTCTTACCGATGCTGAATCTTGTGAAATTAATGCTGCTTTGTTGAATCTTGTTATGAAAGATCAATTCGCCGACCTTCCTAGTGAAGATGCCGCTACTCATCTGAATAGCTTCGTTGATATATGTGATATGCAAAAGAAAAAAGATGTCAATAATGATGTAGTTAAATTGAAGCTATTTCCTTTTTCGCTTAGAGATCGTGCTAAAGCTTGGTTTTCGTCTTTGCCTAAGAATAGTATTGATTCATGGAACAAGTGCAAAGATGCTTTTATCTCTAAGTATTTTCCTCCCGCTAAGATCATCTCTCTTAGAAACAATATTATGAACTTTAAACAACTTGATCATGAACATGTTGCACAAGCTTGTGAGAGAATGAAATTAATGATACGTAATTGCCCTACTCATGGTTTGAATTTGTGGATGATCATACAAAAATTTTATGCCGGATTGAATTTTGCTTCTAGAAATCTTTTAGATTCGTCCACGGGAGGCACTTTTATGGAAATCACTTTAGGAGATGCTACTAAACTCCTAGATAATATTATGGTTAATTATTCTCAATGGCATACTGAAAGATCTTCTAATAAAAAAGTGCATGCGATAGAAGAAATCAACGTTTTGAGTGGAAAGATGGATGAACTTATGAAATTATTTGCTACTAAGAGTGTTTCTTCTGATCCTAATGATATGCCTTTGTCTACTTTGATTGAGAATAACAATGAATCTATGGATGTGAATTTTGTTGGTAGGAATAATTTTGGTAGCAACGCTTATAGAGGGAATTTTAATCCTAGGCCATATCCTAGTAATCCTTCTAATAATTATGGGAATTCCTACAACAACTCTTATGGAAATTATAATAAGATGCCCTCTGAATTTGAGACTAGTGTTAAAGAGTTTATGAATTCACAAAAGAATTTTAATGCTTTGCTTGAGCAGAAATTGCTTAAAGTTGACGATTTGGCTAGGAACGTTGATAGAATTTCTCTTGAGATTGATTCTTTAAAGCTTAGATCTATTCCTCCTAAGCATGATATCAATTAGGCTCTCAAAGCCATGAGAATTTCCATTGATGAGTGCAAGGAAAGAACCGCTAGGATGCGTGCTTCCAAAGATGCCTTTATTAAAGCGTGTTCCTCCAATTCCTATGAAAATCAAGATGAAGATCTAAAAGTTATTGATGTGTCCCCTACTAAATCTTTGTTTTTCAATATGAATCTTGATGAAACCGAATGTGATCTTCCTTTACCTAGAAGGCGTTCTAAAAATTTGGAGTATTTAGATCTTAATGATGAAATTGATGAAAGTGGGATTGAAAGAAATAAAATCTAGATGTTGCTAAACCCACTATATTGGATTTCAAGGAATTTAATTATGAAAGTTGCTCTTTAATTGATTGTATTTCCTTGTTGCAATCTGTGCTAAATTCTCCACATGCTTATAGTCAAAATAAAGCCTTCACCGAACATATTGTTGATGCCTTGATGCAATCTTATGAAGAAAAACATGAGTTGAAAGTTTCTATACCTAGAAAACTCTATGATGAGTGGGAACCAACTATTAAAATTAAAATTAAAAATCATTTGTTTTACGCTTTGTGTGATTTGGGTACTAGTGTTTCTACTATTCCCAAGATTTTGTGTGATTTACTAGATTTCCGTGATTTTGATGATTGCTCTCTAAACTTGCATCTTGCGGATTCCACTATTAAGAAAACTATGGGAAGGATTAATGATGTTCTTATTGTTGCAAATAGGAATTATGTGCCCGTAGATTTCATTGTTCTTGATATAGATTGCAATCCTTCTTGCCCTATTATTCTTGGTAGACGTTTCCTTATAACGGTTGGTGTGATTGTTGATATGAAGGAAGGGAATATTAGATTTCAATTTCCATTAAAAAAAGACGTGTAACACTTTCCTAGAAAGAAAATAAAATTACCATATGAAACTATCATGAGAGCCACTTATGGATTGCCTACCAAAGATGGCAATACCTAGATCTATCCTTGCTTTCATGCCTAGCTAGGGGCGTTAAACGATAGCGCTTGTTGGGAGGCAACCCAATTTTATTTTTATTCCTTGATTTTTGGTCCTGCTTAGTAATAAATAAATTATTTAGCCACTGTTTTGGTTGTGTTTTTGTGTTTAATTAGTGTTTGTGCCAAGTAGAACCGTTGGGAAGACTTGGGGAAAGTCTTGTTGAACTTGCTGTAAAAAACAGAAACTTTAGCGCTCACGAGAACTGCTGACATTTTTATTTGAAGAGTGCTATTTAGTTAATTATTTTTGAAGATGATTAATAGATAAATTCCTCACGTCCATCAATTTATTTTAGAATTTTTGGGGTTCCAGATCTTGCGCTAGCTACAGATTACTACAGACTGTTCTGTTTTTGACAGATTCTGTTTTTCGTGTGTTGTTTGCTTATTTTGATGAATCTATGGCTAGTAAAATAGTTTATAATCCATAGAGAAGTTGGAATACAGTAGGTTTAACACCAATATAGATAATACCTTGAAGTGGTCTTTTGTTTTCTTTCGCTAACGGAGCTCACGAGTTTTCTACTTTGAGTTTTGTGTTGTGAAGTTTTCAAGTTTTGGGTGAATTCTTTTGATGGATCATGGAACAGGGAGTGGCAAGAGCCTA